>NW_020941065.1:151620-477292 GCF_900497805.2 Vombatus ursinus | reverse complement strand
TGCCAACAAATGCGGCCAGAAACACCTCTGCTCAGATTCAAGAATATTGTACATGATGAATTGCAGTGTTTTTACTGTACATATAAAGTTTTCTGCTCTTAGAGAAACAAAATAATTTAATTATGGAAAATAAAAACTTTTAATATTTTCCTACTATCATTCCTCAGCATGTAAAGCATCAAATTAGTATATCTTTGGCTTGTATTGTTTTAGAATGTTTGATTTTAAAAATTGCTGTTATCTCTTTCTTCCACAGAAACATAAGTGTTTAATTGCAGCAAGTAAAGACAAAAGCTCTTTAATAATATTTCTCCACCATCATCACTGTAAGTGTGGACATCAATTTTTTAAATTAGGCACAGATAAATGTAATTTCATACACTAAGGCTAGTATTTATTTGAGAAATTATTAGCAATATTTATTTCTGTTTTAGGACAAAAATATTTTTCAGTTATGGATAAGTGGCTAAATTTAGACTGAAGAAGTAAAAATGCCAGTGACAACATGGCAATCTTTGCTACCACATTGTAGTACATCTAAATTGACAAGAAAAAGAAAATACGTCAAATCATTTTTGCAATATGAATTTACTTCTAATAATGATGTGGAAAAACCTCTTTCCTTAATTTATAATGAAGTTTTGTCTGCAGAGCACATGAAACCAGCCAAACTAAAACAACATCTTAATACCAAGTATGCAGTGTACCGCAATAAACCAAAGGAATATTTTGAATGACTTTTAAAATCTTCAAACAAATAAAAACAATGTTTTGAGGAATTTGTTATTTTCAATGAAAAGTATTTACTTGCATCTTATGAAACTTCTTATTTAATTATAAAAATTAAAAAGCCTTACACAATAAGAGATCTCGTGTTACATGCTGCTATTAAAATGTCAGAAATAGTTCATGGGCTAAAGTATGGGGATGAAATTCATAAAATTCTTTTTTTGCATTATACTGTTTCCAAAAGAATTCTTGAAATTAGTAATGATCAATCCCAGCAACTTATTACCAGACTTAAGGGCAGCCCAAAGTTTACAATTCAGTTAGATGAAGCAACTGATATTTCTAACATGGCACAGTTGTTACTTTATGTAAGATATGTTTATGAAGAAAGCATACATGAGGAATTTTTGTTTTGTCACTCTTTGGAAGGGCACAAAATAAGGGAAGATGTATGTCTTAAAGGTGACGAATTTTTCACAAATAAAGGTTTACAGTGGAAAAATTGCATCGGAGTCTGTACAGACAGTGCTGGAGCAATGATGGATGAGATTGTTGGATTTGTAGCAAAAGATAAAGCTGGTGGCAATGAACATATCACTTTTACTCACTGCATGATCCATTGGGAGGTACTCACAGCCAAAAGAATATCACCAGAGTTAGATGTACTCCCTCAATACAATCAAAATCATTAACTTCATCAAAAGTCATGCCCTTAACAGTCATTTGTTTTCAAACCTTTGGAAAGACAGACTTTGGTTACAAAAGCTTATTACTATATGCAGAGGTAAGGTGATTCTCAAGAGGGTGAAGTTTAAACAGATGACTGGAATTGAAAGATGAAGTTGTTATATTTTTGACTGAGCAGAAATCCAATTTTGTTAATTTTTTTCGTAACGACTTATGGCTTTCAAAACTGTGTTATTTGTCAGATATTTTCAAAAAACTCGATGATTTAAACATGTCACTTCAAGGAAAAAATTGTAACATATTTATGTTAAGAGATAAAATTGAAAGTTTTACTTAAAAAGTTAACATGAAAAAATAGGGTAGAAAAGGATTCTTTAGAAATGTTTACAGCTACAGATAATTTTATAACTGAAAATAACCTTCCCAAGGATTTAATTGTAAGAGTTATAATTGATCCTCTGAAGTGCCTGGAAACACAGTTTCAGAAATGCTCTTCGAATTTTTATTCTAAAAAACTATGTTGGGTTCATAAACAATACTCAATTGAAATTTTAAAAAATCAGTCATCTGCCATTAAAAGTTCAAGAAGAATTTGCCGAGTTATCAAGCAACTCAGGTTTAAAACTTGAGTTTCCTAAAAAAAAAAAATGAATTTTGGCTTGGGATTAGGAATTTCCAACAATTTCTGAAATGGCCCTAAACATACTTTTGTCATTTTGTACTATGTATTTATGCAAAGTAATGTGCTCAGCATTGACAATTATAAAATCAAAATATTCATCAACTCTGAAAAACATTGAAGATGCTCTGTCCTGTAGTATCAAATACTCCACCAAGATTTAATTCTTTATGTAAAAATAAACAAGCACATCCATCTCATTAGTATGTAAATTTGCTTTCATCTTTAATAAATGGTAAAATTATATGTATACCAAAGAATTGTTTTAAAATAAATTTCTTTATGATTTATTATCAATACATTTTTTATTTATATACCTATTTTATATACCTATATACCTGCGGTCATGTAAAAATTTCTCAGGCGAAAAGGGGACTCGAGTGGAAAAAGTCTAAGAAGCCCGGACTACGCCATCAGGGTCTGAGGGGAGACGGTGGCCAAGGTGGTGGTGATAGTGATTCAATGTGTTTGGCACATGCTGTTCCCCTTCACCTCCTCCTTCCCCTCCCCCTCTCCCTCTCCCAGGTACACTGTAGGTACTTAGTACATGCATATTGACTAATAAATGCTTGTTGACTGAGACAGTGTGGTGCAGTGGTAAGAATGCTGCATTTGGAGTCAGAGGACATAGATTCAAATTTCTACTCAGACTTATGACATTTACGACCTTGGGTAAGTCCTTTAACCTCCCTGGGCTTCAGTTTCCTCATCTGTAAAATGAGGATGTTAGAAGAGAAGTCCTGTAAGGTCTTTTTCCAGATCTAAGTCTATGGTCCTATGGTCACAGTTTCAATTGTTCTCCTGGTTATCTTAACGTTGTTCTGCATGTGGTCATCCAAGCCGCCTCAAAATTCTTTGAACATTTTCCTGAATTCCAATGCTCGAGGTAGTGGGGGGGGGGGTTTGATTGGTTGACAGAAAAGGAAACTACATTTCCCATGATGCGCGGAAACCGGAAAGGACGTGCTCTCAGCGCCTCCCGCCCCTGCTTATAGACCGGAAGTCCGGATCTTAATTCTCTTTCCCTTCTCTCAAGGTAGGAATGGCTGGCGGGGGCTGGGCACTGTTCATTTTCACGTTTCGAATCCACTGCCATCCGGGCTCTTACGGCCGCGAGCCGGCATCGGCATCAGTCGCACGTTCTCGGGGCCTCTCCCGGGGCTCCCCGGGCACCGACGCTTCTCCAGCATTGGGAGCCGCCGGCCGGCTCGGCGGCGTTGGAGGCGCGGGCCGCTGAGAAGGCCCTGCCGCCGGGCCCGGAGCGGACACGTCGGCGCGGGGCGGGAGGGAGCCTTGCGGGCACCCGTAGCGCGTGTGGCTGGGAGCTTTCTGCGGGGTGGGGGCTGCGACGGCGACTCAGCGGGAGGTGTCGGCGAGACCAGGGACCAGGGGCCAACACCCTCCGAGGGTCGCGCGCCCCGGGAAGGGAAAGGGTACCGATCTGCACTGGAAACGGGGTTGAGGAAGGGCAGCGGCTTCCACCGTGGGAATTGTCCACGACCCCGAAGCCATAGGCCCCCACCCTTCTCACCCTCCCTCGTCCTTTTCCCCGGCCTCAAAACACTCCAAAGCAGAGGAGGAAGACCCGAGTTCCAATCCAGCCTCCAGACACCCAACCGCCTGAGTGACTCTGGACAAGTCAGCTTAACTTCCCTCCCCCTCAGTTTCCTCATCTGTAAAATGGGAATACTAAAAGCACCGACATCCTTCCTGAATTGTTGCAAAGATGAAATGAGATATTTGGAAACCCCTTTGCAAACTACATACAGCGGCCCTTAAGCACAGTTTATTGATTGATAAGTAATTGTTATATATAAAGAACAGCCTCTGCCTAAAATGAGCTTAGGGCCTGCTGAGTGGAACGGGTTCTGCATGTACCCAGGTAAGTTAATGCAGTGACTTAGGGAAAGGGCTAGAGCACTAAAAACTAGTGAATCAGAAAGGGCCTGCTAGGAAGAATCAGTTGAGATGAGCCATAAAGGAAGCCAGGGATCTCTGGAGGCAGCTTTTTAAAAAATTCCTTAAAGGCAGGGCTTTTTTAGGGGAGCTTTTTAACCCAACCCACCCCCCCCCCCAGTTACATTAAACATTCATAATGGGTGCTTAATAAATGATTGAATTGAAATAATTTTGTGAGTAGTCAGTAGCTGACTCTTGAAGCTGACTGAGGAGGTCTAGAGACTCCCCTGGCTTAAGCTTTAACACCAAATATTCCCACCCTGTGTGTTAGTGATGGAGCTCAGCTTTCAGTCTCTTTTACACCATTGGCTATTAGATTGTTAATGACAATAGCCAGCATTTATTTAGGACTTTAAGGCTTACAAAGTGCTTTGTTGTTTTGAATTGTTAAATGCCTACTCTGTAAGATACAGGGTTCAAAAATGGGAATGTTCACTCCTTTTTGATTCTTGGTTGCCCATCTTGGGGTTTCCCTTGGCAAAGATACTGGAGTGGTTTGCCATTTCCCTCTCCAGCTCATTTTTACAGTTGAGGAACTGAGGCGAACAGGGTTAAATGACTTGCCTAGGGTTACCCACTTACTAAATGTCTGAGGCCAGATTTGAACTTAATGAAGAAGAGTCTTCCTGATTCCAAGCCAACTGCTGTATCCACTGCCCCCAAACTGGGAATATAAAGGTGAAAAGGACCTTTGAAATGCTTGTCGGGCGGGCAGGCGGGGCACCGCTAATATGTATGACTGCAATGGATACCAGTCCTGATGGGGTAAAGAGGAAGCCTTCCGTAGGCTGAACCTTGAGGAGAAAGCCCAGTAAACTGGTTGTGTTCTGGGTGAATTTGTGTGTATGAGAAACAATGATGGGGAGGTTTATTGTAGTCAGATTCTGAAGACCTGTTTATGTGGCTGAGGGTTTGTGTTTTCTTCTATAAGCATTTGGAAGCCATGGGAGGTTTTCAAACAGAGAATGAACAAGTCACATCAGGGTATTTTGAATATGTATATAACATAAGGATATATGTGTGGAGGGGAAAGAGACTGCAGCCTAAGAAACCAGTTAGGTGGCTTTTGTACTAATCAAGACGAAAGCTGGTGAGAGCATGCTTGTCATTTGACTGATTGAATTAGGATGTTATTACAATTCATTTAACCAGTGTTTCTTTATTGACAGATGGCGGACAAAAAACCCCCAAAGGAACCAAAGGAAAAGAAGGTCCGAAAGGAAAAAAAGGAGAAAAATAAGAAGGAAGATGTGGCTGAAAAGGTGGTGAAAAAGCCCCGAAAGCACTGCAGTCGGAATCCAGTCCTGGCCCGAGGGATCGGTCGATACTCTCGGTCAGCAATGTATTCCAGGAGAGCCATGTACAAGCGGAAATACGCTGCGCCAAAAACCCGGATTGAAAGGAAAAAGAAAGAGAAGGTGCCTGCCACTATCTCAAAGCCAGTTGGTGGCGATAAGAATGGAGGAACTCGTGTGGTAAAGATTCGCAAGATGGTAAGATTTGGAGATGGTGAAAAACCAGTCAAGTGTCTTCTGATACAGTTCAGGAAAGGGGGTGGGGTTTATACTTGGAAAGCCTTCCTTGGCCTAAATGAGGGCCAGGGAGAAGTGGGAGCCCTGTTTGGATTTCAGGAAAGGCAAGCACCCCGCATTTACAGCAAAGTTTAAGACTACCCCAAGCTCAAAAAAATGGCCCACTCATTTTACAGGTCATTCTGAATCTGCTGTGGTACTTAATGCCTAAAAGAGATAGATGGATGCATGCATGCCTTTAAGTAGCTTTCATTATAGTTGGGAAACAAGACAGGTGTGTGAGAAGTTAATAACAGTTTGAAAGGGTTATAAAGCAGCATGGAGGGTCCAGCAAATAAGTTTGTCTAATTATCGTACTTGGCTCGGCAGCAGAGTTCCCTGGTTGCCTTTAGAGAGCTCTGAAGGGCCTTCTGCTTTTGTAACTTTCTGGTGTGTGTGTGGTTCTACTAGCCAAGGTATTACCCTACTGAGGATGTGCCTAGAAAGCTGCTAAGTCATGGCAAAAAGCCCTTCAGCCAGCACGTGAGGAGACTCCGATCTAGCATCACCCCGGGCACAGTTCTGATCATGCTCACTGGCCGCCACAGGGGCAAGGTAAGCTTACCAATTTTGTGTATGTTACTTAGTGGATTGAAAGCCCAGCCTCTGTTGGCTGCCCTGGTAAGCTGTGCTTGTAAGTTATTTTGCTTGTTTTTGGCTCCATTCCTGGGTAATTGTATTTCTTTATACACCCCTGTTTTAGTTACAGATCTGTTTTCTAGTAAAATAAAGATAATCCTAGGTACAAAAGCTTGATGGGTAACTTTTGTAAAACATTAAGATTTGACATTTCTGCTTCCTTTGCAGCGAGTGGTTTTCCTGAAGCAGCTGGCTAGTGGCTTGCTACTGGTGACTGGTAAGGAAACTTTACCCACTTTGAAATACCATTTCTATGTCTGTTTCTCTCACTGAAATAAACCGCATGTTTAAGACTCAGCCCTTCTGGTTTGTGCACAGTGGCCAGTTGATAGACACCTAGTAGATAGGAATAGTGCTGGCGTTCTTGAGTAAGAGCTTGAAAATCCTTTTCCAACTTTGCCAAGTGTTTAGCGGCATAGCTTCTGGGCATTGTAAAGTAATGGGGAAAGGGATGCTCCAAGGCTCTCTTTCTCTTACTTTAGACAGAATCTCCTTGGTTAGGCAAGCTTCTACTACACTAAGGGAATCCATGACTTTAAATGTAGAGACCTCAAGTAAGATTACAGATTTTTCTCAAGGTCACTTGCCTTCGATTAACCACCTTAAGTCTTCATATGGGACTCAGTGTTGCCTTTTACTAAAAAGTCTCTAGCTCTAATGCTTTTATACTAGTCTAGTAATGAACCCTGGGTTTGCTAGAAGGCCCTGTCATTAGCATACCTGTACTACTGATTGCCTTCTCTTTGATCCATCCTCCATATTGGCTGCAAATTGATATTCCCAAAACACAAGGCCCACCATGCAACCCTGCTGCTCAGAAAGCTTCAGGTTTATTGTCTCTAGGATAAAATGCAAAACCCTCTGTTGGCATTTAAATCCTTTCACCTATCCTTCCTTCATTGTTGTTGTTGCTTTTTGTTTTGTTTTTGGTGAGGCAGTTGGGGTTAAGTGACTTGCCCAGAGTCACACAACTAGTAAGTGTTACGTGTCTTAAGACCAGATTTGAACTCGAGTCATCCTGACTCTTAAGGTGATGCTCTATCCCACTACGCCATCTGACTGCCCCTCAGCTACCTTTCAAAACTGATTTCATTTTGCTCTTCCCCGTAGATTCCATTTCATATACTGATAATGGATGGAGTGAGAAAGCTTTCCCCATTATTATCGTACCCCCAGCAGCCAGCTCGGCACATTTTAGGGTCTTAATAAATCCCTATGACACTGAAAGGAGCACATCAGAGCTCAAAAGATTGTGAGTACAATCTTGGCAACATTTTCTGAGGACCAACCTAGCTAAGTGTCAGGAGGAATATAACCAGAAATTCGAGGACCCCTACCCCCAAATGAAATTTTCTGGACAATACAACTCTAATGACATTTTATATTTTAATTAGATCAAAAACCTCATGAACTGTTGCTCATTTTTCTAACCAGGACCTCTAACCATCAACCGTGTTCCTCTGAGAAGGACCCATCAGAAGTTTGTCATCGCCACCTCTACCAGGGTTAACCTTTCAAGTGTAAAAATTCCAAATCATCTTACTGATGCTTACTTCAAAAAGAAGAGGCTCCGTAAACCTAGACACCAAGAAGGAGAGATTTTTGACACAGAAAAGGAGGTGAGATTTCTGGCTTGTTTTTTTCCCAACATATTTCTGTAGCCCTTAAAATGGTCTTAAGGGTTGGGGGGGTGCTTTGGTAAGGGGACATGTCAGGATTCATTAGTTAAATTGGAATGCTGTTATGACCTACAGTTAACTCTAATCTCCAAGCAACTGGCTGTACTATGTGGCGACATAAATCTTGTTATATCGAATACCGATTTTCAAGGCCTTTAATAGGCAGTGCTTCTTACAGAGACACCATTTGCTGAACTGATTTGATGGTAGCTGTTGACCATGTTTTAGCCTCTGGCTGAATTTGTATACATTCTCTTCTCTTTAGAAATACGAGATTACAGAGCAGCGCAAGGCTGATCAGAAAACCGTGGACTCTCAGATCCTGCCCCAAATCAAGAAAATTCCTCAGCTCCGTGGCTACCTGCGCTCTGTGTTCTCTCTCTCCAACGGAGTTTATCCTCACAAACTGGTGTTTTAAATGCCTTGCACAGAACTCTGATTAAAATATTTGGAATAACTATGTCTTGTGCCATTTTTGTGTGTTCTAAAGGTCATTCATTCTCTGGGTCACCATGACTGTTTGCTGTGTCTTCACTCCCAAATCCTAATCATGCCAAACTGAAGCATTGAATCTCTTTGAATGCTTTGTTCTGGTGTAGTAATGAACCCGGACGTTTGGACTGTTGTTGGTAAAGCCTGCAGTCTTCTCATTTCTTCCCAGTGTTAGTACTTATAAATACTGCCTTGTCGTTATTTGGGTGACCCAGTCTCTCAGGGGCACTCCCCGGAAAAGGTTCCCTTTCCTGCCTTTCTCAGCAAGGCATCATCCTGCCTCTGGAAGCAGCCTTTTCCTTTTGAATACAGCTTTAATGGTTAAGCTTCCTAACAGTGGAGCTTCCACTTCTAACTGTTGCTCCCTTTTCTGCCTCCTGGGCCAAGCAGAGCATCTGATCCCTTCTGTGTGACAGCCTCAATCCTTGCAGGTAGTTGCCCTCCCCAAGTCTTCTCTAACTTAACATTCCCATTTGTTCAAATAATCCTCATAGGGCAAGATCGTGAAGCCCTAAATTCTTGATTCTTGTCATTTGAATGTTCTGTAACTTAAAAAATATCCTTCCTAAAATGTGTCCCAAACTGAACACTTCACTCCAAATATTTAAGGCAGGGGTCAGTGATGTTCATTCCCTAGATACTATGCTGTTAGTGCAAACCAGGAAGTATTAAGTAAGAATAGCCAGGAATGGGCATGTGTGGTGAATGGAGCACAAGGCCTGGAATCGGGAAGATTCAAGTTCAAATTGACTTTAGATAGTAGCTGTGAGATTGTGGGCCAGTCACTTCACGCTGTTTACCTCAGTTTGCTCATCTGTAAAATAAGTGGCAAACCATTCTGCCATGAAAACTCCAAATGAGGTCACAGTTGAAAACAGCTAAACGAAAGTGCCAGGAACCATGCAGGAAAAGCCTTAGCGCTTTTGTCTGCTATATCTTAAACATGGGTGATAATTCATGATTAGTTAAATGCTTGAGGCTAGACCAATAGCACTGTCAGCAATAAAACTAAATTTAGGCTGCAACCCTTAAGAAATAGCAACTTAGCCATGCACCGTCAGGCCTAGGTGTCTCAACTTCAATTGACATAATGATTATTGGCATTGATGTAATGATAAAAGCTGGTGTGCCACTAGGTGGGCAAGAGTGAACTAGAAGGCCCACTCCTTGGTCCAACAGGAGTCATTTTAGAGACATCCAGAGGGAGCACTAAAAATAAATGATATTAAATAAGTACATGTATGTGTGTGTGTTTATCAACCTCAAAGTTCTCTGCAAATGTCAGCTTCCATTATCATCTGGTGCTGGCATTTTCTGACACAGTGAACTTGTCACATTTTTTTAGTCTTTTAAGAGAGTCAAGTAGAGTTTGGAGATCTGGATTCCAAACTAAGAAGGGTTGGTTTCAGGTCTCACCTACGAACATATACTGGTTACATATGACTTTGCACAAGTGATAACTTCTCAGGGCTTTCATAAAACTTTCAGGAAAAGTGGGTGGTAATCTGCCTTGGTTGAAAGAATTCCTCATCTGAGAGTTTCCAATATTAATCAAATTATAGGGCCAGTCCCCCTTTTTTTTTGCCAAATAGGAAGTTTATCACTTTCTTCTTTCATGCATCCATAATACATTGGAAAGAGATCTAAATTGAGCTTTGAAAGACGACGTGGGTTTTAGTTCAAAAACTGCCCCTGAAACAAGCTATGAGATTGTGGGCAAATCTTTTGACCCCACTCTGGGCCTCATTAACTAGATGGTCTCCAACCTCCTTTTATTTTGAAGAGTCCTTAAGACTCACCAAATCAGAGGATCAGAAATTTAGAGCAGGCAGGGACCTTAGTGGCCAACCCCTCATTTGATTTGAGGAAGCTGGACTTCAGATATGTCTAGGGCAGAATTCGAACCTTAGTCTTTTCTGGTTGCAAGTCCAGTATTACAACATATAGTCTCAATTATAAATTGCGGTTACCAAAAACTTGCCTAGCTTCTAATAGTTTGACTAGAATACTAGATGGTGTTTCTAGAACAGAGAAATGTTGCATATCATAAAATTCTTTAATGTTTGATAGGGTCCAGTTCTGTGATTTTTTTATCCCTGTAGGAGATAGGGAACTTATATCATTCCTATATATAATCATGAATTTGATATTAGACTATATTAATATTGGACATATGGATATCATATATTCCTATGTATAATAAAAATTGTATGTATATATACATACATACATATATATATATATAATCATCTTTTCTGGTCTTCTGGAAGACCAGAAATTGTCTACTGGTGAAGACTGGCACCCTTGTCTATAATATGTAACCTTAGAGAATTCCTGGGGCACTGGAAGAGATTAATCATGACTAGTAAGTGCTAGCGGGGAGGACATGAACCTAGGTTTTTTTCTTGCTTATAAGACCTCTCTACTAGGCTTTACTGCCTCTCAAGAAAATGCATAAGGTAACTTTAAAAAGATATTTGGTAATTTTTCAAAAATTTTTGGAAAAGTTAAGTTGAAGGTCTGTTATTAGTGTGAACCTATTCAGAAAGTCGACACATGCTAAAATTCCTTTATTTTTCCATGTTTCTATAGTTTCAGAGCCTAAATCCGATGAGAGTTTGGCTATAATGAGTAGCTAATCACAGATTTTCCATCCTTTTCCAGAAAAAAGAGAAAACTCAGCCAGCCACCTCAACAG
Source organism: Vombatus ursinus (assembly GCF_900497805.2). Taxonomy (NCBI): domain Eukaryota; kingdom Metazoa; phylum Chordata; class Mammalia; order Diprotodontia; family Vombatidae; genus Vombatus; species Vombatus ursinus. Next base: position 466,159 of record NW_020941065.1, on the reverse strand, counting down.
AGGTGTTAAAGATATTATATTCTTAAAATTCTTAAAAACAAATCCTTGGTCTTCATTAATGTCAAATATGCTCTCAGGCTCCATCTTCCTAAATTGATCAGGGCAATGCTCAGAGAGCAGGGTCCAGAGAGCCGACCCCATCATTCAACAGGTAAGAATGTTGACTCAAGAGTTAAGATTCCAGAATCCCATTTCTATTACTGATTTAATGCAGAAGATCAAATAAATAGTACCCCACATTTGCCTCATACTTTATCCTTTCCTTTTAGCGGTGACCATAAGCATCTCTAACAAATAGGCCATCTTTTTGTTTGTTTGTTTTTCAGACCTTGGCTAATGTGGAAATTTGTTTTGCATGACTTATTTGTAATGGGTTTTGTATTTCTTGCCTTCTCAGTGGGTGAGGGAGAGAGAGAATTTGGAATTGAAAATAAAATTGAATTTTAAAAAACATGCTATTGCTACAGAGAAGATTAGAAGAGACGATTATATATGAAATTGAACTGTTAATGTACAGTTTGTTTTTTATTGGATTGCTTGCCATCTGAAGGAGGGGAGAGGGGAGGGAGGGATAGAATTTGGAACTTAAAGCTCTAAAAAAAAGCTTAAAAAATTTTTTTGACATGTAATTGGGCAAAAATATATGAAATTTTTTAAAAAGAAAAAAGGGATAGAGAAGGAACTAGCTTTTTTTTTTAATAGGCAATGGGGTTAAGTGAGTTGCCCAGGGTCACACAGCTAGTAAGTGTTATGTGTCTGAGGTTGTGAACTAGCATTTTTTAAAAATATATTTTATTCCCCCCCCAACATTATACATGAAACATTTTTCAAATTTTGAGCTCCAAATTTTATCCCTCAATCCCTCTCTCTCCTTCCCCCTCCCTGAGATCGTAAGCAATCAGATATAGGTTATGCATGTGCAATCATGTAAAACATTTCCATATTAATAATTTTATACAAGAAGACTCAAATAAAAGAAAAAGAATGAAAGAAAGTGGAAAATAGCATGCTTCAGCCTGTATTCAAACAATTTCAGTTCTTCTGGAGGCGGATAATCATTAGTCCTTTGGGATTGTCTTGGATCGTTGTATTGCTGAGAATAACTGTCATTCACAGTGGTTCATCAAACAATATTTCTGTTACTGTGTACAACATTCTCATGGCTCTGTTCACTTCACTATGCATCAGTTCATGTAAGTCTTTCCAGGTTTTTCTGAAAACATCCTCTTGTCATTTCTTATAGCACAATAATATTCTATCACAATCATATACCACAGCTGGCTTAGCCATTCCCCAGTGGATGGGCATCCATTCAATTTCCAATTCTTAGCCACCACAAAAGGAGCTGCTATAAATATTTTTGCTATAAATATTTAAGTTCTTTAATTTTTTTTTTTATGTCTTTGGGATATAGGCCTAGCAGTGGTATTGCTGGATCAAAGGGTATGCACAGTTTTATAACCCTTTGGGCATGGTACTCCATTTATAAAGCACCTATTCTCCACCAGGCACTGTGCTAAACATTGTACAAATATTATCTCATATCAAATGACAACCCTGTGAGATAAGGTGCTATCATTATCTCCATTTTTTCAACAGTTGAGGAAATGGAGGCAAACAAAGGTGAAGTGATTTGCCCAGGGTCATATAATTAGTAAGTATCTGAGGCAGGATTTGAACTCAGGTCTTTCTAGCTTCAGGCTCTATTCACTGTGCCAGCTGCCTCTAATATAGGATAAGGACTTGACCCGTGATTTAACTGGAATAGAATTAGGGTTAGACATGGAATTAGAGTACTCCCTGCGTGGGAAACTCTCTGCACCAATGTAAGATGGTGCCATATCTGTAATTTACGCTATCGGAGAGTTCATACAACCTGCATGTCAGAGACAGGTCTTAAATCCAGGTCTTCTGGGTTCCAAGACCTCCTTTTTATCCACTTCATGATCTCTCTTGTTTGTAAGAAACACTTTGCATTTTCAATGCATTTTCACACTAAGTGACACGACTCAAGAACAACCCTATTTACCTAAGTCCTCATCCTTTCAGGCCCTCCTTTAGGTCCCACCTTACATATCTCTCAGATTTGGAAGGAATCTCAGAGGCTACTCAGTCCAACCCAGACCTGAACCAGTTTCTTTTCCTTTCTTCCTCCTCTCTGAACACCTCTTCTACAATCTCCTTACCAACAATCTCTGGGCTTACTCCAGACACCATGTCACCCAAGAGACCATTTCTTTGAAAAACTCCTGCTCTGGGTCTTTGATCTCCTAATTGGTGAGAACATCTCTGGGGACACTCTTTCAGGAAGCCCTGTTGAGGCCTCATTCCTCTCTTCCACACCACCTCTTCCACAGCCTTCTCACTAACCGCCTTCCTTTCCTCCCAAGTTCTGGACCTGAGAACTATGATCAAATCAACCGTGCCTGGAGCCAGGAACCATTGTTCAATCAACTATGATTCCATGGAGTATATTGACCTCCTTCCAATGGCCCCACTCACCATCCCTGTAAAGTGCCCCGTCCCTGGCCACCACTCCCCCTATGTATATTGTCTCCCCCATTAAAATGCAAACTACTGGAAGACAGGGTCTATCTTTTGCCTGTTTTCTACTCCTTTGAACAAGATGCCACTCTTAGGATAAGCTCATCACTTCCAAACTCACCACTCAAGCCTTGATTGACACCACTTCCCTCAGCCCCCTCTGGTTAGAGTGTTGGAGGGTGGGTACTAAGACATTCCCAATGCCTTCCTTTATAGAGGGCAGACACTGTACTCTCAGATACTTTTCATCTGCTGCCCCCACTTCAGGTCTTCCTTGGTCCGCCTTTTCCTGGCTCCTTTTGTGTGCCATCTCCTCTTATAAATTGTAAGCTCCCTGAGGATAGGGGCTGTTTCTTTTTATGGATTGTATCCCCAGCACTTAGCACAGTCCCTAGTATATTGTAAGTGTTTAATAAATATTTATTAGATATTGGATTGGATCCCTGGTTCTTAGGACAGTGCTTAATGAATGTCTATTCATTCGTTTGTTCATTGAGTATCCCTTTTAAGTGGTCATTTAGCCTCAGTTGAAAGACCTCCAGTGAGTGGAAACTCAACCTTCTGGAATCCATTTATTTCACTTTTGAATAGTTCCCTGACAGCAAACCTAAACTTGTCTCTGGGCAACTTCAAAAACACCACACAGGTTTGATGCTTGTTCAGTTCTCTAAATTCTTTCTGGTATGATACATCAACTTCTAGCATTTGTTAGCTTTGTTCATATTTATCTTTGGGGAGCATGGCCAGACTACCTGACTAGATTAAAACCTCCAGGGACAAAGACTGAACTGTGTCCCACTAGCACAACATAATCAGTAAACAATTCAAATCAACAAACATTAACTGCCACCTGTTTCCATACCCAGAGTTGGTATATATACGAGAAATACCTGGATATATGGAGACAAAAATGGAGACCCTGACCTCAAGAAATTTACTTTCTAATGCTGAGATGATATTCTCATATAAGAATACTAGGGAGAGACTTAGAGGCAGGCCATATAGTCCAACTCATGGGCAGCGAGGTGGCACAATGAGTAGAGCACTGTACTGGGAATTAGGAAGACTCATCTTCATAAGTTCAAATCCAACCTGGATACTTTCCCAGCTGTGTGACCCTGGGCAAGTCACTTAACCTTTGCCTCAGTTTCCTCTTCTGGAGAAGGAAGTGGCAAACCACTCCAGTATCTTTGCCAAGAAAACCCCATGGAGTCAGAAGGAATCAGACATGACTGAAACAACCCAACCACAACATAAGTCCAAGTCTTCCATTTTAAAGGTCTAAAGCAGGGTAATGACTTACCCAAGGTAGAGCAGAACTGGGACTCCAACCCAGGTCTTGTGACCCCCCAATCTATCATTCCTTCTGATGTGTTTTACACTCAGCTATAACCTAACCTCAGACACAGGTCACATAAATTCTTTTGGGGACACAGGAGTGTGGGAAGAGCAGACAGCCATGGATGGGTTGGAATCTATATTGCAGATACCACTACATTATATTTTCCCCCAAACCTCACCCTTTTTCTCATCTTTTCTCTTTCTTTCTGGGGCACCACCATCTTTCAAATTCCTCTAGGTTTTACCTTCCTCTTTCATTATCCTTGACTCTTCACTGAACTGAAACTACTCTTTCCAGTTACCAGTGACCTCAACTGCCAGTCTGAGCATAGTCTGTTCCTCATCTTCACCCTCCTTGACCTTGAACTCTGTTGACCACCCTCTTCTCCCAGATCCTTACTTCCTCCTTTTGGGGTTGCTGAAAATGAAATATGAAAAATTCTCCTATTAGCACACTTCAGAAACATAAAAAGAGAATTTTCTATCCTGTTCTAAAAATCTTCTCAATGAAGAATCTGTATGGGTTTTGACCTCCTTGTTAAAAATATAAAAACACAACAATCTTCTGATCATTCTTCAAGAGCAACTGTTTAGCATCGGGAACATGGACATTTATTAGGCGAATTTCAACAAAAACTTTTACTTAACCAATGAATGGGATTGAAGAAATGATAGCTGACATTTATACTACCCTTCTAGATTAGCAAAGTACTTTGTATGGGTAAACTTGTCTGAAAAATGAATATCCTGTTTTATGGAGTGAAGCCAGCAATACACTTTTTCCATTTGGCTCCATATACCTTTGTCAAGTATCTTTGACAGCTCTGACAGCCAAATATGGCAACCACATATTGAAATAAACTGAAGTTAGAACCAGATCTTTGGCTCACTGTATCACAAAGTGTTAAAATAAGATTTTTAAAAATGACATTCAATCACATTGCTCTCACTAAAAATATCATGGTTGATATTTTCAGTGAGAGCAAAAAGGTTGTTTGTCCTGTCAAATAAAATATTGCTTTCAAGATATTTCATCTTTATCACAGCCATTTTAAATGTCCACTTTCATGTATTTCAAAATGTACGTATTCATTAGAATAATAGTATATGTTTATAATTTATATATAAGTAAATGTATTGATGTACTCAAAAAGAATGGGAAGCTAGGTGGTGAAGTGGGTAGACTGCTGGGCCTGGAGCCAGAAAGACTCATCTTCTTGGGTTCAAATATGGCCTCAGAAACTAGCTAAGTGACCCTGAGAAAGTCATTAAACCCTGTTTACTTCAGTCTCCTCATCTGTAAAATGAGCTGGAGAAGGAAATGGCAAACCACTCCAGTACCTTTGCAAAAAAAAAACCCCAAATGGGGTCATGGAGAGTTAGACATGACTGAACAACACTAAAAAAGATTTTATAAAACTAGGAATATGTTTTTTAAAAGATTTACAGCAGGGGTGGGGAACCTGCCTTTGAGGCCACATGTAGCCCTCTAGGTCCTCAAGTATGGCCCTTTGACTGAATCCAAACTTCACAGAACAAACTTCACAGCCCCTGGACAGCGCAGAGTAATTTTTCCTTTTTTTAAAGGGAGGTAAGCCAAAAAAGTTTGAGAACTTGGGGCAGCTAGGTGGAGCTCTCTATCTCTCTCTGTCCGTCTCCCTCTGTCTTTCTCTCTGTCTCTGTCTCTCTCTGTCTGTCTGTCTGTCTCTGTCTCTGTCTGTCTGTCTCTCTCCCTTTCCCTCCCTCTCTCTCTCCCCTCTCTCCCTCCCTCCTCTCTCTCTGCCTCTCTGTCTTTGTCTCTCTGCCTCTCTGTCTTTGTCTCTCTCTGTCATTCCCTCCCTCTGTCTCTGTCTCTCTGTCTTCCCCCTCCTCCTTCCCTCTCTTCTCTCTCCCTCTCCCCCCCTTTTCTTTCTCTTCCCTCTCCCTTTTCCTTTCCCTCTCCTTCTCTCTCTCCCTCTCCCCCTCTTCACACACACACACACACACACACACACACGGAGACAGTTTCCTTTTCTTCTTGGAGTGCCCCGATACTATCCCCCCTCCCCGGCTCATACTAGACTCCCGAGGAGTGCTTGCTGAGCAGTGCTTGCGATTTGCTCGGGGGTCCGCAGCAACCTCAGCCCTGGCAGCAGCGTGCTCTGAGTCCGCCTCTCTGTGCCCGGGAGAGCGGCTAGTCTTGTTCTTATTCTGACCAGAAGACGACTCTACTCTTCGGGCTCTGGGCATTGCCCCTGCCAGCCTGGAGGTGGAGTTGGCATCCCGAGCTAAGAACGGAACCTAGGCTCTACCAGCGTCCGATGGCGCGGGCTGTCTGAAACCTCCCAAGTCTGTACAAATTAAAGGGGATTTTGTGTAGTCTGCCTGTGGAGATGCCAGCCAAAGAGTCACAGGACCCGAGTTCAAATGTCACCTCTCCCACTGCATGACCTTGAGCAAGCAATTTAACTAACTCCCTAGGCCTCGGTTTCCTCATTTATAAAATTAGAGAGTTCCGCTAGTCTTTAAGACCCCTTTTAAGTTCCAAATCTATGATCACACTACTTTAAATAGAGTCAGTACTGACATTTCAGGGCTCCGGTTATCCTAACCTTCTTTCAGTTCTGTTCTTGCCCTTTTGCAAGAAAACAAACAAACAAACAAACAAAAAAAAAAAAAACACAACCTCAAGAAAAATAAAGTAAAAAAAAAAAGTATGCTTCAATCTGCATTCAGAAAGTTCTTTGTCTGGGGGTGGAGAGCATTTTTCATCATCAGTCCTTCAGAGCTGTCTTGGATAGTTTTATTACTGAGAATAGCTAAGTCATTCACAGCTGATCATCCTACAGTATTGCTATTACTTTGTACACAGTACATTTCACTTTGCATCAGCTCATAAAAGTCTTTCCAGGTTTCTCTGAGAGTATCCTACTTATCATTTCCTATAGTACAATAGTATTCCATCATAATCACACACCACAATTTGTTCAGCATTCCCCAACTGATGGGCATCCCCTCAATTTCTAATTTTTTGCCCCCAGAAAAGAGGTGTTACAAATATTTTTGTACATATAGGTCCCTTTCCTTTTTTTTTTTTTTTTTTTGTAAATGTCTTTTGGGATACGGACAGTGGTATTGCTAGGTCAAAAGGTTTTATGATTTTATAGCCCTTTGGGCTATAAATTGCTCTACAGAAAGGTTGAATCAGTTCACAACTCTCCCAACAGTTCATTAATATCTCCTTTTCCCCACATCCTCTCCAATATTTGTTATTTACCTTTGCCGTCCTATTAGCCAGTCAAATAGGTATGAGGGAAGCTGTTTAATTTGCATTTGTTTTTAATTTGTATTTCTCTCATCAATAGTGAGTAAAATTTTTTTCATATGGCTATAGATAACTTTAATAATTTCATCTGAAAACTGATCATATCTTTTGATCATTTATCAATCAGGGAATGGCTCTCATTTTTACAAATTTGACTCAGTTCTCTATAAGTTTGAGAAATGAGGCCTTTATCAGAGAAACTTGCTTCAAAGTTTTTTTCACAGTTACTATTGCTGACTGTATTTTCCTCTACTCTATCCCCCCCCACTCTCTCCTTTCACCCTGTCCCTCTTCAAAAGTGTTTTGCTTCTGACTACCCCCTCCCCTAATCTGCCCTCCCTTTTATCATTCCCCCATTCTCTTATGTTGGACATTTTTAGTCTGGAGAAGATAAGACTCAGGAGGGGCTGAGAACTGGGTTCAAGTATTTGAAGGGTTGTCCTATGGATAGCCCTTTTGGTCCCAAAAGGCAGAACCAGGAACAGTGGAGAGGAAGATAGAAGGAGGCAAAATTCATCTTGATGGCAGGAAACCCTTGCAGAAAATGAGAGCCAACCCAAAATGGAATGGGCTGCCCTGAGAGGTCCTGGGACCATAGTATTGTCTATCTGGGGCTGGAAAGGTCATCGAGTCACCAGACCACGATACTAGCCCTTTGACTGCAGGCTTTTTCTCTCATTCCACTGCACCCTGCCAACTAGCTTGCAGGTGGCCCTCTCCAGATCTATTTTGTCTTTATATAATGATAACTCTGACAATCTCTTCTCAATAGAGCCTGCTGTTTGAATTGGTTTCCTCATCTTGGTAATGGGTTTACTGTCATTCCTTCATTTCTTTCTTGGCTCCCAGGAGACCAAGGGCTCACATCTTTGACATAGGTGGGGGTGGAAATGGTTCGAGTGAGCAAAAATGAAGTCTGTGTCCATGACATTGAAAGCAATCACTTAATCCTCCTAAGACTGGACCTCTGACCTTACTGAACCTAGGAATGTCAACAGCTCTGTGCTCTAACCCTATGAGGAGCGCTAGGCTCAGAGTTCAGCTTGCAGAGTAGATTATCCAGATCAAAGGGGCATTGCCAAATGAAGATATGTTCAAGTAAATGGGGATGATTAGCCTGGGGAACAGAAGACTTAGAGGGGATGTAAGACCAGTATTCTCCCCATTTCCCCAAGAGCTGCTCCTGGGGCCTGATTCCTCCCTGCCTCCCTTGATGCAGTTTCTTGGGCAGAGGGATGCCAGATCCATAGAAGGTAATTGCCACTGTGTCCTTGTTGCACATCTTTGCTATTTTGTGGCTAAGTAAACCTTTTGTCAACTATTCAATGACTTAGGAGTGCCTCATTTCATTCCACTATCAAACCTGAACTCACCCCATCCCAGTGTCAGGCTTGCCCCCAACATTTGGGATAGGTAATGATTAGGATGAGTTGAGATGGCCTTGAGGCTCACATTGTGACTGAGTAAGGGGAGAGGGCACTGCAAATATGGGGGAGGGGTTCGATGGCTGGACACCACATAGTGGTATCTGAAAACAAGAGCTCTTCTGGAAGTGAACAGGGAGTCCTCTCAATGGGACGGGAAGCAAGCTCCTGCTGATGACGGGCCATTAGTTCAGTGGGTGATGGAGGAGGCTGAATGGGAGGGCAAAGAAAGTGCCAAGTCCAGCATTCCCTGGTTATTGTTGACTATCCTGCAGAAGTTGAACCGCTGGCATAATCAGATTGAAAGTGAGCTGGTGCAATATATTCACCAACTGGAGACAGAGATCTTAGCTTCTGGGGACTGAGCAATGAAACAAGAGTGGCTAATGGACCTAGTGGCAGGGCAAGTAAAGGGATCTCGCCGGTTTTTAAAATTAGCTATTTTTAGCATTAAAATTTTAAAATATTTGGTTCCAGATATTTTCCTCCCCTTAGCCCCTTCCCCACCCATTGAGAAGGCAAACAGTGTGATCCTTGTTATATATGTGAAGCACATTTCCACATTAACTATATTGCAAAAGAAAGAAAGAAAGAAAGAAAGAAAGAAAGGAAGAAAAATAAAAAGAAAGAGAGAGAAAGCAAAAAATAAAAAGAATGTGAAAAAAGTATGCTTCAATCTACACTCAGAGTTCATCAGTTCTCTCTTTGGATAGCATTTTTCATCAAGAGTCCTTTGGAATTGTCTTGGATCATTGTATTAATCAGAATAGGTAAGTCTTACAGTTGATTGTTGTTACAATATTGCTGTTACTGTGTTCAGTGTCCTCCTAGTTCTACTTATTTTGTATCAGTTCATATAAATCTTCCCAGGTTTTTCTGAAACCATTCCCTTCATCATTTCTTATAACACAATAGTGTTCCATCACAGTCATATAAAAGGGATCTCTTCTGATGGGGGAGAAGGGAGGGTGAATGGGGATTGTCAGGCCAAAGCCAGGAACCTGTGGTATTCTCTCTGATCCAGAGAATCCACTTTCACTGTATCCCACTGAGATGAAAGCTGTGACACAGGAAAATCAGACTGGAAGTAAGAATTTGAATTAGGAATCCCCACCAGAGGTGAGCCTGCTACCAGTGGCCTACTATACCCTATGATGAGTCTGCCTTGGGGTCAATAAGGTCCTAGTTTCTGAGTGAAGTCCCACCAGATTTGCTTCAGACTTAAGCTATGAATCTCCCCCACCGTACAACTATACAGATATGGCCTGATCAACTGTCAAAATGGAGTGGAAAGCAGGGACTGCTGTGGCTTTAGCAAATACTGCCATCAGTGCAAATAGATGCTCTGGGAAAGGAAGGAGAGATCACAGTCTACTTCCCTACTAAGTAGATTAAGGGCAGTGACACCCTCTCTGGGCATGGCTTCTGAATCAGGGGGTTGACAAGAAAGCAATTGATGGCCAGCCTATGGTGGTGCTAGTAAAATCCACCTAGGTGAAATTCAGAACCCAGATGTAGGGGTCTTTCAGTTCTACCCAAACCTAAGGCATCTCCTAAAGCCCTTGTACCATTTGGATCTTTCAGAGGAAACCATGGAGGGCCCACCCCAGAGAGAAGGGGTGTAATGGACTCCTGGGAGTCAGCGTTTGTGTGTTCCCTTCCAGCAACCTCTGTGCAGCTTAGTGTGTATGGGTAGGGCCAAAATAAAATCTGTAGAATTACCCAAAGTATTCAATGTAGTGAATATCAAACAATTTTGGTGCCCTGGGCAGGGGGGAAGGTAAAAGAAATTTCTTTTCTAGTGTTGGAAAAGAAGGAAGCTGGAGTACTTCATAACGCTAGCCATCCTTGTATTGTCTTTGAGGAAGGCAGATGTCACCACACTGCTTATGGTGAACTATAGGGAGATAAGTAAAGTCATCGTGTCCATCACTGTCACTGTTCCTGACCTCATCAATGTTGCAGTACAGGGTGAGTGGTAAGGGGTTATCAACCTTGCCAATACTTTTTTTTTTCTCTATGCCTGTGGCTGAGACTAATAGAAGCAGTTTGCTTTACCCTGGAAAGGAGTACAACATACCTTCCCTGTTCTTCCCCAGTGCTACCTGAACTCTCTCCCATGCTACCACATCCTGGAGAGCAGAGACTTAAAAAAGGCTTCCCTTACTGAGAGCATTGATGAACACTAGAGTTATTAAACTCACAGCCAGCTGCTAAGTGGGGCCAAATTAGATTAAAAATATAATTGGTAAATGCTTAACAAAATAAATAAAAAACACAATATAATATAAGTACTGTTAATTGTATCAATATACTGCTGAAGGGAGGTTTCCGTTTGAGTTTGACAACGCTGATGTACACTGCATTGGTGACGTAATGTTGACAGGGCCAGATGAGACCATGGTGGCAGAGGCCTTAGATCAGGTGGTGGGCCTATGAGGGATAAGGCCTGGGAAATCAACTCTGAGAAAATTCGGGTTTCATCCCACTCACTTCAGGTTTTGTTGAATACAGTGTGTGGGGAAAACCCAGAGAATTTTAGGCACAATCTAGAATAAGCTGCTGACACTTGCTTTCCCATCAAGCAGGATGGAAGCCCAGGGACTTCAGATTTTGGAGAAACCATATTCCTCACCTGGCTATTCTGAGGGCCACCATTTACTAAGTCACCCACAAGTCTTCCTCTTTCAAGTGGGATTCAGAACAGGCTCGCAACCCTGGAAGATCGAAAGCACATGTCCAGCAGTCTCTCCCTTTGATCTCTTATGACCCTGCAAAGCCCATGTTTCTGGAAGTCTCTGTCCATAAAGACCAGGTTGAGTGGAACCTTTGGCAGGCACCAAGGAATGGCTAAAATAAGTAAGTGTTGAGTTTCTAGAGCTACAAAGTCCCCAAAGTGGCCACTCACTCTACCACTTCTGAAAAGCAATTGCTTGCCTGTTACTGGGCCTTGGTTGTTATTGAATAGATGAAACAGAGTTATAATATCATCCTTTGTTCAGAGTAGGGTGGTGCGAGATAGGTAGAATACAGGAGGCTTCTTTTGCTGGATGGAAATAGTATGTTCAAAATCACATTTGCCCAGGTCCCTCTGGTGTTGGAGCTCTTCGCAAATGTTTACTTATAGTATTGAAGGGGGAAGGGAATGAACATTTATATTGTACCTATTACGTGCCAGGCACTTTACAAATATTATATCATTTGATCCTCATGCCAATCCTGAGAGGAAATTGCTGTATTATCCCAATTTTACAGCTGAGGAAACTGAGGTGATTTGCTCAGGGCCACAGAGCTAGTAAATGTCTAGGTCACATTTGCACTCAGGTCTTCCCTGACTTCAGGTCCAGCACTCTATCCACTGCACCACCTAGCTGCCTAGGTGATTCTTCCCACAATGCCATGCAATGCAATACAATACAATACACATTTATTAAATGCCTACTATGTGCCAAGCACTGTGCTAGGGTTACAAATAAGAAGACAGTCCCTGCCCTCAAGGAACTTACAATCTAATGGAGGGAGACAATATGTAGAAGGAAGCAATGCAGTTGATGAGAAATGAAGAAGAAAAGGAGTTTCTGGATTCTCTTTAAAGGGAAGCTTTGGACAGAGTCTTATGCTCTGCTCTACAGGCCTCCAGTTACACCGATAGAGGCAACTAGGGGTGTATCTCAGTTGTCACTTTTCTTGCTTTCCTGGCTGCAGAACTCATGTCTATTTGATTCTGTCCATAGAGGGATGGGGAAGTGAGATGGGGAAGAAAGAGGCTATCTTTTCCCAAGCCTTACAGGAGTAGTGACTCCTCCCACAGAACAGCCAGAGCAAAAGCTTGGCTAGGTGAGCTGCCTCTTCTGCCATGTATTTCCTTTCCTGAGTAGAGGTGACTGAACAGTAATCCTGGAATGGAAGAATCTACTCTAGTCTTTTTTGTTTTTTAAGGCAGTTGGGGTTAAGTGACTTGCCCAGGGTCACACAGCTAGTAAGTGTCAAGTGTTCGGTCTGAGGTCAGATTTGAACTCAGGTCCTTCTGACTTAAGGGCTGGTGCTCTAGCCATTTTGCCACCTAGCTGCCCTAATATACTGTAGTCTTAAAGACAACCTTGTGAGTTCAAAATTGGGGATCCTGGAAGCAGAAGGAGTTTTTGCCTTGGAGAATATGCCACGGACAAAGAAAATGAGTCTAACTCCTGACCTGGCTGGATATGGACTTTGAGGGTACATTACAAAGCCAATGTGAAATTTATAAGTTACTGACTGTGTAAGCCTTGTCAGTGCTCACTATGAGAGCCTTTTATATTAAACATTTCTTTTGTGTATATGAAATAAATATTGGTTTACATTGCACTTTGAGTATTCTTTTACTCTCCCTTTGGGGGACCCTAAACATAAGCCAGACTGAGCTTTAAGAAAATTTCCCTCAGGGAACTGAGTGGGGGATATGAAGAGTCAGGGTTTGGGAAAGGGAGTCTTATCTTTCCTTTATTTAAAAAAAATATATAATATTTTACTTTTCCTCCAATTACATGTTAAAACAATTTTTAACATTTTTTTAAAATTGGAGTTCCAAATTCTATCCCTCCCTGAGACAGTAATTAGTTATAAGTCATACATGTGCAATTATGTAAAACATTTCCATATTAGTCATTTTGTACAAGAAGACTCAAATAAAAGAAAAAGAATGAAACAAAGAAAAAAAGTGAAAAATAGCATGTTCTGGGCTGTATTCAGACAATCGGTTCTTTCTCTGGAGGCAGATAGTATGCTTCCTCATTAGTCCTTTGGGATTGTCTTGAATTATTGTATTGCTGAGAATAGCTAAGTCATTCACAATTCATTGTACAATATTGCTGTTACTGTGTACGATTTCTCCTGGTTCTGCTCATTTCACTTTGCAATGGTTCATGTAAGTCTTTCCAGGTTTTTCTGAAATCATCCTGCTAGTCATTTCTTAGAGCACAATAATATTTCATCACAATCATATACCACAGCTTGTTTAGCCATTCCCCAACTAATAGGCATCCCTTCAATTTCTAGTTCTTAGCCAACACAAAAAAAAGAGCTGCTATGAATGTTTTTGTACTAATAGGTCCTTTCTTCCCCCTTTTTATACGTCTTTGAGATATAAATGTAGCAATGATATTGCTAGATCAAAGGGTAAGCACAGTTTTATAGACCTTTGAGCAAAGGTCCAAATTGCTCTCTAGAATGGTTGGATCAGTTCACAACTTCACCAACAATGAATCAGTGTCCCAGTTTTCCCAATCCCCTCCAACATTTATCATTTTCCTTTTTTGTCATATTAACCAATGTGATAGGTGTGAGTTGGTACCTCAGATTTGTTTTAATTAACATTTCTCTAATCAATAGTGATTTAGAGCATTTTTTCATATGACTATAGATAGCTTTGATTTCTTTTGTCCAGAACCTGCCTGTTCATATCCTTTGACCATTTATCAGTTGGGCAATGACTTGTATTTTCTTACAAATTTGACTTGGTTCTCTGCATATTTGAGAAATGAGGCCTTTATTAGAGATACTTGTTGCAAATCTTTCCCCCTAGTTTTCTGCTTTCCTTTCACTTTTGGTTGCATTGGTTTTGTTTGTGCAAAAAACTGACTTTTCCTTTAAAAAGAGTTAATTGACTAGCCTTTTCATTAGCAATGAAAATCTTAATTTGATTATGATTCTAGAGTTGGAAAGTGGCAGGTAGGGAGGGAAGGGCAGGAAAAAGAAAGTATTGTGAACACATGTGACAAGAAGGATAGAATGTGAAACATGGTTGGGGCCAGCTAAATATAGCAGGCCATGTGATACACTCATCAATCAGTATAGGCCCCCATGTTGGAATTCCAGGACTGAGAAGGTAAAATTATCCAGAGTCTGGTTTCTGGACAGGTCTGGTAGGTATAATTGCAAGGCAGATGATAAGGTCCAGCAGTTCGGAGAAAATCACAGCAAGAAGATGGATGGCAAAAAGACTCTCTGCATTAATATCTAAGGCCATTTGACTCTAAAAGAATATTAGGGCAGGAGAAGAAAAGCTCATATATATTGTATTTCTTTTTTATAATTAACTTAGCAATAACTACAAACATTTCAATATTTTTAAAAATTTAAATGATTGTAAATAAACCCACAAACTTCTGATATGTATAGTTGTGGTATTTTGCTTTTTTTTTTTAATATCAGATTGCCTTGCTTGAAAACTGGTCACATGCCCAACTCCAGAGTTATTAGGTGAAAAGAGGGTATTGATATCCCTATACTTCCATGTACTTTGGATCTCATTGATGTGGACATTCTCTTCAAATGCTATAAATCACATTTACTTTAGGTGTCTTGTCCTGTGAGACTCCTGTCTCCTTATAAACTCTCCCAACCTCTAAATGTCTCAGTATTATTACCTAGACACACATGGAACACGTGAATCTGCTCTCATTTAGCCCTTATTCTCTCTACTTAGCCACCCCACCTTTTTTTCCAGACCTACATTTCCCCAGTAACATTCTGCATGCCTCTTTTCCTGTGCAATTACTCAGTATATATTTTGACAGATTTTTATTGATTTTTAGACTCAGAATGGACTAAGAAGAAATTAGTTCTTAGTGAAAACCTGAGCCCTGATTCTGGGTTTCCCTTGCAACAGCTAACAACAGCATTAGCATTTCTAATAAAAAAGGAACCATCTGCTCTCATGTGACCAGTTTAAAGTCTGAGTTGTCTATTCAAGTACACTAAGAGTTAATCAGTGTTGGTCTCAGGTTGTGGTAAGAAAGGAAAGGAATGAGATATGCTCATCTTCAATTTCACAACCAAAATTGATCCATGGTCTTCTATGTATGGAAAAAAATCTATCTTAATAGTTGCTTTTTTTTTTTAATACTTCAACTAGTATTCTGTAAGAAATGGTGACAGGAAAGGTTTAAGAAAAACCTGGGAAGACCTGTATGAACTGATGTAAAATGAAGTGAGCAGAACCAGGAAAACAATTTACATCGTAACACCAATATTGCAAACATAATCAACTTTGAAAGACTTAGAAAATCTGATCAACACAATGACCAACCACAGTTTCAAAGAACTCTTGATAGAACATGTTATTCACTTCCACATAGCAAGGTGATGGATTCAGAGTGCAGACTGAAGCATATTTTTTTCTCTTTCTTGCTTTCTTTTTTGTGCTTTTTTTTGGTGGGGGAGGGGACAGAAATTCAGAATAATAATGGAACAATAATGCAGAAATTTGCTTTGCATGACTACACATATTTTTATAGATTTTGTTTTTCTTGCCTTCTCATTAGGTGGGGAAAGGGGTAAGCAGCAGGAAAGAATTTGGAACTAAAAAAAAAGGAATAATTCTGCCTTTAACAAACAAAACAAAACAACTCAGTCCAAATAAGGGAAGCTTGGTATAATAGAGAGCCTGCTTTGGAGTCAGGAAGACCTGCTTGTATTCAAGTCCAACCTGCTAATATATACTAGCTGCATGACCATGGGCAAAATCACTTAAACCCCTCCATGTTCCAAGCAAGTCTCTAAGAGTATAAATTAAGACAGTTTCTGATTTGCCCTGGTGGAGGGAGTTCCCACAGTAAAAGCTCACTATACAGATGAAATAATAAATCCCATTTTAAAAATTTCAATTCAATACACATTTATTAGGCACTTAATATGCATAAGACGCTGAACTGAAGTTTGGGATCTGAAAGAAAAAAAGAAGCCCAAATTGTCCTTGTCCTCAAAGAACTTGTATTCTACCAGGAAATACACTATGTACATAGGTAAGTAAGTTGTTGTCCTTCATTCTCAAAGAAGACCAAAATGACCCCACTATGTTAGAGTCAAGTTACAGTGTGTCCATGGTGGCTAATGAGACCAATATGAGCTCAGAAGGCTCTACCACAGAGTAAGCACAAATAGTCCATGTGAACATTTGGAGTGGATTCTTTAAATTTGTACATCTCCTGTTTCTTTTGAGCTACTTCAATTCTGCTTTGCTCATAAAGCACAGTGCTTTCTCTGACATGGGTACGCCATGCTGAACAGTCCTGTGCCAGCATCTCCCATGTCACACAATCAATTCCAAAGTTCTTGAGAGATCTTGAGAGTGACCTTGTATCTCTTTTTCTGACCACCATGTGAGCGCTTGCCCTGTGTGAGTTCTTCATAAAATAGTCTTTTAAAAATAGTCTTTACCAGGAAATACACTATGTACATAGGTAATTAAATACAAGATAATTTGAGGAGTGAGAGAACACTTCAAATTGGTGGAATCAGGAAAGGCTTCTCTAAGGATGTGGCACCTAAGCTGAACATTGAAGGAAAGTAAAGATGCTAAATGAGGAGAAAAGGCATTATGGACAAGGAGAACAGCCTATACAAAGGCACAGAGGTGGGAGATTGCATGATGAGTTCAGAAGACAGCAAGCAGACCAGTTTGGGAGGAACATTTTGTGTATAAAAGCAAATAATGGGAAATTAATCTGGAAAGGCAGGCTAGAGCCAGATTATGGAGGCCTTTGAATGCCATGGTGACAAATCTGAGTTTTATCTTAGAGATAATAGGGAATCACTGAAGATTTTTGAACAGAGAATTATACTGGTAAGACCTGTGGTTTAAGAAGTTATGTGGAGGATTGATTGGAGAGAGAAGAGGCTAGAGGCAGGGAGGACAGTTAGGAGACTGTTGTAATAGTCTGGATGATGAAAGAAATGATTATTTTTCTCTTGTACTAATAATTAATTATTGTATTGAGACCAAAGTTTTACCCCTTTTCTGCTTCCTCATCCAGAAATCAACCAGTATGGGAAATCTGTCTAAAAGATTTATCAAGTCAGGATGGCTGAGATCTAATCAAAGACAGTAAAAGAAATTCTAAGGTTAGGCTATTGGGTGCATTCCTACTCATTGTGTTTGCTCAGACAGGTCTGGAAAATGTGGATCCTCCCTTTTGTCAGACAGGTAATATGGAAATTGACAAGGCTCTTTGACTAAGATTTGAGTGATCCTAGTCACATATCCCAAGACCTTCATTGTAACATAGCCCACCCTATCTGTAAAATTCATTTCTTCATTAATTGTTAACCACTCAGAGTTGATTGCCACCCTCAGGAACATCTGCTCTTCCAAGAGCATATAAACTGTGAACCCACCGCCATGAGGGGTCTTTGGTCTGAGAGAGAGAGAGAGAGAGAGAGAGAGAGAGAGAGAGAGAGAATCATCCTTTTGTTAAAATGCTGGCGTTATTAATAAAATGATTAAATTACCCAGAAATTATCTCTTGAACCTTTTTAAAACACCACATTGAGAAGTGATGAATGAATGAAAAACTATTTATAAAGTACTTACATTTTTTTTCACGAACATCATGCTTCCCCTAGGATAAGCTTATCACTCAAAATCTCCGTCATGGAGATGGATTCAGCTTTGATACTCAGCTCCTCCTCCACACCCTCACTTGCCTCTCCCTCTTATTGGAGGACTGGAAGATAGAGCGATAAGTTTCTTTCAAAATCTCCCTTTACAGAAGGCTCAGAATTTTCCAGCTAACTTCATTTCCCATCAGCTGCTCTGCTTGTTTTTGACTCCATAAACATCACGTCCCCCATGTAAGGTACTCTCTGGAAACCCTGCCCCTTTTAGCTTCCTTTTGTGTTACTGTCCTCCCCTATCAGGTTGTATGTTCCTTGAAAACAGGGACTGTCTTTCTTTTCTCTATTTGTATCTCCAGCACTTAACATAGTGCCTGGCAAATAGGTGCTTAATAAATGTTTATTGACTGATCATTGACTTACTACGTGCCCAGCACTGGGCTAAGAACTAGGGATATAAATTTTAAAAGCTAAGACAGTCCCTGCTCTCAAGAAGCTCATATTCTAACATGAAAGACAACACAGATAGGAGGTTTCAGATGCAATTCTTAGAGAAAGGTCTCATAATACTTAGGGTGCAGAGGCAAAGCAAACGGTAATGCGTCTCCTTTAATGCCGTTTACAGTGACAACCATATTCATTTCTGACATTAAACTATTTTTTTTTTTGGCTAGGCAATGGGGTTAAGTGACTTGCCCAGGGTCACACAGCTAGTGCATGTTATGTGCCTGAAGCTGTATTTGAACTCAGGTCCTCCTGACTCCAGGGTCCATGCTCTATCCACTGTATCACCTAGCTGCCCCCTGACATTAAACTATTTGACAGTGCCAAGGGTCTGGGTGGTGAGAACTTTCTTTTCTGGATCTTTAGTACCTGTAGCTGATGAGGAGATGGGGCTGTGGCATCTGCCCATTGGTGGGCAGTTGATTAATAGTTGGATGGAAATGGTAGTCAAAGAGATGGTGGTGATTTGACCTGCCTGGCACATGCTACATCTTGTGATACAGGTTTGAAGGGGGTGGTGGCTGTATGGGTGTAGAGAATGAAATAGATGCAAGAAATATTGTGGGGGTTAAATTCAACATCTACTGGAAATGGAATGGATGTGAGAAATGAGTGAGAGGGGAAATGACTTGAGACTGTGAATCTGGGTAACTAGAAGGATCATTTGTCATCCCAGGCTACTTCTCAATATATTACATTGGTATTCTCTGCATTTTAAAAAGGTTAGCCATATGAACATCCCCAACTCCATATATATGACTATGCAGCATATATAAAGGACATATTTCACATCTTCTAATTTTTTTCAGTCTCTCTTCCTGAGCACATAAGAAGGTAAACCCATGTGATCAGGGCAACAACTCATGACTACAGGCCTGAATCCTATAGTCTCTTTAGGGAATGATCTGGACATCTGTCACTGGTCCTTCTTCTGAGCCTTTCCACTCTCCTGCTAGAAGAAGTTGCTTTTCTGCTACTCTCAGGCCACTAAAATTGTGTTAAGCTTTTTAAGTTAAAAGCAGCCTTATGCTCAGTGTCAGTAGAGCTTCTCAAGTATGTACTTTTCCAGTAAAAAGCAATTCCCTTTAATCCTGGGATGAACAAAGCTATTTGCATTTTGCTCTCTAAAGTGTTTGAGGAGTTGGCTCCTCTCAAGTCAAAAAAAAAAACAAAACAATGTAGATAAGTTTTTGAGGGGGTTTCCCTCTCTCAAACTATATTTAGTTCTAGAAAGAAAGGCAGCCTTTCCCTCAGACAGTTCTTCACCCACAGCAGAGGAGACTCCTTTCCTCCCATCAGCTCCTTCAAACAGCAAAGCTTTCCTCCAATCACATCGGCTCCCTGCATCAACAGTATAGCTTCTAGTCAGCTAATTTCAGCTTCTCTCAGCCTCTCAGTTCAGTAGGAGTCCGTACTTTCTGTATTCTGATGTCCTCAGTAAAGGGTATCCTCATTTCTAACTTGGGTTGAAAAACCTCAAATCTACATTTCTTCATATATGCCTCAAATAGTCATTATACAATAGATCTAAAACAGTTCTTTGATGCTGTTTCCAAGCAACAAACTCCCAAATCCCTAAAACAGTCATATTCAAGTTACTGGCTATAAAGAAAATCCCCTACAGCTATCCCTATAATTAGTCAGTACATTTACCTTTGAGGGGCATGTTTTCACTCTGGTCCTCTCAAAACTCTCTTGCTCTCTTCATGTACTTTTCTCCAAAGGGCTGTTCTCTGTGTTTCTTCAAATGGCTTTTCTCTATATTCCACACAAAATGTCCTTTTTCTGCTCTTTTCAGCAACTAAAAGGTCACCTAAGAAAGGGGCAGTAACTTACAATTGAATGAGTGAATGAATGAATTTTTAAAAAAGCACATACTAAGCACTTACTACATTCCGCCCACTGGAAATACAAATATAAAGGCAAGATGGTAATGACTCTCGATGAACTCACATTCTAACTGGGGAAAACAACACAGTGAGGAGGGTTCAGTGGCAATACTAATGGAAAGTCCTCAGTGAAGGGAAGAAAGTCAGTTTCAGTGGACCAAAGAGCGTATAGCCCAAGGCAGAAGACATTGGCACTAAGTAGCTTCATTTAATTTCCCAGCAATACTTAGAAAGGGTCCCACCAATATAGGGAGAATTGTACAGGCTCCTCTTCCATCCCCCATCCAGAATTAATCACGTGAGCAGACCAAAGATGATTTGAGCTCTTTTGAGTCCCAGGATCCAGCCTGTGTGACTGCTGCTTTCCTGGGTCTCTGTAGACCTGGTGATTTACAATTCACTCATCTTAATGACTTTGCTCTTTATTTATTCTTGGAGGTGTTGGGCCTCCCCACACCCTCCTGAGTTCCCAGCTCCTCTGGACATGAGGACACCTGTTGTCTTCCTTCAGGCCTTTCTCCCTTTGCGTGTGCTCTCTGTCCTGTAATGAAGCTGGTGATTAGGAGCAGATGCTCTGGCTGTTCTCAAATCACTGGGCTCTGAGGCATGGACATTTCAAGGAGTTACTTCTTCCTTTCCAAGACTGCTTCATAGAGGTGGGAAGAAAAAAACCTACAGTCTGCTAGGAGAGCTGGGAGCAATTATCGTTTCTATGGGGCTTTTGGGAATATAGGTAAGCTACCAAGCACCATCGATTATCAAAGAGAAAGGGCAGGAGTGAGGGGTAAAAGGAAATGAATCCACAGATCACTGAGGGAAGAGAAGCTTCAGCCTTCTAGTACTGCACCAGCAGCTCTGTGTGTGGAAGAGGGGGATAAGGGAGGGTGGAAGGTGTCATGGGAGGGGGTGGGGTCCAGAGGATTCAACCTTGACCTGGCTTTGAGTTCAGGTGCTAGCTGTGTGTCCCTGGGCCAGCCACTCAACCTTTGGCTCTTCACCTTTAACAAGGGGGTGATAAATAATCAATAAACATTTATTAAGCACCTACTGAGTACCAGTTGTTGACAGGACTAAATGAGGCATGTAAACCCCCTAGCCCTATAGAAATAACAACTTTGTGATGGCAAAATGGTAATTTCCAATTATAGAGTGATTTAGGTTACAAAGCATCTTCCTCACCATCCCATACTGCTTTGCAGAAAAGTGTGTGTGTGTGTGTGTGTGTGTGTGTGTGTGTGTGTGTGTGTGATGGTTATTACCTGTAGGATCTTGAGCAAACCACTTAAACTCCCTGGGCCTCAGTTTCCTCATCTGTAAAAATGAAAAAGTTGGACTAGATGCCTCTGAAGTTTCTTCTAGCCCTAGTCAACAGTTACAAGTAAATATGCATTTGTTAAGCACCTACTATGTACCAGGCACTGGGCTAAACACAAAAGATACAAAAACAGTCAAAAACCCAGTCTCTGCTCTCATGGAGCTCAGTCTAATGGAGGAGACAGTATGCTAACAACTGTACACAAACATGCCATATACAGGATAAATTTGACATCATTTACAAAGGGAGTTAGCATTTACCAGCATTTGGGGTTTGTTTGTTTTTTGTTTGTTTTTTGTGAGTCAATTAGGGTTAAGTGACTTGCCCAGGGTCACACAGCTACTAAGCATCAAGTGTCTGAGGCCGTATTTGAACTCAGGTCCTCCTGACTCCAAGGCTGGAGCTCTATCCACTGTGCCTGTTTTGTTTTTTGTTTTTTGTTTTTTGTTTTTTTGTTTATTTACCAGCATTTGGGAAGACTGCAAAAAGCTTTTTGCAGAAGGCGGAATTTTAGTTGAGACTTGAAGGAAATCTGGGAAGTCAGGAGGCAGAGATAAGGAGCATGATCATTCCAGGCATGGAGGAAAGCAGGAAAAAATGCCCAGGGCCTATAGATGGAGTGTCATGTTTGAGGAACAGGCTAGTATCACTGGATTATACAGTATATAGAGGGGAGTAAGGAAGGAGGAAAGGTAGGAGGGGTCCAGGTTATGAAAAGCTTTTATATTTGATACTGGAGATAATAAGGGAGCCATTGGAGTTCATTCAACTGGCATAGGGGCGGCTAAGTGATGCAGTGGATAGAGCACTGGGCCTGGAGTCAGGGAGATGTGAGTTCAAATTTAGCCTTAGGCACTTAATACCTGTGTGACCCCCAGCAAGTCACTTAACCCTATTTGCCTCAGTTTCCTCATCTATCAAAGAAGCTGGAGAAGGAATGGCAAACTACTTGAGTATCTTTGCCAAGAAAACCTCAAATGGGATCACATAGAATTGTGGTTGTATGGTTGTGATTTGTCCTTTGTTCTCGAAGAGGACCATGACATCAGGAAGGTGATGCCATGACTTGCAGGTGAATTTGATTACAGTGAAGGAGGGCTGGGCAAGGTCATCAGCCTCACTTTCTCCTCCAGAGCTATTGGTCCAGTGGCCAGGTATCAATCAAGATGACTGGAGATGGCCCAGGATGCAGTGGGAGACCTTGGCTTTTTTAAGCTAAGGTCTTTCCAAGTTCTCACTTTGACTGAGGCAACACCCATCTAGGGATTAGGGTTGTTTAAGAAATGAGCTAAGGTAGAAAAAATAATAAGATTCATTTGGAAGAACAAAAGGTCCAGAATATCAAGGGAACCAATGAAAAAAAAATGCTAAGGAAGGTGGCCTAGCTGTTTCGGATCTTAAATGGTATTGTAAAATAGCGATCATCAAAACTACTTGGTACTGGCTAAGAAATAGTGGTGGATCAGTAGGAATAGTTTAGGTAAGGAAGACACAGTAGCCAATGACTGTAATAATCTACTGATTGATAAACACAAAGACCCCAGCTTCTGGGATAAGAACTCACTATTTGACAAAAACTGCTGGGAAAATCGGAAAAGAGTATGGCAGAAACTAGGCATAGACCAAAATTTTATTCCATATACCAAAATAAAGTCAAAATGGGTTCACGATTTAGATATAAAAGCTGATATTATAAGCAAACTGGGAGAGCAAGAAATAGTTTACCTGTCAGATTTATGGAGAACAGAAGAATTTATGACTAAACAAGAGATAGACAACATTGTGAAATGCAAAATGGATAATTTTGATTACATTAAATTGAAAAGTTTTTTTTCACAAACAAAGCCAATGCAACCAAGATTAGGAGGGAAGCAGAAAACTGGGAAAGATTTTTTACAACCAATGTCTCTGATAAGGGCCTCATTTCTAAAATATATAGAGAACTAAGTCAAATTTATAAGAATACAATCATTCCACAATTGATAAATGGTCAAAGGATATGAACAGGCAGTTTTCAGATGAAGAAATTAAAGCTATCTATAGTCATATGAAAAAATGCTCTACATTACTATTGATTAGAGAAATGCAAATCAAAATGACTTTGAGGTACCACATCACACCTATCAGATTGGTCAATATGACAAAAGAGGAAAATGATAAATGTTGGAGAAGATGTGGGAAAATTGGAATACTAATACATTGTTGGTGGAGTTGTGAAATGATCCAACCATTCTGGAGAGCAATTTGGAACTATGCCCAAAAGGCTATAAAAATGTACATACCCTTTGACCCAGCAATAGCACTTCTAGGGCTGTATCCCAAAGTGATCATAAAAATGGGAAAAGGACCCACATGTACAAAAATCTTTATAGCAGTGCTTTCTGTGGTGGCAAAGAATTGGAAATTGAGAGGATGCTCATCAATTGGGGAATGGCTGAACAAGTTGTGGTATATGAATGTAATGGAATACTATTGTGCTATAAGAAATGATGAGCAGGCAGACTTCAGAAAAACCTGGAAAGACTTGTATGGGCTGATGCTGAGTGAAGTGAGCAGAACCAGGAGAACCTGGTACACAGTAACAGCCACGTCATGCGATGACTAACTTTATCAGACTTAGTTCTTCTCAGCAATGCAAGGATCTAAGACATCTCCAAAAGTCTCATGATGGAAAATGCTATCCACATCCAGAGAAAGAACTATGAAGTTTGAATGCAGATTGAAGCACACTATTTGCTTTTTTTTTCCTTCTATTTTATTTTGTTTCCTCTTTCTTGTGGTTCCTCCTATTGGTTCTAATTCCTCTTTACAACATGACTGATTTGAAAATATGTTTAATAGGAATGTATATGTAGAGCCTATAGCAGATTGCATGCTGTCTTGTGGAGGGGAAAGAAGAGGAGAGGAATGGGGAGAAAATTTAAAACTCAAAATCTTATGGAAGTGAATGTTGAAAACTAGAAATAAATTAATTAATTTAAAAAAAAAAAAACTATGTTCTTCCTTAGTAGATGATTTTTTTCCCAGGCTTCTAGAGGTCACATTCCTTAGAGTAATCCCCTCCCTTGATTCCCAATGAACATTTTGTAGAATGTCTCAATTTTTAAAAAAGTCCACCAGGGGCCAGTTAGGTGGTACAGTGGATAGAGCATCAGGCCTGGAGTAAGGAGGATCTGAGTTCAAATGTGATCTTAGACACTAGCTGTGTGACCCTGGGCAAGTCACTTAACCCCAATTGCCTCCAAAAAATAAAAAATAAAAAGACCTCCAGGACCGTGGCCAGTAAGCTTTGTCAGAAAGACAATGACTAAACTATCATCTACTTTCATCAATTTTGTAGTAGAATAGGATTAGGGATTATGATTTGTTATTTCATTTGTGCAGGGAGCTCTCAGAGGAGTAAACTCTCTACCAGTGCAGGCGGCACCTTCTTTACAGTTTAGAATCTTAGAGAGTCACGTAGAGCATTGAGAAACAAAGTGACTTGCTCCCAGTCATGTGATGAGTCTGTGTCAGAGGCTCCATTCCAGCCAATATCTCTACCTCTTCCCCACCAGAAAATTGGACGGTGCCCCTGGCACCACCCTAGGCTTTGATAAGCCTTATCTTGCCCAGACCCAGCACTTCCCACCCATGTCCATGTCCATGTTGCTGCTAACTGACGTACACCCTTTGCCTCTCCTTTATTTTTTTTTCAGCTCCCCTTTGTATATTTCATTCCTCCAATAAAATATCAGTTCCTCAATGGCAGGAATTGTCTTGCTTATGTGTATTTGTCTCTTCAGCACTTAGGAGAGTTGCTTGTCACATAGTAAGTTCTTAATAAGTGTTTTAATTATCTGTAAGTTTGTAGTGGACTGAATTAAGTCTTATTTGAAGTCCTTTACAGGTTTCATGGTTTTTTAAAATTGAAAGATAACGTTAAATTATTTTTTTAAGAGAGGAGGAAAGTAAGACAAAATTGACACACTTAAGTGCATGAAAGAAATTTGAGGGTTCTTGACAATTCAGACAAATGAGCTCCTTTAAAAAAAAACAACAAAGTTTTATTAATGCTTTTTGTCTTTGCATCATAATCATTTTCTAGGGTGAAAAAAAAGAAAAAACAAAACCCAAACCTTCCCCTCTGGACTGAACCTCTCTTATGATGAAAAATAATTGGCAATACTATCTAACACAGTGGACTCATTTGACAATATGTATAACATCCTGCCTCAGTGTACTCCTTCCTCTTTGCTATAAAGATTATAGGGTCATATTTATCATACCATATAGATAGCATACCATCTAGAGCAGGAACTGACTTTGAATTCACCTAGTCTAGGAATTCAGCACCTTTTTTGTGTCATGGACCCCTTTGCCATTGTAGTAAAGAGATCTCTATAGAACTCTTTTAAAGAAGGAATATTTTTCCCTTCCTCATAGTTTTTCCCTTTTGTTCTGATTCTTCTTTCACAATACAACTAATGTGGAAATATGTTTAATATGATTGTACATGTACAGCCTATATCAGATTGCATGCCATCTTGGGGAAGGGGGAAGGGAAGGAAGGGGGAAATTTTAGAATTTAAAATCTTATAAAATTAGATGTTGAAAACTAAAAATAAATAAATTTATTTTAAAAAGGCATTTAAAAAAAACAAGCAAATGAAACGCTAAATTTCAGTTAGAGGTTAGTGAAAATCAAAATGTCATTTTTTTTTTCTCATTCAAGTTCACAGACCACCTAAAATCTGTTTACACACCCAGAGTTTAGAATCTTTGGTTGAGTTTAATCTTTTCAATTTATAGATCAAGAATCAGAAAGGTTAAGTCATTTGCCCAGGGCCACATAATAAGTGTCTAAGATGGGATTTGAAGTCAGATCTTCCTGACTCCAAGTCCAACACTCAAATCACTATTGAAGGTATGTTTCATTACCTGTTCTCCAGACCTTTCACTAAGACCCTTCCTTTTTAAAGAATCTTGGAGCTAATTTTGCAATTGTAATTTTGCAATTCAAGAAGACTTGATTACAGTTTTCTGGACCCAGAGGGCAGCAGCTCCTTCAGTGACCAAAAGGTGGCATGGAAGCCCTTCTCTCCTTGAACTTGGGGTGCTAAATTCTTGAACAAGAAAAGTAGTAAGATGAGTGTTTTGGTAATTCTTGAGCTTTCAGACTCTGGGCAGGGCATCTTGCCGACTCTGTTATCTGCTGCTAGTTATGACTGTAGCCTAAACTTTTCCCTGTTATGCATTATCTCCTTTAAAAACTCCCCTTTCTTAAGGACCCGCCCACACAAAAATATTAACATTAATAATTACTGCAACTAATGTCAATTTATTAATTAT
Source organism: Vombatus ursinus (assembly GCF_900497805.2). Taxonomy (NCBI): domain Eukaryota; kingdom Metazoa; phylum Chordata; class Mammalia; order Diprotodontia; family Vombatidae; genus Vombatus; species Vombatus ursinus. Next base: position 439,135 of record NW_020941065.1, on the reverse strand, counting down.
TAATGAATAATATAAGTGGTTATTAATAACAGATCTTTTTGTAGTGGCAAAGAACCAGAAACTAAGAGGATACCTGTCAATTGAGGAATGGCTGTACAACTTGCGGTATATGAATGAATGGAATACTATTGTACCACAAGAAATGAGGAGTGGGCTGGTTTTAGGGAAACCTGGGAAGACTTGCATGAACTGATGCAAAGTAAAATGAGCAGAACCAGGAGAACAATTTATATAATTACAATACTGTAAAAATAAGCAATTTTGAAAGACTTGATCAAAGCAATGACCAGAGAATTCATGAAGAAGCATGCGAACCCACCACCTGACAGAGAGATGATAGACGGGGTGCAGAATGAGACATACATTTTTGGTCATGGCCAATGGAGGAATTTATTTTTTACTTTAATATGCCTATTTATTAAAAGTGTCCCCCCTCCACCTTTTAAAAAATGGTAGATGGTAGGAGGGAAAAATGAATTTTTATTAATTGGAAAAATAAAAGTTAATTATTCCCCTTCTTTTGGCTGCTTTTTACTATTTTCTTCTGCCTCCCTTCTCAACCTCCTCAACCAATATCAGGAATCATACGGTCATAATTTATAATTAGAATAGACATAAGAAATCAAATAGTCCAAAAATCTCATTTTACAGATGAAGAAACTGAGGCACAGAGAAATTAAGTAGTGGCAAAGCTGGTATTTGAACTCAGGTCTTTTGATTCTAAACCCAATATTCCCTCCCCCCCCCACTATATCACACTTGTCCTGGGGTTTAGAAGTCAGAAAACTTGAATTTTGAGCCCTGGCTTTGACATTTATTTATTTAAGATCACATTCAGAGTCAGGATTTTAATCCTGCTCCTCTAACAGCAATACCCAGTGCCCTTTCTCCTATCCCATATTAGTCCTACTCAGAAAGAATGATCAAAGAACACATGTGTGTGTCCACTTGTGTATATATATACATATACACATTCATATATACATATTCATACACATATATTAATATATATACATTCACACACAAATACATACACATTCATATCTATATCATATATGTATTCATGTGTATCACATGAAATCCTTAACATACATGTGTGTGTATATATAACCACATACCTATCTATACAGATATATACATATTCATATATATATATTCATGTATATACACATATACACATTCATTCACATATGCATATTCACATATACATACACACACACACATATATATCTTGAAAGAACTCCTGTGTGTGTGTGTGTGTGTGTGTGTGTGTGTGTGTGTGTGTGTGTGTGTGTGTTTAGTCCAAACCTTAGAGAGTTGCTGGGGCACTGAGAGGTGATTTGCCTAGGGTCACACAGCCATCTATGTCAGAGGAAGACTTTGAATTCAGGTCTGCATGCTCATAGGCAGAACTCTTAGTTACAATGTCTCTTCAAAGCCCATCCGGCCGCTTTGAAAGTAGAGGTTAGATGAAGTATGCATGCTTCTTCCTTAATGCTGATTATTAAGGACATAGAAATAATCTCCCTACTGGCTCTGTCATTTGGGCTATTGATCAGGTCTGGAGCTCTCCCTTCCTAGGTGTTTCAAAGGCAGTGAAATCAACACATGGTCGTCGCTGACCAGCACGGATGTCCCTGATGGCTCATCTCTTTCCCCTTATCTCTGCTTTCAGCTCCTATCTGTGGACCTCACTCAGATACCAGAACCATATTAGCCAATTAGCTCTTGCTGGGGAGCTAGAGGAAGGCAGGGAAAACATTGAGAAGCCCTGGGGGCTCAAGCCAAGCCACGTCAGCAGCTGCCATGGGCAGCTGCAGCAGCCTGGAGATGTCTCCATCAACAAGCCTGCTCTCTCTTGGGTAAAAGGCTCCCAGTGGCCACATGAACCCAAGCCACCTGTTAGATCATCTGCTTCTTCCCCTTCCTCAGGCTTCCTCTACACTCCTAGCCCTGCTCTGTTCAATTGGCTTCTTACTCTCTCACTTTCTCTTACTTATTCTCTCTTTGATCTCTTGCTCATCTTGAATAGCAAAGTCAGAGGGGAAATGACAAAGAAAATAAATTGTAAAAGCAGATAATTTTACCCTTTTCTTTGCATTAATAATTAATTCAATTCACAATTCAATTCAATTCAAAAAGCATTTATTAACTACCTACTATGTGTAAGGTATTGCACCTGGTGAAACAGTCTCTGCCCTCCAGAAGCTTACGCTTAACTTAGGGAAAACAATACATATGTAGATAAGCAAATAAAAATATACACGCCAAGTGATTTTGGGGGTGATACTAACAACTGGGGGAGATCAGGAAAGGCCTTTATTTAGAGGAGACATTTGATCTAGCTTTAAAAGGACCTAGGGATTCTAAGAAGCACATATGAAAAGGGCAAGTAGCTTAGCTTGGGTGGTAAATTTCTTTCAGGTAGGGATTTGTGTTTGGAAGTTTCTACCTTGGAAAAGCAGAGAGTGTGGTTCATAGGTGCTAACTCATTATCAGTTGTCTGAGGGTGATATTGCTCTGGTCACATTATATCATAAATAACAATTCAGCAAGCATTTCTTAAGTAGCTACTATCCCCAAGGCACTGTGTTTCATAGTCCCTGACCAACAAGGTGCTTCTATTTAATGGGAGAGACAACTCACATATATAGAAGTACATGCATGAGCTATGCACAAATGAATGTAAGGTAGTTTTAGAAGGGGACTTGCTAGTAGCACACCTATTTTGCCCTCATTTTATTCATATCTGAAATCTAATGAAATTAATTAATAGCAATAATCATTAGCATTTAAATTTTAATTAAATTTAATTAATTAAAATTAATTAAATTAAATTTTAATTTTTTACATTCACTTTTTATAAGATTATGAATTCCAAATTTTTCTCCCTCCCTCTTTCCCTCCCCCTTCACCAAAACAGTAAGTAATTTGATATAGGTTATATATGTGCAATCATGTAAAATGTATTTCCATATTAGTCATGCTGTGAAGAAAAAAACAAAACAAAAGGGAAAAAAACTATGAAAAAAATAAAGTGAAAATAGTATGCTTCAATATGCATTCAGACTCCATCAGTTCCTTCTTTGGATGTGGATAGCATTTTCCATCATAGCATTTTATTTAAAAAAATACTTTTCAAATGTTATCTCATTTAATCCTCACAGCACCCCTGGGAGATAGGTACTATTATTGTCTCCATTTTATAAATGATGAAACTGAGGTAGACAGAGGTAAGTGACTTGCACAAGGTTACACAGGGAGTAAGTATCTGAGGCTGGATTTTACCTCAGGTTCTCAAGGTCCAGGGCTCTAATCCACTTTTCCACCTAGCTATCTGCTTATACTGTGCTAGGTATTGTGTAAAGCCCTGGTCAAATAAAGAAAAGGGGGGGGGAAGTCCCTGCCCTCAAGGAGGTTACATTCTAATGCAGAGGTTCCCAAACTTATTTAGCCTACCGCTGCCTTTAAAAAAAAAAGTTACTCAGCACCCCCACCCCCCAAATCTACATTCTTTAACCCTTTAATGTTGTTTTAAATTTGTGTCATTTCAAAAATATATAAAATATATTTTTTAAAATGATGCATCTTAAATTTAATATTTTATTGTAAATTTGTGGGTTTTCTTTTTCCTGCATTGAAATTTTGATTACACAATATTGCATCATGTAATCAGATAGTATCATATTGTAAACAAGTCATTACATGCACACATTTCTGCTGATGCATGCTAGACTTCCTGACAATGCACGACATGCTTGCCTGCCAACACTTGCTTGTTAAGACCTATGTGCTGACTTGACCACTGATCTGTTATAACTTGCATTTTGTGTGTTTATTTGGAAAATAATGTAATCACTATGACTTTCACTCTGTTACACAACAGATGAAATGTATATGAATGGTTTTTCAAAGTTTTCTTATTTTCTCTTCTTTCCTTATGTTTCCACTGCCCCTTTATTTTTATTTGCCCCCCAATTACACCTGAGGCTACTACCACCCCTTCCTCCCATCATTCCAGGGCACATTATAGGGCATTATAGCCCACTTTGGAAACCTGTGTTAAATGGATGACTATTTTCCAGAATATGATATGCATTTGGGTAGACATCCCACTGAGACATATCTAAGTGCACAAATCTCTAAGGACTCTTATAGATTTCAAGACCACCATGACCACCACCACCACCAAGTCACATATCTATGACATTAGTTAGGTTTGCAAAGTCCTTTCCTCACAACACTTCTGGGTCATAGGTCACCCAAACATTTTAGTATTTTATATGTAGCACTTGGTTTCAATAATAGTTTATTTGCTGCATAGTCTCCATCTTAATCTATGCAGGGTAAGTGCAGGGATATCCAGAAGGACTGACAGCTTAGTTTTGAGTAGTCTTAGGGGATTAGTGTAAATGACATGCCTAAGGTAATTCTAATGTCTCACTATAAGGTGAACCTCTAAAAATCAAGAGAGTAACTTTGCTTTACCTAAAAGATGGAAGAGAGACTTGAGTTTATCAGGATCAAGGGTTTCAGTTTACAGTGGGAACTCAGGATATGGTCATACTTTTGGCTGTATTTGGATCTTCCTCCTTAATAAGACCCAGAAAAAGACTCTGGGAGAAGCCAGAGGAGGATACAAGAGGAGATATTGGGATGTAATTTGACTACAGACCCTCTGGTGAATAGCTCATCAAATATCCAAAGTTATGAAGGAGGTTGAATGATGATCATTACAGGTATAGCCAAACAATGGAAGATAAATGTTGTGAAGCTGTTGTGAGCTGAGACAAATTTGTAGATCTTTTGTCTTTGCCTTTGTAACCAAAAGACTTGAGTGATGATTCCCTACCAATATGATCTTTGGGTATGCCTACGAAACATGGAGAAGTCTGGATGGGGTGAACTGACATTTCAGACTTTACTAGGAACATCCTGTTGCTTGCTGTTGGAGAATTTAAAAACTGACATCAATATTGTTTCTCATGAGGGCATCCATTTAATGTGTATGAGAACCATTTTGAGATACATGAAGTTTGGAATAAGAATTAGAATCTCAATGGGGAGGGGGTCAAGGCATGAGGTAGGTGTGAGTTATATCATTCGTATCCCTAGACAGTAACTCCTGTCCCCAAACAACTATGGGGCAGGGATTGGATGTTGTCTGAGTATGCTCAGTTGGTATCAAACAAATTGGCCAAGATTGAACCTTGGGAGCTAATCATGCATGCTCATTGAAAATTAGTTGGAGTAGCTCAAACTCAAAAGGCCATCTTATGGCTTTCCCAGATTTTCTAATGCTGAGTTGATGCCCAAGTGGGCAGACTGGGAGGTGAGTTCAACAATACATTGGCAACATAAAGTCTCAATGGCACTCAAAAGTGTGTTTGCAACTCCTAAGAGGGATGCTCAGGCTTAGAAATTAAGTAATCTTAATTCATTTTTCAAAAGAGCATAAATCAGAGGGACCCACTGGTTCAAGGCTCTCAATCTGGCAGACAATCATAGTAGGAACTGCAGAATGCTTTGGGCTAGAATATGAAGTGGACCCTCACTTTAAACCTCAAGTCCACAGTTCTTAATAAAATGAAGGCATGGTATATTTTAGCCTTTAAGAAATTTGTCCTTGGTTTCACCACTGAGAAACTCGGTGGACAATCTGAGATAAGTAAACCCTACTTTTCTGGCTCTGATCCCCACATTAGAAAAAGTCAATAAACGGTGCAGCCAATGGAGCTGCTTCTGTCCTATGTAGCCAAATGGAGAACTTTTAGGTGATAATAACATAATGCCTCCAATAAGATAAAATAAAAAATCCTTTGCCTTTGTAATTAAAGCCCCATACCTTCTAACTTCAGTTACCTATCTGGTTTTATTTCACATTATTTTTTTTTTTATCCAGCACGCTCTCTATGATTCTAAATCTGTCATGGAACTATACTTATCACTGAGAGTGCTTTCTGAGAAATGGAAGATTATGTCAGATTTGGCAAAATGCATTCAGCAGCCAGTGGGTCTATGTGCATAGATGTTGTATGGTATTGTGGAAGGAATTCTGGCTCTCAGTCAGAAGACTTAGGTTCAATTCTGTCACTTAGTGCCTCAGCATTATTGATCCCTGAATTCTCAAAGGTAAAACTAAGGGAATGTAAACTCTGGCAGGTTCTATCAGGCCACAAAAGATTTGAGCATGACCCTAGCAGCAGCCTATAGCTGCATTTTATGTGCCAGTTTAGCTAAATATAGACAGGCTCATTCAGCAGATAGCTTGGCCACTTAGTTATGAATAGGTTAGCTGAGACAGTTCAGGAAACAAAGAAAAATACAAAAAGGCCCTCATTCTGTTTCTCTCATTCTGTTTTTGCAGTTATTGAGGCAGAGTGGTATAAACAGGAGCTAGTAAAGGACATTAAGGATCACAATTTTGAGACCTTCTATAAGCACTTACTTAGCTATCATTACTTTAAAGATGAGATCTTTGTCTGGTGACCAGGTATAGACATCCTACTGGATGAGCTGAATTTTATCAGTCTTGTCATCCAACTATAACTCTGATTGAAAGCAAAAGACACAAGGAAATGAAAATAAATGGGAGGGTAACTCTCATATCCTGCTAGGAGTAACATATAAAGGTGGTGGCTTTGTTCATGTAAAGGCAGCATGAGCAAATGGTGGCACCTACCAGTAGTGTCTGCTGCTGGGGAAGCTGGTAGACTGCTTGAGGTTGGGAGTTCTGCTGTGCAACAGGGCTACCATTGACTAAGTGTCTGCACTCTATCTGGCACCAATATAAATAAGAAAGGGAGGAAGGAAGGAAGGAAGGAAGGAAGGAAGGAACGAAGGAAGGAACGAAGGAAGGAAGGAAGGAAGGAAGTTGTGTCATTGTTTGGGCCCAGATTGACTCAGAATGAATGTAAATAGCATTCTGTTTTGGCAGAAACCCTGAGGGTCTTCCCCAACCAGATTGATTTTTTTTTTGACTAGGTAAAAAAGGCCATTCTCTGCCTCATTTCTTCCCTAGCCTTAATTACTGAGACCGACCAAAGACCTTAGCTTAAAAAGGCCAAGGTCTCCCACTGTATCCAAGGCCATCTCCAATCCTGATCTATATTTGTGCCACTGGACCCAGATGGCTCCAAAGGAGAGAGTGAGGCTGGTGACCCAGCACAGCCCTGCCTTGCTTAAATCCAATTCATGTTTAAGTCACGGCATCACCTCCCTGATATCATGGTCCTCTTCAAGAATGAAGGACAAACAACCATGGAACCAATTTGATGGGCACCTGGCAGTGGAGCACACCACCAGGCTACCTAAGGAGGGGCAAACTGACCAGGGTCACAGATTCAAGTTTCTGTGCCATTCGTTACTGGGATCGGGCTCAGGAGTGGCCCCTGCCCTTCCAGAATGCATGAAATAGGGAGATTCAATCTCCATAAAATAAAATTAAATAGAGGTAGTGTGAAAGATAATTTCATGGGACAACTGATCATGCAATGCTCATGATCAAAAAGACCACCATGAAAATAATTACAGCAACATCTGTTGCTGATAATTAGGTAGTATAAAGAGCTCAGTAAGAGCCTCCAAGTTAAATTGACATGTATTTCTTTTATAGGATGACTTCAAAGATGGACATAGAGGAAGACAGCTCAAAATAAATAGATGGTAGATAGATATATAAACACATTTTTTAAAGTGTTTGCTAGGCACCAGGAATTGTGTGAAGCACTGGGGATACAAAAACAAGAAAACAAGATGCTCCACATTCTGAAAAGGAGCTAACTTTTTTTTTTTACATTTTATTTTAATTTTTGTGTTTTTTTTTTACACTTAATAGTATTTTATTTTTTCCCAAATACATGTAAAGATAGTTTTCAACATTCACTTTTGTAAGATTTTGAGTTCCAGATTTTTCTCCCTCCCTCCCTTCCCTCTCCTCTCTCCAAGACACCAAGCAATCTGATCTAGGTTATACATATACAATCATATTAAACATATTTCCATATCAATCATGTTGTGAAAGAAGAATCAGAACAAAAAAGAAAAACCACAAGAAAGAAAAATAAGTGAAAATAGTATAAGGAGCTAACTTTCTAAGAGAGTAAGAAAACAGACAAAGGAGAAGTGGAAAGCAATGGGGGAAGGAGGGCAGTGAGGAGACTGAGATGGGAGGGAAGTGACAACCACGGTTGGAACCTTTGATGATATAGTGATTCCATATCATGGTGTGGGCAAGGACCACACATCTAAGAAATGTGAGAGTCTAAAGGTCAGTTCACAGTAACCTTAGATTTACATATAACAAAATGAAAATATTTTATTTAAGAACAGAGTTAGGAGGTACTGGACAGGGCAAGGACCAAATGACATCACAGAAAATGAAATAGATTATTTTTTACAGATAAGGAACAATTGGTTATCCCTGGTATAGGAGTCATTCTTTAAACAGTCGTCCATACTGTACATAGTCAGACCACTGACTTGTTGAAATAAAGATAAAGGAAAAAGGATAAAAATAAGAAGATGCAGCATATAACTGAAGTAACTCACATTTGACCTATTTAAACAAAACACCAAAAAATGGGAAATAGATAAAAGAACAGACTATTTAAAAATGTAAAAGTATTCTTAGCTGTACAAAAAGAAGTGGGAGGATCCAGATTTGTCCCTTGGGTCATAGTTTGCCAGCCCCTACTTTGGAATACTTTTATCTCATAAAGTAAGTGTCAATGAAGGAGAAAACAACTTTATAGAACACTGTGTAAGAGACTTTCTGAGTGCATTCAAGGATTATAGTAAAAAGAAAACAATACATGGATGAAAAATGGAGATCTGTAATGATTTTTATATCTCTTTTCATCATCAAGGAATAGCGAGCTACCATGTATGAACTTCATAGCTACAATTCTTGATGATTTCTACAAGGAAATGGAAATGGTACTGAAGAAGATCAACATGGAAAGGACAGCTGGACTAAAACAAGTATACACAGAGGAGATCTGTGCTTGAAGTGAAATAATTTGAGGGTGTTGAGTGAGTGATTCTCAAAATATCTGAATGAAGGGAGAATATTTAAGGCTGAGAAAAATTTTCAAACCTTATTATAAAAAAAAAAAGTAACTGAAATTACTAGTAACTAATGACCCACAGTCCTGTTTTCTCAGATATACATAATTTTTATGAGCATAATTGGCATATGCACAGAGGGCATCCTCAATAAAAGATTGAGAAGGGAAAAGGTAGATTTTCACAAATAATATTCCACAGCAGACAATATGTTTATAGTTACAAAACTGACTGAAAGGCATAGGGAATATAAGCTCCCACTATGTTTATTGTTTGTTGACTAGTTAAATTTTTTTTATTTGATAGAGCAATATGCCACATTAAGGACTCCTCCAAGAAAGATTCTCTCATGCGTATGACAAAATTATACAAGATTCTTTGAAAGATGTAACAATAGAAATGATTTTCTTCAAAGACTCTGACTATTAATAGAATAGCAAGCAAGGCCTAAAACAGGGTTTACTCTATAACAGTGTTCATCTCTATTAAGGAAGATGTCCATGGAAGAGTACAAAAAGAATAGTAATAACTAGCATTTACATAGCGCTTTAGTACTTGTAAAGCATTATACAAATATTATCTCATTTGATCTGCACAACAACTCTATGTGCTATTAATAATATGCTATAATTGTGCCTATTTTATAGATGAGGAAACTAAGGCTGAGAGAGGTTAGGGCAACTTCAAGTACAGCACTTCCTCCACTGTGCTGCCTGGCTGCCTCAGATACCAGCAATTTTCTAAAGATAATGTGACCCTCCAAATGCTGAATGATATTGTGCTAATTGCATCAAGTCCCACAAGACTGCAGAGCCTCACAAATGAGATTTGTTATCCTTTTAAAGAGTTCAATGGAATCATTCACATAGGAAAGACCAAATGGATGAAGAATGCTTATTGTTCAAGAAGTGATATGCAGATGTATGGACAGAGACAATATATCAATGCATGTATCTTGGGTAGCCCTTGAAAATAAACAATGGGCCCAGAGTTGAACAGGAGAAAGAGCAGGTTGGGTTCCTTTTGAGGACTAGCATAGGGATTTGGATTACTCTAAATGACTCCTGTTGCAAAGCCTCATCTTTTAAAAATATTAATGTTCTTCTACTGATATTGTGTGTCTTTGAGTCATGGCATTCTTTAAGAAGAGGGTAGTATGGTTACTTATCATGTATGTTCTAATTAGGATTCTGGCTGGGTATGGATTACATCAAATGGCTGCTGAGGTCTCTACCAACTCTTAAATTCAACGGTTTTTATAAAGACCAGAGTTCAAATCCATTCTCAGACACTAGCTGTGTGACCCTGGGCAAGTCACTTAACCCTGAGTGCCTCAGTTTCCTCATCTGTAAAATGAGCTGATGGAAATGGCAAACCACTCTAGTATCTTGGCCAAGAAAACCCCAAATGGGGCCAGAAAGAGTTGGACACAACCAAAACAAGACAATATTCTCGCAACAATCCTGTGAGATTGCTAGATTCTATTATTCATTCATTCATTCATTAATTCACTTACTTAATAATGCTCAACTTGTAAAAGTCAGAGTTAAGCTTCAAACCCAGATGTCCCCACTCTAAGCCTTGTGTTTTATTCCAGAATACCACTCTGCTTCTGTGGATGTATTAGGCATATTATGCTCAAGTTTAGAGGTCTCAGGATTTCCTTATACTCTTAAAAAATTATTGAGGACTTTCTAAAGACCTTTTGTTTATATTCATTAATTCATTTAAAATAGTAATAACAAACCTTCCATGTTAGCATAAATAACATATTTTTCATGGAAAAATAACTATATTTTCCAAACCAAAAAAAATCAGTGAGAAGTTTTACATTTTTTTTATTTTTGCAAATATCTTTATGTTTGGCTTAAGCTGTTGTGATGTGTTATTTTGGTTGAAATATATAAAGAAAATACAATCTCGCATAGATACGTAGCTGGAAAAGGGAAGAAAATTTTAATAGGCAAGTAATGCCTTAGTATTACTATGAAAATAACTTTAACCTCCTGGATCCCCTGAAAAGGTCTTGGAGAGCCCAGGGGTCTGCAGATCACACTCTGAGAACTGTTGTGCTGTCTTAGAACAATAAATGAATATGTGAAAATTACACACACATAATATCATGTTTGAGTCTATAGCTCAGCCACTCTTTTGTAATTTGAATTGAGAGCTAGAACAGCTACTTGGAAGCAGATTGTATTGGCTCTGGAGTCAGAGGACCACTCTAGTACTTGCTACCTATATGACCTGGAGCAAATAATTTAGCCTTGCTGGAGCTCATTTTTCCATCTGTGAAAAGAGAGGGTTGGAGTATATGGTCACTAAGCCTTTTATAGTTTAATACTGATGTGTCATAGCATTACTTAGGAATAATTGTGGTTGCCAACAAAAGTGAATTTGAGCATGATTTCAGAATAATTGGTAGTGGAAGAGCAGGAGCATTAATAAAAATAATAATAATAAGCATTTACGAATGCTTACTATGTCCTAGACACTATTGTGCTGATCATTTTACAAAATTATCTTTTTTGACCCTCACAACAATCCTGGAGGGTAAGTGGTATTGTTATTTCCATTTTACACTTGAGGAAACTGAGGCAGATAGAGGTAGTTAAAAGCCAGGAGGTAGGTGCTATCATTATTACCATTTTACAGCTGAAGTAGTTAAGGCAGACAGAGGTTAAGTGACTTGCCCAAGGTCTCACAGCTAGTAAGTGCCTGAAGTTAGATTTTAACTGGGGCCTTCCTGATTCCAGAGAGAGCACTCTATCCACCATGGTACCTTGCTGATTGGAGATGGAGTAACAGTCTGCATACATAACCCAAAAAGCAATGGAGAAATGTGTGGTGGATCAGGTACTGGGCTATATGTTTTGTGTACAAAGACAAAAGAGAAACAGTAGAGAGCTGCATATTATATAAGATGACTTGCCCCCAAGGAATGGCATAGAGAGGCAGATTTTGTTTGATGTCAGGAAAAACTCCCTACCAATTAGAGCCACCTCAAAATAGAATGGGCTGCCTCAGGAGGCTGAAGGCCTCCTTCCCCTAACCGGACATTATAAGCAATGGATATAAGCAGTGTTTTAGAGAGGACACCTGTTCAGGTCCAGGATGGACAAGATGGCATCTGATGTTCTTAATTAACTTGGAGAGTCTAAGATTCTGTGATATCATCCAGAAAAATAAAGGGGGCCAATTATGTATCCAGAAGTAGGGATAACAGATAGCCTGACTGGGGCACATGGGGAATGTTTGAAAAAAACCTCCAAGAACAGCACCTAGAACATTTGGCTAGATTCTCTATGGAGGGTTTATGGAAGAATATGAAGAGACATGGAAAAGATTGGCATGAAGGGATGCAGAGTCAGAATTTATACTATAACATCGACATTATAAAAAAACGAACCAATTTGAAGATTTGCATAAATAAATGAAGAATGAAACGAGCAGAACCAAGAGGAGAATTTTTTGCAGTAACAATATTGTAAAGGTAAACAACTCTGAAAGCTGTAAGAATTCTGATCAATGCAATGACCATCAATGATTCAGCTGGACTGATGATAAAGCAGGCTGTCCACCTCCCGACAAAGAACTGATGGGCTCAGGGTCTGGAATGAGTCACACAGTTTTTGGACATGGACAATGAGGGAATCTGTTTTGCTTGACTATGCATTTTTGTTACAAGGAATTTGTTTTCCTTTTCTTTCTTTTTCCCAATGGGGTGGGAGAGAAAATAGATTTCTGTTAGTTTAAGAATAAAATTTTAATTAAAAATGAAGGTTTAGTATAGTGCCTGGCACATAATAGATATTTAATCAATGTATTGACTGACTGATGGATTGATCAACTGGCTGTGAACAAGAATCATACAGAACAAAAAGGAATAAGTGTGTTGCTACGTGCAGTGCTGGAGGGAGTGCCCGCAAAAGATGACATCACAGATGCAGTGAGACATTGAGAGAAGGGTAATATCAACATTGGTCACTACACCTCATTTCATCAGATGCTTATTATATTCCCAGTGTGTGCAGATCACTGTGCCAAGTGCTGGGAGAAGATACAAAACTTAGAAGAAAACATGGCCCCTTCCTCATGGTGCTTCCAGGCTAGTACGGGGTTGAAACACCGACACAGTTAACAATAGTAGGAAGTGTGGTGTGATGGAAAGAATGCTAGAGAAAGAGGGTAGCAGAAAGACAGCTTTTAATGTCTTCATTTATTTAGTGGAGAGAATAATTCTTACACTACCTATCTCACAGGCTGTTGGAAAGAAAGTGCTTTTGGAACTTCTAAGGCCCCCAAACCCCTTCCTCTGCTGGACAGCTCCAAAGGGTGAAAACTTCTTCCTTAGGCTTTCCTAAGTGCTGCAGTAGAAAGCATGCTGGGAGAGGGGTTCAAATCCTACCTCAGACACCTGCTAGCTGTATGACCTTGGACAAGACACTAAACTTCTCTGAGCCTCTATTTCCTCATCTGTGAAATAGGGATAATAATAGCAACGACCTCACAAGGTTGTTGTGGGGACCAAACTAGATACCATATGTAAGCAACTGTGCTTTGCACATCTTAAAGTACTATATAAATGTTAGCCATTAGGGACTTTGACTTTTTACTGAAGTCCATAAGTCATCCACATCATATTCTTTGAGACTCTAGTCTGGAATACTTTCTCAAATTGATCAACTCAATTCGCTAGAAGCACTCTTCCTGGCCTTTTAACCATGGCTTGTCTTCTTTTCTTATACTGACCTAAAATTTGCCTTCTTGTAAATTCCATCTTAGTTCTGATGCAGAATAGAAATATAACAATGAGCATTCATACAGCATTTTAAGATTTGCAAAGCACTTTAATCTCGATTTGTTCTCATAGAAATCCTGGGAGGTTTCTCAGGAATTTCTCCACTACTATTATCCCCATTTTACAGATGAGAAAATAGAGGCAGATAGAGGTTGAGTTGCCCAGGGTCACACAGTTAGTGAGTTCTTGAAGTCAGATTTTAACTCAGGTCTTTCTGTGTGTGTGTGTGTGTACTTGAAAAGAAATTCTTTTGCACTTAGATTTACTAACCATGGAAGGCGCATCTGTGGCTTCCTAGAGCTAACAAACCAAAGCATTATTGTATTGGAAGAGACCTCAGGGAGGGAAGGCGCAGAGGGAAGCGAGATTCCAAAGGACTTCCAGACAATCCCAGCTGCCCCAGGGGAATGTGGGTTTCCTTCACGGTAATGAGCTCCCCATCGATGCGGGTTTCCAAGCAAAGGCTAGATTACCACCAGTCTGGGACGTTTCAGAGTGGAATGTCGTTCAGAGAAGGATTGGGCCAGATGGTCCTCGAGGCCCCTCCCCACTCTGAGATTCTGTGATTCTCCCTGTGCTGTCAGGCTGTCTAGTTCAGAGGTAAGAGGGATATTAATAGAACCTGCCTCACTAGGTTGTTGTGAGGCTCAAATGAGATAATGGTTTAGAGCGCTATGGAAACGTAACTCAGGAGTAAGTTGTTTCCACCCTGTGGAATGTCAATTCCCCGATGAAGGGACCTTTTTTTTCCTTCTTCTTCTTTATATCTTTAGCTCCTAGCACGGTGCTGGACACAGAATGGGCAGATTAGTAAACGCTTGTCGGCCACTGTGTTCCCCCAGTAGGTTATAAGCTCCTTGAAGGCAGGAACAATTTTTTTTTCCAAGTTGTCTTTGTATTTTCAGTGCCCAGTGCCCCACACCCAAGAGGGATGAACCTGCCATTTTATTGGTATGGGAAACTCCCTCTACCAATATCCGTGGCAATTTATAGTCTTAAAGAGTTGCTTGGGACACCGAGAGGTTAAATTCCGACCTTTCGGCGCCTCAGTTTCCTCATCTGTAAAATGAGAAAGGTTGGACTTGACGGCCTCTGGAACCCCTCCCATCGATGATCCTGAGGATTATATCATAGCGCGTTCCAGTCCGTCTGCTTTCCTCCCCCGGCAGAACCTAAGCTCCATTAGGGACAGGGGCTCTTTCATTTTTTATCTTTGCATTCCCAGGCTGTGAATCCCTTGGGAGCAGAGGCTGCCTCCTGCACAGGACGTGGCACATAGTAGGCGCTTAATACATGCTTGCTGCCTCGACTGTTTTGATTTGCCATCCCCCCTTCTGGATCCCCAGCGCTTAGCACAGAGCTCGGCACACAGCTGGTGGTTAATTAATGCTGATGGGCTGAATGACCATGCACGGTGCCTGGCCCACCACAGAGGCTTAAAGCAAGGTTCTGGGGATTGAATAGAATTATTGCTCCCTGTCGATAAAAGGGCATGGGAGGGGCGGTGATGCGGCCTGACTGACGGCTGACCAATGGTCGAGGCTGGGAGTGCAAGGCAGGTCACGTTCATGGCCACCTCCAGGAGGCCGGGAGCAGACCTTCAGGGATGCTGCCGAGGTGCGGGGGAGGAGCGGCGGGAAGGGGTGCCGGAGAGCAGGGTGGGGCCCGGGCGGGGCGGGAGGGGGCAGAGCGGCGCGGGGGGGGGCGGGAGGTGGGAAGAAGGGCGTCCGTCCCCGAACTCCCAGGCAGGGGCGGGGCCAGGCGGCGGCCGGGGGCGGGGCCCGTATTGTCCGCTCCGCGGGGCATGCCGGGAGCCTCCGCCCCCAACATGGCGTCTCACTGACAGTTGGCTGAGGAGCGGCGGAGGCGGATCGGGATCCTAAGGGCGGCGGCAGCGGCGGGAGCAGGCGCGGGAGCGGCGGCGGCGGCGGCGGCAGGGCCTCCAGGTCGGGGCTGGAGACATGGCGGCCGCGGCGGCAGCAGCGGCTCCTCGGGCTGCCTAAGGCGGCGGCGGCGGCGTGGGCGCGAGCGCGGATCCCCGGCCCCGGAGGCGGCCATGGAGCGCTAGCGGCTGCGGCTGCGGCTCCGGCTCCGGCTCCTCGTCAGGCGGCTCCGGCTCCGGCTCCGGCTCGCGGCTTCCCCAGCCCCGTTCGGGCCGCTCGGCCATGGGCTCCTCGGCGGCGGCGGCGGCGGCCGCGGCGGCGGCGGCGGCCGCAGACTCGGCGCAGTGGCTCTCGGTGAAGGAGGAGACCATCTTCCTGCACGACGGCCTCATCCGGGTCACCGACCTGGCCGAGCTACCCAGCGAGATCCTCGGTGCGGCCGAGACGGCCGACACGGACCTGGAGGTGAGCGCGGCCCCGCCCGGCCGGGCCGGCCCCGCGGCGCGGGGGAGGGGCGCGGGGGCGCGGGGTCGTGACTGCCGGAGCTCCGGCCGGGAGGTTACTCACCCCCAGTGCAGTAGGGCTGGAACGGGGGGCGGGGCCTGCGCTAGAGCATCATTGTTCTTCCTCGTCCCTGGAGGTGGCAGCCCAGCCGCGACCCTCCTCCCCCCGATCCGTGCCCCCCCATCCTTGCCCCCCCCTTTATCCGTGCTTCCTCCATCCCTGCTCCCCCCTTTATCCGTGCTGCTTCCATCCCTGCTCCCCCCTTTATCCGTGCTTCCTCTTTATCCGTGCTTCCTCCATCCCTGCTCCCCCCTTTATCCGTGCTTCCTCCATCCCTGTTCCCCCTCATTATCCCTACTCCCTCCATCCCTGTTCCCCCCCTTTGTCCCTACTCCCTCCATCCCTGTTGCCCCCCTTTATCCCTACTTCTTCCATCCCAATTCCACCATCCTTGCTCATCACACCTTTCTCCCTACTGCCCTGCACTTTTATCCCTACTCCCTCCATCCCTACTCTGCCCCCACACCTTAATCTCCACTCACCTTCATCCCTACCCCCATTCCTACTCTTCTTCACCTTTATCTCTATTTTTCCCACCTTTATACCTGTTCCTCCATCTTTTATCCTTACTCTTTCCATCCCTACCCCCTTCTCTTCCTCCTGCCCCCACCTTTATCTTTACTTTCCTCCATCCCTTCCCCCACCTTTATCCCTACTCTCTTCCATCTCTATTTCCCTGTCTTTATCTGTACTCTTCTCTATCCCTATATTCCCCCCCACCTTTATTCCTACTCTCCTTCATCTCTATGAGCCTCATCTTTATTCCTACTCCACCACCTTTATCTCTGTTCTCCTCCATCCTTCCCCCCTACTTATATTCTCTCCACTTTTATCAAAAAACCATCTCTTCTCTCCCCCACCTTTATTTCTACTCCCCTCATCCCTTTCTATCACTCTTAATCCTATTCCTTAACCCCTATTCCTGTCCTCCCTCCCTGTCCTTTCTCCCCATCATTTCATTACTTCCTTCACTCTCATCCCTAATATGTATTGCTACTTCCCCCCTTCCCCATACTAGACTCTCCCTGCCTTTATCTGTACCCCACCAGTACTCCTATCTTCAAGTCCTTATCCTCATTCTTCCATCCCTGTTTCTGACTCTAACACTCCCCTCCCCAGTCCCCACCTCTAACCCCGTTTCTGTGTGGGGTAATTTTTTTTCACCTTTAACTCTGTACCAGGTACTTTGAAGACCATATACCTCCCCTGCCCCAGCCCCAGGTTTTTTATAAGTTGAAGGAGGAGGAGGAGGAGGGTGACTCCAGATTCTGACAACTAATGTCCATAAAATTTCGGTTATCTTGCCACTTGCCTCCTCTCTGCTTCTGCCAGGGGGTGAAACTGAGCAACCTCTCCTTTCTTGATGATGGGTTTTGAAAATGACATGAGGTCTTTGTAATGGGAGCTGGCTGGTGTGAAGAAAGACAGAGAGAGACTGAGACTGGTTTAGCGTTATTACATCTATGTGTGTATTTTTAGGATACAGGCATTTTAGGATACAGAACCTTTTTATGAGCCCAGGGTTATAAATTGGGGTGTTATCAGAACTATGGCAGGTTCTTTAACCCTTGCAGTCTTGACATTATTATTATTATTTTGTCAACAGAAACTGGAATATGATTTATATGAACTTTCCCCCTACTTCTTTCTGTCAGCATTCTTTTTTAAAAAAAAAGTCAACCCATGATTCCTGTTGCCAGTACAGATATAGAAATACTTTTGTTACCAGCACATCAGGTCCCTCCTGCTGACTCTGCCTTCCAAGTTTTTCCCTTTCACTTGAGAGGTGACATTTTGGCTTGTAGGTAGCATTGGTTAGTTATCATGAAATTTTTATTCTCACTAGTAGGAAGGGCTCTGGGCAGAGCAAGGAAGAGATGTCTTCTAGCTATAAAAAGAAAGCAAGGAATCCTTTGTGTTTTATGGTTTGAATACATTGGCTTTCAGCACAAGGAACATTCAGAAATGGATTTAAAACCATGACTGGATGATTTTGGAAACTATAGTCACCTAATCTCATCTCAGACATAGATATGAGAACATTTCAGAACCAGAGACAGGATATTTCTTTCTGAAATTGGTCTCCTCAGCATTCCTTTTGTAAGCTCTTCGATTTCACATTTTACAGTTTATACACTTAAAAAAAAAAAAGCAAGTGTAACAATTGGTAGACAGTTCTTAACCTGGAACAGATCCTGTTTCATAACATCTCATTTTGGTTTATTCTCTAAAGACAGAGTCCTACATGGAAACTTAAGGTGTCTTGCTATGATAGTGAGATGCCTTTGGTTTGTTTACTGTGGCTCTGGTGGGATGTGGGTGAGTGATAATCTTGGGTATGTAGAGACTAGTCGACCTTAATAAAATAAAACAAAACAAAACAGGAGAATGAGAATTTGGATAGGGTATTTCTACTGAATACTGAATTAATGAGGCAAAGAACCTTTGTGGCTCTGTGGGAATGAAAACATTGTGGCTTCCTTCTTAGCTCTTGAGTTATAGTTTAACTTACCAGATAGCCATATGTACATTGTGAGTAAACATTTATTATGACTGGCAGTAGTGAAAAGTGTTTTCATTCCCCTCTCTCCCTGCTTATCCCGGCCCCTTCCCCCAAGCCCCCGGTTGCATAGGCCATATAGCATCAGAAATGAGTTGGTAAGAACGTGTTTTTGATCACTAGATTAAAAAAATTCACAAAGCATATATGATGTTTATATTTGTAATTACTGTTTTTTTAATAACTTGAGTGCAGATGTAATCATGAAAAAAGATGTATTTGTACCTGTTTCTAGTAACTTTTTTGTCTTACATATTTGAGAAAGATGGGCAGTTTTATGTCAGTTTTTCCTTTTACAAAAATTCCTTGAAATACTTCCACACTTATAAAGAATACTGCTACAAGGATATTTTCAAATTTAAAGGCCCTTCATCATAGGCTTTTATATATAATTGAGAATTTTGGATATACACACATATTTTGCTAAACTGACTAAAGACCTTAATGTCCTCAGAACTACCTTGGTCCCTGAAAAGACCCTTCATTATCATAGACTCAAAGAATTAGAACTGGAAGGAGCCCTTAGAGATCATCTAGTCCAAACCTTTCATTTTACAGAAAAGGAAACTGAGACCAGAAAGGTTAAAGAATTTGTCCAGGATCACGAAGGTAGTAAGTGGCAGAATCAGGCCTGGAACCTGGTTTCCTGAAGCTGAGGCTTCTCTCTTCTCTGCCTCACCATTTGATAAATGTCAAATTGAAGACATTTAGACAAATAAATCTACAGTGACATTTGAAAAAACATTACATTAAAATGAGTTGGTCATATTAAACTAGGTCACTATTTGTATAAACTGAAAACATTTCTTTCCAATAAATTCCAAATGGAAGAATAGTTTTTGTCTGGAGTTGTGTTAAATGGAAATTTTATCCTGAGACATTTTCCGGCCTTCTCAAATAATATATATTTTTAAATATTGAGAAGAGACAAGCTATTCTCAGAAAAAGAATACTTGACGGGGGAATATTTTTCTATGTTTTAAGGTAAATTAGAATTGAATGAAATAAAAATGATCATTTTTCTTATGTCCAAGATATGTCTGTGCAGTGTAGTGTAGCAGAAAGACCCTGAATTTGGAGTCAGAGGACCTACTTTCAATTTCAGGCTCACCTCTTCTCTACCTATATAGTTTTGGACAAGTCATTTACTGTCTCTTTGGCCTCAATTTTCTTATTTGTAAAATGAAGAGGTTGAATTATTTGATTGTTGAGACCTCTTTGGTGGCTAAACTTATAATCTGGTGATCTTAGTCAAAAGAATTTTTAAAAAGATTTTTGTGTATCATCTTATTTACCCTTTATTAGAAATATAATTGTTTGCAAAGGTTAAGTGATTTGACTGGAGTCATATGATTAAGGGCAGAGCTGTGACTTTATAGTTTAGATTGATTTTTAAAAAGCATTTAAACTCATGTTTCTCATTATTCATTGTTTCTATTTAAAAAAGAAAACATAGGAGATGAATAACTGTAGACCTTAACCTGGTTGGAGGGTAAAAGGGGAAGGTTCCTATGCTCATAAGTACTCATCAGTATTCCACTTTATCAGATGTTTATTAAATCCCTATTTCTTGTGTTTAGAGGAGTGCTAGGAGAGATACAAAGTTAGGGAAGACACAGGCTGTGCCCTTAGGGGCCTTACTGTCTTGGACTTAAGAAGCAAACATGGATAATGCTAATTTACATTACTTAATAAATGCTTTAGAGGGTTGCAAAACAAAGTGCCCTGTAAGATCCAAAGGCATATAGAACAGGGTTATTGGGGCTCTGTTTAATGGAAATATTCAGTGATTGGAACTGGGAGGTGGTGCTGTAGATGGGCCCTGGAGTCAGGGGGACCTGAGTTCAAATCCCACCTTACATACTTATTTGCTGTGTGACCCTGTGAAAGTCACTGAACCCTGACTGCCTCTTCTCCCCCCCCCCCCAAAAAAAGAGGAAGGAAAAAGAAAAGAAATAAGATTGTGTTGACCTGTTCAGCAGTATACCAACCTATTCTTTGTTTGGGTTTAGTCTTCTAGAAAGTTTTACTCTATGGTATATATGTTATTTGTGTTCATTTTTGGCAGCACTTGGATCTCTTTTACAATGTCAAATTGAGCTCATAGGAAGTTATTTCCCTAATTAAACACCCTTAGGGTTAGAAAATGGATTAAAGAAAATTGAACCAGAATGCCAGTGTAACCTTGTGTAAATAAATCACTACCTTTTTTTATTCTTATTTGCCTATTTGTAAAATCAAAATGTTAGCACCTCTTTTCTCCCAGATTCATGAGGTGATTGTGAGCAGCGTGAGTTAACAAGCTTTTATGAACTAAATGCACAGAGCTTCATAGAAAGTAGACCATATCTATGGCATAAGAAATTACTTCATTCATATCAGTATGTCATCTTTTTTGTAGGTAAAGATGACACGTATCCATTAACAGCTGGGTATGGAAGTTGAGTTGTTTTTTGAGAAGGGATGGATTTTTCCTCAACTCACTCTTGTTATCTCCCTTCTCAATAGCATTCGTTTGCAAAATGGCTGGCCAAGCAAGACAATAGAGAGAGTTGGAGAGAGGTGCTAAGGATTGTCACCATCTCAGCTTTCCTCCAGTTGCATGGCAGGAGCTCCTGCTGAATAGCAGTTTTGATTCATATCTGTGTTCTTGGCTTTATATTGATTGTAAAGAAATACACCCTGTTGGCCAGTGTTATCTAGTAGACTGTAAAGTATCTTATGAACTAGGAGTGGCACATATATGAAGATAATTATGAAAGATCAGTCATTTCTATTTTTAACCCCTGCATTTTTGGTAACACCTGGAAGGGCCCGTCCATTCCTTCTTTCACCTGTCCTTCCCATGACTCTGCCCATCATACAGGAGTAGTTATGGGATTCTTGATTGTTTGGTTACTTTATTTAAAGGTAAAGTTATGTATAAAATTGTTTCATAATGAAGAAAGGCTGTATAAACAACTTTATACAGTATCTTAGCACAATTTATGCTGAAGCCAGTTGTTGCCAGTCATTTGGGAGTTTTCACCTTATTTCTGTTTAATTTTGTTACACATCTCTTCTAATTTCTCCCTGCCTTCTTTTCCCCCCTCCAAAACTCCTCTTAATACGGTGTGGCATATTTAATGAATGTTACTGTATGTATTTTGAGAGTTTGGGGGAAACAAGACAATTGTAGCTGTCCATAGGTTATTGAAAACCTAAGATCCAGAATGTTTAACTTACAGAATTCTTTGTTTAAAGACATCATGTGTTTTTTATCTAGAAGATCCAAATGGGACTAATTGGGAACCTGAAAATGCACATGAGCAAAGCCTTTGTATGGCTGTAAAAGAAGCACACTGTCCTGTTATCTATAGATAGACTATAGAGAGAGGCCTTGTCACTTTGCCTCAGAGGACACTTTTTCCAAGGGGCCCATGTTTTTTTTCATGTGGTCAGTAATACATTAATTACAGAAGCAACTCCAGAAAGAGCTAGGGGAGAGCCATGGCTTGTTGCTCTATAATGGCATGGGGGTTATGCCAGAGGCCAAAGCCAGAGCTGTGTGGGGGCACAGCGAGGAGATCATGTTTGGCTTCTGGATTGTGCCCTCATGCACTGAAGTTGAAATGTAGATGCTCCAAGGTAAAATCTTGGTAATATCTCCTATCTTAAATATGCACATGAAATGAGCAATGCTAACTTTAGGAAAAAAGAAAATATTGTTAAATTTGAGCAGGTTCTAGAAACTGCTTATTTTAAAGGTAATTGCATTTGGGGGGGAAGCTTTCTTCAAATATTTCAGTGTTGGGAATGATATTTATCTGATTTTACGTTAGAAAACTGAAGCACAATGATGACTTTAGAAATTTCCAGATTTTTTTTTAATTAACCTTTTCCAGGTTTTGCATTTTCTTTTTCTTTCTTTCTTTTTTTAGTATATGGTTGAAAAGCATTTTAACAGTATGTGGTTCCTGACCTCTTCCTATCTCAACCAAGCATGTTTTTAGACTAACTGGTATAGAGAGCTATTTTATGGTGGGTCTGGAATCTATGAACCACTCTTCCTGTGGACATATTTGGAATCCTTCGTATGCTCCCTCAAACTGACAGTTGGCTGCTTTACTAGGTCATAACACAGTATGCACGAGGACAGTGGATGATAACAAGGTATATAGTGCTCACACTTCCTTGTGCCCTTATGTTGTAGTATTCTTTAAGTGTAAATAACTATTCGTGCAATAGCAAAGTTGTAGTGTGACATCCCTAAAATATGATCAGTCAACTTCTTTGTGTAAGTAATGGATCTTCTTTCAATTTATGGCAATGTGCATTGAACTTATTGTTCAAAGAGAAGAATTATGGATATCACAGGAGAATCTGTGGTTGACAGACTTTCTTCAAAACACTGGCAAATAATAGAAAAGTTGTCTACATTATTACTTGATACTTCTTTCCTGTTTTTATACTTGTACTGTACATGTCTGAAGTAACTACTAGCTTAGTCTAGAAAGAAGAAAGTTGGGGGGGGATTAGTAACATTCTATAAGCACTTATTAGGCACCTTCTTGGCCCTAGGATTGGAAGTAAATAACATTGGTAATACAGAGACAAAAATGAAATAGACGCTGCATTCTGTCGGGGAAATGACATGTATATATAAGTAAACAATACATATGTACAAAGTATAAAAATAATTTGTGGGAGATTAGGAAAGACCTCAAGTGGTGGGTGGCAGTTGAGGTGAGGTCTGAATGGAGTGAGTTATTTTAAGAGGTGGAGATGAGAAAGGAGTACTGTGCAGTCATGGGAGGTGACCTCTGCAAGGGCACCCAATAGGAGATGGAATGTTGTATGTGAGAACTTGCATAGAGACCAATTTGAACTGGAGAGTTCATGAAGAGGATAATGTGTAGTAAACCTGGGAAGATACTGTAGCTAGGTGGTGAAGAACTTTAAATATCAACGAGAAGAGTTTCTTTTGGATCCTAGGAGCAATAGAGAGCCACTGAAGCTTTTTGAGCAGTAGAATGAGGTAGTCAGCCCTGAGGTTCAGCAATATCACTTTGGTGGCTGTGGTATGGAGGATGGATTGGAGAAAACGATCATCTTCAGGTACATGGCATATGTATGTGTCTTTTTTCTATAGTTAGATTTTAAGGGCAGAATATTTGTTCCATTCAACAACTAATTCATTTCAACCAGCAATTATTAAGGGCTGAGTTTTTGGGAAGAGTGTGTAGGCTCTGAGGCCAGGTACCTGTCTTTTTCATTATTGTATCTTTCCCAGTACACATACAATATCTTGGAGGAAGTAATAATAGCTCTCAGCTCTATAATGTTTTAAGGTTTACAAAGTGTTTTATTTTCAACAACTTTGTGAGGTAAGTAATATTGTCCCCATTTTACACACAAAGAAAGTAAGGCCCAGAGCACAAATTTGGCCACAGTCACCTGATGGGTGATGGAGCTGAGTCTAGTGTTGTTTGTTATTAAGTACAGTAAGCACTTAAGGAAACATTTGCTAAATTAAATTTGTGATATGTGACTGATTATGGAGCAGTTTTTAAGAAAATTCCACCAAGTTGAAGAAAACTTCCACATCTACATGTGTAGCCCTTATCTATTTCCTGATTTCCAGTGCCTTGTCTCTTTCTGCTTGCACCCTACCTGGAAGTCCAATGGGGAACTCAGACTTAGCTGGTCCAAAGCAAAACTCATTACCTTTCCCATTAACCTCGCCTATTTCTGTTAAAGTTACCCCCATTCTTCAAGCCACTCAGCATGGCAGTCTAGGAGTTGTCTCCATCACCTGCCATTTTGAACTTGGGCATTGTCAAGTCTTCTTCATTCTCCTTCCTTAACATCTCTTGTATCTGACTTTTGAGAGAGGACAGTGTTATAGAAGAGAAGGACTGTAGAAGCCAGATTGCAGAAGACTGCTTGTGACAAAATGGAAGCTCATCTTTGTTCTTTATCGATGAAAGGAGGAATAGAATAGGGCAGTAACTTGAGGAGATGAGAGGATCAAGGGAAGGTGGTGTGTGTGTGTGTATGTGTGTGTGTGTATGTGTGTGGTGCCCCTCCTTAGAGGAAAACTGCATATTAAATTCAATTCAGTAAGCATCTATTAAGTACCCACAATATTTAGGTCCCAGACATTCCAAAGACAAAACCCAGACAATTCAAATCCTCTGGGATCCAGTGTTTTACTTTAGAGTCTGCAGAATACTTTGCATACCCTATCTCTTTTGAACTTCACAATAACTCTGAGGTAGGCATCATCTCCATTTTACAATGAGCAAATCAAGACTTAGAGAAGTTAAGTGACTTGTCCTTGGTCAATAGCTAGTAAGTATCAGAGATGGAATCCAGGTCTTCTGATGTGACATCTGCCTACTACCCCACAATACCTACCTCTAGCCTTTTTATGTATTACTCCCCTTTCTGCACCTGCAATGCAACCGTACTAGTGTGTTTACTTCCTGTCTTTGTGCCTGTGCCCTGGCTCTTCTTTGGCCCTTCAGAATTCTTCCTTCATGAGAGAGGGAATGGTCCCCCAAGTTGCTAGTGCCTTAAAGTTTACCCTGTATTTGCCTTGTATGTATTTTGTAAAAACTGTGTGTGTACATCTTGTCTTCTCTGTTAAATGCAGGCTCCATGAGGAGGGAGACTGTTTCACTTTTGTTTTTTGCACTCTTAGTACTTAGCACAGTGTCTGACACTTAGTAGGTATTATTGTCATTTTCAAAAGGTGCCATTCTTCTGAATAATTGATTCTTAGTTCCTTTGCCTGTGAAAGCCTTTTTTTTTTTAATCGAGATAATTGGGGTTAAGTGACTTACTCAGCATCACACAGTTAAGTGTCAAATGTCTGGTCTGAGACAGGATTTGAACTCAGTCCTTCTGACTCCAGGGCCGGTGCTCTATCCACTGTGCCACCTAGCTGCCCCTCCATTCTATCTAATCAAGTAGTGCTTGATAGATTGGCAAGACGTGACCACCCCTGTGGGTGGCTAAGATACAGTGGAGACAGACAGAGGAGGCCATGGGATTTGAGGTTGATGAACTGAGGGGCTGAGGTTCTCAAAGTGTTATCAGCATGAATATTGAAGTAATCAAGGATGGGGTGGGGGGAGAGTTTGGAGTGGAGAGACCCGAGGAGAGTTATGAATGTGAGAGTGGCACAGGGAGGGTTTAGAAGTTGCAGTGGGGGTTCAAGGAGGATACTGACTCCTTTTAGCTCTCTGTGTAGGGGAGAGAGGGTGGTGGTGAGGGAAGGGAGTTGTGGGCTTCAGTGGAGATGGTAGGAAAAAGGATGAATTCTGTTTAGAAGAAAATTAGATTGCAGTAATTGGTTTATTGGGCTAGATAATTCCTGAAGTCCCTTCTAGTGCCCACAGTTTATGTACCTATGAGTCTGTAAGTAGGTCAGCTGAAATTCTGGAAATAACTCCTTAATTTCTGTGTTTAGTATTAATGCACAAATGTTTTATACAGGTAGCCACCAGCAGTGATATTTGTTGTTGGGAGGGGTTTTAGTATGGGAGTCTGTCTTTGGTCAGAAATGAAATTTGCTTTCATTTTCAAAAGATATATATATATATATATATAATATATATATAAAAATTTATTTAACCTTTGTCATGTGAAAGTCCATCAATCTATCCATACCTTCTATTTATTTAAACAAATTATTGATAACTTTTGGCACCACAAACACTTACCAACAGAGCACCCAAACAAGCTCTCTACTAAGTACGCTCTCCCCTCTCTTCCCAGGCCCCATACAGTTTATTATTAAGAGAGAAGAAGGAGATAGGATATTTCCTTTACCTTTGCTACTATGACACCAATATTGACTATTGTCTTTGATTTGAATTTTGTTGTCCAAGTTAACTTAATTTATATCATTGTATACAGTTCTGTTACTGACAATAATGGACACGGAGGTCATCCATAGAAAATTTACATTCTAAGAGAATTGATCATTTTCATCCATTTTAAAATGGTTTTCTGATAATCACAATGATTATTAAGAAAGTTGGTACAGTATTATCTTATACTTGATGGTAAGGGCAGTAAGCTAGTAGGATACAGGAAAAGTAGCATTCCAGTTACCCCCAGGGAACCACATAGATTCTGGTTCTGATCCTGGCAGCATTTGAACTTTGTGAGCAGTAACTCTAAGATTGGTATCTGGGCATTTAGATCTGTTGAGGTTATGGAATTTAAAAAAAAATACCATGAATAAGGGGCAGACACCAGACACTCAGTGCAAATGGAGATGAAATATTAAATGGTCATTTTTGATGAAATGAAATGGTTGCTGTTGAAATAGAGTCCTGCAGTCACAATTACAGCTCTCATAATAAAGAGAGAAGATGCATTTTAGTTTAGACCAAGTGCGTCTCAACACTGTAGGTTTGTTAAGGTTGAAATGAGCCATGTAGAGGAGGAAAGGCCTTTAACTTTTGCTGAGAGAGTGTTGATATGCCTGTTAACAACTTGAATGAGTTGGAAGAACTTAAAATTGTTTCACATATCTCCAGTTCTTATTCTGAAATGTTGGCTATAATTTTTAAAGGTATCATGAATTTAAATGGACTTTTAGAAATTTAGACATTTTGGAACAAGGTGATAAGCTTGATCATATTTGAGTACTATTCATCCAGAGATTTCTTTAAAAAAAAAAAGCAGCTTCAAAAAGCCTATTTGTTTTTCTCTCTGTATCATCTTTTATAGAGTGTAAGTACCTTGAATATTGGAATTGTGGCTTTTGGTATTGGTATCAAGACAGTGCATTTGTGTGCTGTCTGCAACGATTGAAAATTATGCCCCATGTGTCCAGCTGTCTTCAAAGAGACTCTGAACCTCAGGGAGTATGATTTTCTGCCATGAAAAGTGTGTGTATTTGTGAAAAGTAATAGCCTTTCATTTTGCCCCTGCACATTGCCTCCTAGTTCTGCCCTCAAGTCTTGGCCCTGTTTATTGCAGTGAGTGTATTTTGGGCATTGAATAAGAATAAATGTCTCAATTTACTTGTGTGGGTGGAATCATTTTATTTAAATGAATAGAATCATTTTATTCCTGATTAAATTTGATAAGGTCAAACTTCTTAAGATTTGAAACATTGAGGAAATGTTTTTAGAAAAGGCAAAGTAAGGCTCTTCCATTTAAGAATGCAAAGTCAAATACACTGGAGTCATTTAAGTACAGTTGTCATAAATCAAAGAATGAGCGAGGCTTTGGAGCTGTGCAAATTGATAGTTTTTAGCTTTTCAGTTTGATAAGGGTAATTAAATTCACACTATCTAGTCATGTAAGAAGTTATAATACATGCATTCCTCTGTTCTTTTCAGTTAGCCTCAAGGTAGTAATTGGATGTACCTAATGGAGCTCTGCAGGGAATTTTAAAATGTGTACCCACTCAGGTCAAGATGGCCCACGTGCAATAGTCCTCATTATAGAAACTGGGGTGCATTCAGCAATGACCAGGGGATCAGGTAGGAAGGAAAGTCAAAGTGCCTACTAACTAGTATCTCTTATCATAAGCATAAGCAGATGCAAGCATCTTAATGTTCCTTGGGTCGTACTGTCTCCTGGAAATCTTTGACCACTTAATAGCTCTTATTTCTCTAGCACTTTAGTTTTGCTAAATGCTTTCCTTGCAGCAACCCTCCTGTTGTACAGCATAAGCCCCCATTACCATTTACTTAGAATATTGTGATAGCCTTCTTTCAGATCTTCTGTCCTAATAATGCAGCCTTTATATGCCTGCCAAAATAATCTTTATTTTCTTTATTAATCCTCTGTTCAAAAATCTTTTAGGATTCTTTGTTGCATAGTGAGTTCAGTTCAGTTTGCTAGACATTCAAGGTGCTCCATAATATGACACTTTCCTTCCTACCGTACCAGTTTATCTCACACTACTCTCTATGCAGTCTGTGCAGCAGGCACACTGGTTTAGTTTCTGTGTCTGAATGAGCCTTGTAATCCATTACTTTCATGCCTTTGCCAAAGCTGTTTTCTGGGTCTAGAATATGCCCTTCATCTCCACCTCAATATTTTTAACTTATTGAACTCCTGCCTCCTGCCCAATGTTTAAAATTTAATTTGTGACACCTCTTTTGGGAAGCCTTCCCTGACACTATGGGTTGGTAAAAATCTTCCTCAGATCTTATCTAGAACTTTATTTTGTGGTTCTCAAATGCACTTAACATAAAATATTATATGTTATAGCCCTCTCTGGGGTCATTTGCCATTTGACATATGGATGGGGGAACCATAAGGACAGGGATAATATTTCCTCTAAACATAGCATTTTCCAGTGCCTAGCCACAGTACTCTGCACACAGTAATGCTTAATACAGGTTTGTTACTGTTCTTGTATTATTCAGTCCATTTTGCAGATGAGGAAATTGAGGCTCAAAATTTGTTTGCTTGCCCATACTCACATGGTTGTTAAATGATGTAGTTATAGTCCAAACCCATATTTTACAACTGTGATCCAGTGGTCTATTATTTGAGTTTTTCAGGTGACTTACTGGCATTTTTAGGCATTTTCTAACCAATGCAGTTTTCTTGTCAACAAGAAGTCTTGATAATACCTCCTCACTATAGCAGGAATAATGTGTCCAAATGCACCACCTTGTTGGCTGCCAGAATTCCTGGGATTTTGTTGTATTTGGTGTCTGATTTAATGTGCAGGTCTTCCAAAGCTCTAGACTGTACCGTATAAACTAATAGATTTTTTTTTTTTTAATGCTGTTGGAAAAGGAGAGTACTAGCCATAAAACAATATTGACTCTGTCATAATTTTTATCTAGTGTATTGCTCCTCACCAAAGCATCAAGTGGACTAACAGGTTTGTTCCCTTGCACTTTAAGCCCCAAATAACTGCACTTGGAGATGAGATAGTGCTGGAGGGGTAGCATAAAAATAAGTCCTTGGGATTGTTCTGACTTCCCTCACCCTTCTTTGACCTCAGCCCCATGAGAAGTACAGCTTGAGAAGTGAGAGAAAGATCACCTAGCACTTTTTTTTTAAGTTCAAAAATCTTTTTAGAGAACTTACATCTCCTTTGTGATAACTGAAAGATTTTTAGACTTTTTTTTTTTTAAAACTCATAGTGGGCTGATATCAGTTGGAAAGGATTTACTGTTTCAGCTCATAGTGCTTTTCAGAACTGCTTGAGGGATTATACCTTAATGGACCTTGGGAGTAATCACTATTAATGGTGAAAAGTTTCCAAGCTTTCAGGACTTTTATTTTCTCAATTTAAAACCTTGACCATCTTCATTCTTCCTTTGCTAGTTCTCTCAGTGCAGCTTATTTGCAGTTGAGGGATCTTGGAGATCAACTGGCTGGTGAGAGTAGCTGGTGCCGGCCTGTAAGAGAGGCAAAGTGCCAGTGACCACTTGGTGCCTTGTAAGTGGGCCTGGCCCAGAGCCGCTCATTTTGTGGCCTTCTTGACTCTAAGGCTAGCTGGAAGACTTGATAAGTTCATGTGTAAAGTTCAATGGAATTTAGGAGTAAGCAGTTCTCAGGTGGGAAACAGAGCAAAGCAGCCTAATTCAGCTTGGAGTCCCTGTTTAGAGATAATTTTTTTTTTAGGCAGTTGGGGTTAAGTGACTTGCCCAGGGTCACACAGCTAGTAAGTGTCAAGTTTGGAGTCCATGTTTAAAGGCAAGAGAAGGATCCTGGCTGCTCTGATGAGATCTGGATCTGTGTAAAGTTTGTTTGGAATCTACTAACACTACTTTCTCGAGCTAATAGGTTGTGTTTGGCTTTCTCAGTCTAGTGGTTTGTTGATCTGGCTGCTGCTTTCAGAAAGTGACATTTTGATGTTACTTAGGTATATAATTGTAACAAGTTTTGAAACTTTAAGATGAAAAAAGTAATATTACAGAATAATAGTTACAAGTGATAAGAGTAATAGTTACAAGTGTAATTGTTGACCAAACTGCATCTTATCCCTTCACCTTTTTATACTTCTTGTGTGACTGATATTTACATTATATAAATGTTGAAGGAAAATTAAGTCAACAAGCATTTATTAAGATTCTGCTTTATGCCAGACATCATGAAGCTTTGGTATTATGTAAATTCTTTGAGGGCAGAAATCTTTACCTTTTTATTTTAGTATTCCCAGCTCCCAGTATAGTGCCTCATACATAGTAACTTACAAATCTTTGTTGATTGTCATTGAAACATCATCCATTAAGGCAAGCTTTTGATTTCTCTCAGTTTTTTTTACTTTTTTGGGGGGAGGGAGAGAATGGTGTGCATGAGAATCACATCTGTTTTTACAAAATACCTATTGGTGAATGGACATTTTCTGCCTTTTAAATTCTTTTTGACAGTATGACATCAAAATCACTGTCCCCAATCAAATATTTCAATTTTTTTATTCTTTATCTTCAGTGGTTGTTATATGGTGGAAGGTTTTCCTTGCTTGAGAATTACCAGGCTGGTTTGGTATAATTTATGTCATAAGATCATAGGATTTTAAAGTTGAAAGAGATCTTAAAATCCTCTACTCCAACCTTTTTATTTGACATTTGAGAAAACCAGGACCCAGAGAATTGTTAAGTTAGTTGCACAAGGTCACAAGGAAGTAGCAATAGTGCCAGGCCTGGAATGTGAGCCTTGTGGCTCTCATCAGTGCTCTTTCGATTGCACTTCAGTAGGGAATAAACGTGGCAGAATCTTACCAGGTTTCTAGTCACACACCTTTTATTCCTACAACACTCATCTCAATTTCCATTTCCTTCTTCAGGCATCATGAAGACAAGAAACTTTTAGTCAGTTGCCTCTCAGTGCAGGCATTGATGGCATGCACATCAATTTGCAGATACACAAAGTTGGAAGATGTAGCTAAGGTGCTGGGTAGCAGGCAGGATTCGAATAGAGAGATCTCAGTGGATTAGTCTTAAAAAGACAGACTATAGTAGGGATAAATAAAAATTCTTAGTATCGTATTCAAAAAATCACTGTCACAAGTACAAGATTCTATCTGTGTGTGATAGGCATCTTGATATATTGGCTAGAATTCTGGCTCTGGAGACAGGAAGTCCTGGGTTTGAGTCCTACCTCAGACACTCATTACCTCTGTGCTTCTAGATAAGTCACTGAAGCTTTCCTCACCTTAATTTTCTTCCCTGTAAAATCAGGATAATATCTGTTGTACATACCTCGTGAGATTATTGTGAGGATCAAATGAGGATAATAATATGATTTGCACCTTGAAAAATCTTAAAGCACTATGGAAATATCATCATCATCATCATTATTTGGCAATTTGAAAAAGATAGGAGGTTTTTTAAGTGGACTGCATGTTTAGTATTATTCATTAGTATTATATGGGAGCCAAAAGAGCAGCTGTCCTCTTAAACTGAATTAGGAGAGATCCAGGGGCCAGGTCTATAGAGGTGACAGCTCCTCTCCTCAGTTGCCTTTGTCAGACTGCACCTGGGCTGCTTTTGTGTGTGATCCATTTTAGGAAGAACATTGATAACCTTTGAACCTCAGCTTAAGAATCTCTTCTCTCATATAAAAACTTTCCCTGGCGTTGTGGTGTCTTAACATTCTAGAACATTAAGTTGGAGCAGTGCTACCTCTCATGCTGACCCCAGAGTTTGTCTTTAGTCTGTAGCATGACTTTAATGAATTTCCTGCTTTGTTCTTTCTCACAAGTGGGCAATGATATAAATGATTTCTTTTAAGTTTCTCTCTAAATAGCAATTTTCACTCTTGGATCTATAGTTCCTTCCTTGGCCCTTTATTAGCTTTACTGACATTATTTACAACTAACTCAGAGACTGGTGTCTCTGTAAGCTCTATTTACAGGTATATCAAATGAGCCTTTCTTGTGGCTATCCAATAATAACTGGAAACATTGAGATGATCTTTCTCTAGTGGTGACTTGCATTTCATTACTTCATTAATTCCCCCCGCCCCCATAACTTGGAAATGCAGTTGCTGGTCTTTTTGTGCTGTCCTTGAGTGAGGGCCTAGCCAACTTCTAAACTCTATTGTCTATACCAGTAAATCCCTAAGTTTTTAAACCTTGTGACTTATTTGATTTGATGACATTCCTTTAAATATGCTTAATGGCATGTCAGGATTGGTGTAATCAGCATTCTACCAGTGAGAAATCCAGCACTCTGGTAATAGGTGTTAATTATGAGTCTGACACACTTTAATTCCAAAGTGCTATTAAAGCCCTCAAAGAAAGATTAAAATTTAGAATTTTAGAGTTGGAGGGGACTAGATATTCCGGCCCTTATTTTACAAATGAACCTGAAGTCTGGAGAGGCCCAGTGAGTCAGCAAGCATCTATTAATCAGTTTCTTGGTGCCAGGCACATATACAAGAACTGAAGTGAAAAAGTTCCTGTCCTCACTTATCTTACCTTTTACTTGGGAGAAACAATGTGTGAGAAATATATGCCAATGCAAAATATACACCACACAATTGGGGAGGTCTAGCATTTGAAGGGGATAAACGAAGCCTTCCTATGGCGTTAGAGATACTGTTTGAATGGAAGTAGTTATTAGAGAAGGAAGAGGTGAGAAAGGAGTGCATTGAAGACATAGGAGACAGTCTCTGCAAAGGCCTTAGAGGTCTGAGGTGTATAGAGTAGAGATGTCAAACTTACCCACTATTTGCTGCAAAACTCCTTAGTGGAGTCTGAACTAGATTAAATGTAACAGGAAAATATTTAGCAAATAAAAATACAGTGCAACATAGATAATATTAATTTGTGTTTTTTTAAGTCAATATGCATACAGCAGGGATACAGTTCTTCTACTGCAAATAGTTTGGTTTGGCTAGACCACAGAGTTGGAGGTGGCATGTGGGGGCCTGCATCTGAAAAGGCAGGCTGGATCTCGAATGTGAAGGGCTATAAGTACCAAATAGGGATTTGTATGTGATCCTAGAAGCAAGAGGGGCCCACTGGAGCTTTGTGATGTGCGTGAAATGGTCATATCTGTACTTTCAAAATATCACTTTGGCGACAGGGTACCAAAGATTGGAGAGGGGGAGATCTGGGAGTGTAGAAACTAATAATAATAAGGAGGCTATTGCAATAGTCCAGGCATGAGATAATGAGTGCCTAAATTAGTGTAGTGACCACGTGAGTAGAGAGAACAGGAAATATATTAGAGGTGATGGAGATAAAATTCATAAGAGATTAGATGTGGTGGATGAGGGAAGAATGAAGAGTTAGAGGATCATTCCAAGATTGTCAGCCTGCATGACTTGCAGGAGGATGATGGTGAGCTCAACAGAAACAGGGAAGTAGAAGAAGGGTGCTCAGGGGGAAAGATAAAAGTTCTGTGTTGGCCGTGTTGAATTTGAAATGTTTACAGGCCATCCAGTAGGAAATGCCCAATAGGCAGTTGGTGATGAACACCAAGACACCAATCAGGTTAGAAGCTGAGTTGAATGAGAATGGAGTCCAGGTTTCTAGATTCTAGAACATCTAGTTTAGTGTTGTTTTTGCTTTTCCACACTATTTCTTATGAAAATTGCAGATCTGTATGATAATTCATTATTATTCTTTAGATGTTTAATTAACCTGAATGGCCCATTCTCTAACCATGTCAGATAACCATTTACTATAAAAGTGAATTATGAATGTTTTGATAATTATGTATCTATCTTTTTGCTTCTCAGAGGGCTTTAGTTGGCTTTCTTGGTCTTATATCCTTTTTTTTTCCTATCATTTCTCCTGGCTTTTGTGCTGGAAGAGTGAAGTTGACAGATATAAACAGTCAATTATAACTTTCTTTTCATTTCAGACATTTGTTAAGTTCCTGCTGCATACAAGGCTTTGTGGTAGGCATTGGGAAACACAAAATATTTATTCATTTCTCTCTTTTTTTTTTTTAAGTGACTTGCCCAGGGTCACCCAGCTAGTAAGTTGTCAAGAGTCTGAGGCCAGATTTGAACTCAGGTCCTCCTAACTTTAGGGCTGGTGCTCTATCCACTGCACCACCTAGCTGCCCCGAAACACAAAATATTTAGATAAGACATGGTTTAGTTTGTTAGAGGGATGACATATATAGATAACTATAAATTACAGTAACACATAATCATAGTAGAGAGATAGAAAACAAAGTACAATGTGGAGTGGGGGGGGAAAGGGAATCAGGGAAGGAAGGATATGATATTGGAGAGGCTTTTTAAAAAATAGTATTTGTTTCCAATTATATATAAAGACAGTTTTTAACATTCATTTTTATACGGTATTGAATTCCAAATTTTTCTCCCTTCCCTTCTCCCCTCTCCTCATCCTAAAATAGTAAGCAATTTGATATAGGATATTTATGTACAATCATGTAAAATATATATCCATATTAGTCATGTTGTGAAAGAAGAAACAGACCAAAAGAGAAAAACAAAAAGAATAAAGAAAGTGGAAAATAGTATGCTTTGATCTGCCGTTCAGAATTCTCTGGATGTGGATAGCATTTTCTACCGTGAGTCCTTTGGAATAGTCTTAGATCATTGTATTGTTGAGAAGAGCTAAGTCATTTGTAGTTAAACATCACAACATGCTGATGTTATTATGTACAATGTTCTCCTGGTTCTGCTCATTTCACTTTGTATCAGTTCGTGTAAGTCCTTACAGGTTTTTCTGAAATCTGCCTGCTCATCATTTCTTACAGCATGGTAGTATTCCATTACAATCCTGTATCACAACTTGTTCAGCCATTTCCTAATTGATGGGCGTTCCCTCAATTTCCAATTTTTTTGCCACTACAGAAGGAGCTTCTATAAATATTTTTTTGTGCATGCAGGTCCTTTTTCCTTTGGAGGGGCTTTAAAGAGTAGGTAAAAATTAAATAGTTGAAGGTGGGAAGAAGGACCTTGAATTCCAGGGAGCAGCATGAACAGATGCACAAATGTTCAAAAGGACAGAGTAAATTTGGAGGATGTAGAGTTTGTAGAGTGGTGTAGTTTTAGGTGACTGGAAATGTAGGGCCATAGGATTATAGATTTAGAGCAGGAAGGAACCTTTGTGTTCATCTTGGCCAACCCCATCTTGTACAGGGAGGAAGAAGCTGAAAGCCCAGAAATTTTATGTGACTAGCCCCAGAGTCACACAAAAGTACTAAGAGGCAGAGCTAGTATTTGATTCTAGGTGTCATAGGATTATAGGGTTATAAAGCTGTCAGGGAACCCAGCAGCCATCTGGTCCCAACCCTTCCTTTTACAGATAAAGAATCTTTGAAAGAGGGAGGTCAGGGGATTTAGTCAGGGTCACCCAGGTATAATAAGATCCCATTCAAAATCTAGGGATAGTCTACTATATCACAATGCCTCCTGATTCAGTCAACAAGCATTTATTAAGCACTGTGGAGATAAAAGGAAAAAAAAATAATCCCAGCTTTCAAGGAGCTCATAGTCTAGAGACTACATGCAAACATCTATGTGCAAATAAGGTATGTATAGAATACAGGTCAGTTTTAGTGGGGAGACAGTGAGATTAAGGAGGACTGGGAAAGGCTTCGTGCAGAAGGGAAGACTTTAGCTGAGACTTGAAGGAAGCCAAGGGAAACCAGGAAGCAGAGATGAGGAGGGAGAGAGTTCCAGGAATGGGGGGACTAGTCAGTGAAAATGCTAGTTAGGAGATGGAGTGTCCCGTGTTTGACGAACAGCGAGGAGGCCAGTGTAACTGGATCAGAGTATGTGGAGGGGAGAGTAATAAGGTGTAAAGAATACCGGAAAGGTTGGCAGGGCCTTAAAAACCAAACTGAGCATTATGTATTTAATCCTGGAGGTAATAGGGAGCCACTGGACTTTATTGAAGGAGGTGAGGGTGGGGTGACACGTACAGACCTATGCTTAAGGAAAATCAGTTTCACAGTAGGATAGAGGATAGGCTGAAGTAGGTAGAGACTTGTGATAGGCAAACCAACCAGAAGACTATTGCAATAGTATAGGCTTGAGGTCATGAGGGCCTGTATCAGGGTGGTGGCAGTGTCAGAGGAGAGAAGGGAAGGAGATGTATACAAGAGATGTTAAGGTAAAATAGACAGGCCTTGGCAATTGATTGGATATGGGGATGAGAGAGTGAGGAGTCAAAGATGACATTTAGCTTGAGAACCCTGGTGATTGGGAAGATGGTCAGTTTGGGACGTATTGAGTTTAAGACGTCTATGGGACATGCAGCTCAACATGTGTATAGGCAGTTGGAGATGCAAGACTGAAGGTCAGGAGGAAGGGTAGGGTGTACAAATAAATCCAGAACCATTTACACAGAGATGATAATTGAATTCATGGGAGCTGATGAGACCATCAAGTGAATTGTAATGGGAGAAGAGAAAAGAAGGTGGTCTAGGACAGAGCCTTGGGGGAACACCCACGGTTGGCAGGAGTGACCTGAATGAAGATCAGCCAAGGAGACTGAGGAGTGGTCAGACAGGGGAAGAGCCTAGAGAGAGTTGTGTCAGGAAAACCTACAGAGAAGAAACATCCAAGAGAAGAGGATGGTCAACAATGTCAAAGGCTACAGAGGGGTCAAGAAGCCTAAGGATTGAGAAAAGGCCATTCAGTCTGGCAATTAAGAGATCATTGGTAACTTTGGAGGGAGCCGTTCTGGTTTAATGATGAGACTGGAATCCAGACTGCAGAGAGTTAAGAAGAGAATGAAAATCAAGGAAGTGGAGGCATCTGTTTGTAAATGGCTTTCTCAACAAGTTTGGCCAGGAAAGAGAGGGGACGGGCAGACCAAGTGAGGGTCATTGGAGGATTTGTAGTCAGTAAGGAAGGAGCTAGTGGACAGGGTGAGACTGAAGATTAGTGCCACAGCAGGGATAGGAGGGGGCAGTTTGCTGGAGAAGACAGGGTGCAGTGGGATCATTTGGACGTCTAGTGGGGTTTGCCCTGGCAAGGAGAATGACTGGAGTGAAGGGGAGGAGATGGTAGTGGAAGGCATGTGAGTGAAGTGAGATGAGAACCGAGGAGAGGGGGCTCCCAGGGAGTGGCCTCGATTTTTTCAGTGAAATAGGAGGCAGTATCCTCAGCTGAGAGAGTGTAGGGCCTACACTGTAGGGAGAGGAAATCGTAGAAGGTTTGAGGAGGGATGACAAAGTTTGGAAAAGCTGTTCTGGTGAATGGTTGAACATGCTCTTGTGAATTGATTACGGAAGTGTAATGCTGCAGTCAGAGCCCATTTGACATTGGACCTTGAATGAGAGGTAGAGGAGTTTGAACTTTACTCATTGAGCAAATAGGGACCCACTAAAGGTTTTGTGGGCCAGCTAGGTGGCTCAGTGGATGGAGTGCTGGGCCTGGAGTTAGGAAGACTCGTCTTCCTGAATTCAGATCTGACTTCAGACACTTACTAGCTGTGTGACCCTGGGCAAATCACATAACCCTGTTTGCCTCAGTTCTTCATCTTTAAAATGATATGGAGAAGGAAATGGCAAACCACTGCACTATCTTTGCCAAAAAAAACCCCCAAAAAACAAAAAACCCAAATGGGGACACAAAGAGTCAGACATGACTGAAAACAACCGACCAACAGTAACAACAAAAATTTTTGAGGAGGATAACATGATCAGATTATCGTATGGTGTCTGTAAACCATGGATGACCCACCGCCCCAGTTTAGTAACCCTCATCATATTTTTTCCTAGACTATTACAATAAATTTCAGATTTGACTCTCAGCTTTCATTCTTTCCCCTCTCCAATCCATTCTCCACACAACTGCCAAAATAACCCTTGTAAAGCTCAGGTATGACCGTTATCACCCTGCTTGATCAAGAATCAATAGTTTCTCTCTACATTCTGCAGGATAAAATACAAACTTCTGAACCCAAGTTCATTTAAGGGGCTACAACCTGGCTCCAGTTTACTAGGAGTATTGATAAACTAGAGAGCTTCCAGAGTTTGACAACAAAAATGGTAATAGTCTTTGAGACTATTACACACATGAAGATTCTTTGGAAGAACTGGGTATGGTTTTCCTAGCTAAAAGAAGACATGGAAGGGAAGGGTGTGATAGTTGTTCTCCTGTATTTAAAGGCCTGTCATATGGAAAAGGGATTAGTGTTGTTTTGTTTGGACCCAGGCAACAGCTCCAGGAGCATTGAGTGAAAGCTGCAGAAACTCGGACCTAAGTAAGGAAAAATTTCTAAAAGATCTGAGTTACCCAAAATCATGATGGGGTGCCTAGGGAGGTTGTGGGTCCCCTCTTTGGAGGTTTGCCAGGTACAGTTTGAGGGAACCTTGTCCTTGTCAGGGAGGTGGCAAAGGGGATTTCTCTCCAGGGGTGGGCTAGATGCCTTTCCAATTAAACAATTCTGGGGTATTGGGATAATTTCCAACCTTACATGATGTTACTTCCTTTCAGATATTTGCTGTTACCATGTACTTGAAATGTACTCTCTCTTTACCTTTGTTCCATAGAATCCTTCATTTTCTTCAAGGCTCAGCTCCATTGCCATCTCCTATGAGAACCTTTTCCAGATCCTTCTAGTTCTTAGTCCTAGCATTCTTCTCAAGTTATCTTGCGTTTGTTTATCTTTGTTTTGGGTGGGGGAAGGTGGGAGGCAGCTATGTGGTATAGTGGGTAGAGCTCCAGATTTAAGAGTCAAGAAGACCGAAATTCAAATCCGGTCACCAGCACTTAACTACCTGTGTGACCCTGGTCAAGCCCCTTAACGTGTCTCTCAGCCTCAGTTTCCTCAACTATAAAATGGGAGTAATAATAGCACATACCTTCAAGGGTGGTTATGAGGATAAAATGAGATATTTGTAAAATGCTTTGTAAAGCTGGAAGAGCTATGTAAATGCTAGTTATTATTATTTTGTATCCCCTGGCAGAATGTCAGTTCCTTGAGAGAAAGTACTGTTTATTTGGGACTTTTTATTCCCAGTGCCCACTATGGTGTGTTGTACATAGTAGGTATTTAATGAACATGGTTGATAGGAGATTCTCTGGCAGGGACATGGTGCCTGGGAAGGAAGTAGGTAGAAAGTGGAGGTGAGATGGCATATTGGGATCCCATTCCCATTGATCAGACAGATGTTAATAGGCTTTGTACCAAGATGGATATGAGAGATGGAAGTGATAGAGCTGAAGACAATATCAGTATTTTGAACTTGGAAGATTATGTGGATGGTGGTGCCTTTAAAGAAACAATTAAGGGGCAGCTAGGTGGCGCAGTGGATAAAGCTCTGGCCTTGGAGTCAGGAGGACCCAAGTTCAAATTTGGCCTCAAACATTTGACACTCATTAGCTATGTGACCTTGGGCAAGTCACTTAACCTTGATTGCCTCACCGGAAAAGAAAAGAAACAATTCAGGCGGAGAACGGTCTTAGGGAGAAAGATCATCTTTGTTTTGGATATGTTGACTTTGAGGTGTCATTGACTTAGCTTGTTAGTGGCTTATTGACTAGAATCACTTCACACCAACAGCTCCTTGGCTGTTTTTGTCAATGCTAGTGCTCAGAGGTGTTTTTGTGTTCTTTGGGAGATGGGGCTCTCTTCTGCTTGAGGATGATGGATGTCTGAGTGATGAGGAAAGTGCTGCTATAGGTAACTGGAATGATTAAGATACTCAGTGATTTTCAAGTGAAAGGCATTGTATAATCAAAGCCCTTTTCCTTTCCTTTTTCTAACTGGAAGTGTGCTTAGGAGTTATAGACTTAGGCATGATAGACTCTCAGTATCTGTTTGTTTGGATAAATGATTGCTTTGTAATGAGGTAAACCTACATAGAACTTTTGATGCCTTATTGACCATATCCCTCCCTCCCCAGCTCAGCAAGTTTGAAGGAATATGGGTTTTTTTAAAAAGTCGATGTAAAGAATTGTAAATGTTTAAGGTTGTGACTGTCACACTTTTCAATATTATATGGCATAGTTTGGGATAAATGTTTAAAGGAAACGGGAATCGTCACTTCAGTGCTGACAATCTTTGTGAATTTTCTTACCTTATTTGCCCATTAGACTTAGTGTCTCAACGTGGGTTAGCCTTTTGGATGCCAATGTAGTGTCATCTACTGTGACTGTTTTTTGGGTTCTGCTGACTTTCACTGAAAGTATGGAAGCTTTTTCCTCTATGTTAAGTTAGTTTCTGTCAGTGATCTCTGAAAGGTTATGTAGAATTGAAGAGGCAGTGAAGGATTAGAGAAGGGTAATGTTCTAATTTTTTTTTTAAAGGAAGGAAATAGAATCTAAAATCTGTGATCCAGTAAGAGACTTTGGTAATTGAGAAAAGTCTAGAATGTGTTACTAAAGGTAGGGTTAGTGAACATTTTAATAGCAATAATCACCAAGGGTCAGTGTGGTTTCATCAACAACAGGTCATTCCAGAATAATCTTATTTCTTTTTTGGACAGGATTACTAGATTGATAGACCTGGGGCTTTGTTATAGACATAACAAAGTAAATATACTAAGATATATAAAGATACTAAGTAAACTTACTTAGTCTTAGCAAAACATTTGGTGAAGTCTCTCATTTTTCATGTGAAAAAGCAGCAGAAACATAACTACGCAAGAGTTTAATTATTTGTTTGTTTGATTTTTTTTTTTTTTTTTTTGGTGAGGCAATTGGGGTTAAGTGACTTGCCCAGAGTCACACAGCTAGTTAAGTGTTATGTGTCTGAGCCTGGATTTTAACTCAAGTTGTCCTGACTTCAGGGCCAGTGCTCTATCCACTGTGCCACCTAGCTACCCCCACAATAGTATAATTAGATGGATTAGGAACCAGTTGAAGTTGTGAACCCAAGACTAATTAATGGTTTGGTGTCATTTTGGAAGGAGAGCTTCAATGGAGTATCTCAAGTGTCTGTGCTTGCCCTGTGCTGTTCAATGTGTTTTTCATTGATTTGGAGAAAGGCTCAGGTGGCATGCTTATCAAATCTAACACACAGCTGGTAGGATTAAAGAACTGGCAGGATTAAAAGAGATCTGAACACTTTTGAGCATTTGACCAAATCTAATAAGATGAAGTTTAATAGGGGTAAATGTAAAGAGTTCTTGCTTGGGTTTAAAAAAATCAGCTTTATGAGGAGCCAGTAAGGGTAAAGGGCAGAATTTCATCTGAAAAAAGATCTTTGGGTTTTAGTGGATTACCCTGTAGTTAGGCAGTCAATAGAGTGAAAGGGGAAGCAAGAAATCTCAGGCACTCAACAGCTAATGGAGCCAGTTTAAGCTAAGAGGTGTCAATGTTGAGGACTAGCCCTAATATATTTTGCCATGGTCACACCACATCAGGAGTTTGGTACTCAGTTCTGGGGTCCACATTTTAAAGCTGGGGATTGATGAATTGGGTATAGACAGGAAGGGAAGCTTTCTAGGGAGGGAGGTGGTTGAGGGTATGATGACTTTCAGATGTTTGAATGGTTGTCATGAGGAAGAGAGATTAGATTTGCAGAGAATTAAATTTAGACTTAATTTGTATCAGAGCTGTTCAATCGTGGAATAGGCTGGCTGATTTGGGAAGAAGTTGGTTTCTCCTTAGCATAGGTCTTCAAGCCAAAGCTAGACGAACACTTGCCAAATGTAGCATAGAAGGGTTAGGTATGGGTTGGCATAGAGTGTTTTTGAGGTTCCTTTTAGTCCAGATTTTGTGGAAGCAAGTTGTTTTTTGAATTATATACTTACCTCCTCTAAGAGTCTATGATTTTGGCAGCATGGGAACTCCTCTCTACAAAGTAGTAGAAGTAATAATAATAGCTAACATTTATGTAATGCAAAACACTTTACATGTTATCTCATTTGATCCTCACAACAACCCTGGGAAGTAGGTGCTATTATAATTCCCATTTTATAGATGAGGAAACTGAGTCAGAGTGGTTAAATGACTTGCCCGGGGTCACACAGCTAGGCAGTGTCTTTTAAACTCAAGTCGTCTTGACAGTGAGTATAGCACTCTATCCACCGTACCACCCAGCTACCTCCTTGTTACTATGGTTAAACAATCCATCCCTAGTGATCAGCCTAAATGATGAGCCTCTTGAAACATCAGTAGGCTGGTTCTCAGAGGACAGATACACAGTCCATCTTTGTGATATAGTTGAAGCTTTTCTAGTTTGGTAGGATGTGTCAGGGTTTGTGGTCCTCAGAAATAGCCTTTGAGAACTCGAGAATATTGTTATTGCCATAGCATCAGACTTGGCAATCTGGTGAAGCCTATGATCCCCTTCTCAGGA
Organism: Vombatus ursinus; assembly: GCF_900497805.2. Lineage (NCBI taxonomy): Eukaryota > Metazoa > Chordata > Mammalia > Diprotodontia > Vombatidae > Vombatus > Vombatus ursinus. The sequence goes on along the minus strand of NW_020941065.1, from coordinate 396,095 downwards.
TACTGTTTTTTAGTACATAAAATAAAATCTATAGAATTACAAAAGAAACCAATTATATTGAAATACTCTTAAGAAAATATTTTTTAAGATCAAGTTCAGGGCTCCCAGATTAAAAATCATGACTTAAGTGGAAATTCAATGTATACAGATATCATATCGATCACTGTGAAGTGATCAAATTGTAAAGATTCTAAGCTTATCTATTTTTAAAGGTTTCTTAATTGGAATATTGTGGTAAATAATTTTAAGTGAAGTTCCATATTTTTGTTAAAGCCGTGGAAGAATGACAAGAGCCTCAATAACTGTCCTCCCTAATATATTCAGGATAATTTGTATCACAGGCTGTCCTGGTTGGTGAGGTCTATTCTCTAAAGGCCCCTATCAAACTGTAGGCCTTAGAAGACCTAGTGAAAAATCAAGAATACTTAGAAACTGGAGTAATTTTGACTAGACAGTAATACCTTTGGGCATTTAGTGATGTATCCATGGTATGTTTAATGATTTGATATTTAAGAAACATGAATTACTGTTGACATAATTTTTTTCTCACATTCATTTCTTAATGTCGTTGTACTCATTTTTCCCATATAATTGCCACATTTTTTTAATCCCATTTGGCAAATATGTAATTTTTCTGCTTAATTAGGTACATCATGAATCTTTGATCAAAAGGACATTCATTCTAAATGTTTAGCCTAATTATCATTACTTGATCTGAATTTAAGGGCAGGTAGGTTGTGAAGTGGATAGAATGCCAGGCCTGGAGTCAGGAAGACCCAAGTTCAAGTGTGGTCTCAGACACTTACTAGCTGTGTGACCTTGGGCAAGTTACTTAGCCATGTTTGCCTCAGTTTCTTCATCTGTAAAATGAGCTGGAGAAGGAAATGGCAAACCCACTCCAGCATCTCTGCCAGAAAATCTCAAATGGGGTCACAAAGAGCTGGTCACGACTGAAACAACTGCACAGTAACCCAAATTTTGAGCATTTGTGACATTTGAATTTGAAATAGGGTTGAGGTAAAAAAACCAAAAACCCCAAAAACCAAAGACCATAGGTCAGAATACAGGTTTTGTAGGAATTCACCCCCATCCCAACCCCACACACAGTAAGGCCTGAAAGCAAATTGAGTTTTAGTGGTCTTTTGTTTCATGGCTTGAATTTAGAGATTCAATACATAGCTCCTGAAGAATTCCAGATTAGTCAAGTGGAAAAAACACTATCCGTGGTGACAGGAACATAGCCTATTCTAGAAAATATCTCCTGATAATTGAAAATTACCCCTCACAGTTTACTTAAGTCATTATTATATCATTAGCAAAGAGGAAGAGACTATGGGAACCAGGAAGAAAGATACTTTTTAGCATGACTCTTTTTTAAGTTAAAAATTTGTTTTGAATTTTTATCCTGAAGCACGAGAAGGGGGTCTGGTTGTACTCACTCCTTAACTCTTTATCTCTTCCACTTGGAGTGTTGAACTGACTGCTGAGATCTTAAGTGTCATAAAATGGAGACAGTATATGTATGTGTGTGTATATGTTACATGTATTTTAAAGGAAGCTTAAAACTCTTGGCTTCCAGTGGTATTATATGATTTCTTTTAAAAAGTGGTGATTAAAACTAAGTAGCACTCAGCCATGGTGAAAACATCCTTTACTTTAGCACCTCTTCTCTCACATAATATATATTAAGATCATTTGGTCTTATTTCCAAGGGTTATTTAATTAAAATATTCAAATATTCAATTGTTTATGTTTCAAATGTCACATTATATTGCTTCAAGCTTTAGTACTTCTTGTGCTAAATTATGATCCTGGGGTATGTCTGGTAAATCTCTCAGTCAGAAAGGTAGCTTTCACAATATTCCTATTCCTATACAAAATCAATTACATAACTCTTCTCACCTATTTTTTAAAAGATATAATTTGGTTGTAGCTCAGATATAGAAGAGCCTTTCCTTCTTGCAAGTCTTTAAGGCTGTTCAGATGCCCTGGTTGGTGTAGATCAGGCAGATTTAACCAGGTGGCAGGATGTATTCTAGTCAGGTTCTCAATTCTTATAAAATCTCTCTGCTTATTGTGTCCATAGGGTTATCATCTGGGAAGAAGAGAAACCTGGCCCTTCCCTAATTCAGTTTTGGGCTGGGCCACGGCAAGGACTTAGTCCCTGTCATGGATGTCTGCTAACGTGAAAATGATGAGGCTTCCAGCCTTTTGGTGACTGTCTTGTAGGAATTCTGAAGTTTTCTTCATTACAAACAAGGCCTCCTTGAGACCCAGATACGAAGTTTCAGCTATTGAGTTTTCAAGAGTGGAATTGGATTTATGCTCTGTATATTTCAAACTAAAGCAAATTGATAGATGATTAAAAAAAACCAAAACACTACTTCTTTTTGCTTTCTTAATTTTCAAGTGTTTGATAAGTGCAGAGAGCTCTTTTATTACATATCTAGTAGTAATTCATGACTAAAATCCCCTGGGCCTTCATGTATTACGGTCCACTAGCCCGGAAATTCAGCTGTCCCTATTGAAAGATAATTGGCCCTTAGGCAGCCTTCACCCCATTCTCAAATCCTCTGCATATAGTAGGTGTTCAATAAATATTTAATTGATTTGCTGATAGCAATTAGAAAAGATTGTGTGATCCTAATTATTTTCAAAGCTGTCAAACTATTTCAACTGTCAAATTTGTTGGAGCAGCTAGGTGGTGCAGTGGATAGAGCACTTGGCTTGGAATAAGGAAGACTCATCTTCCTGAGTTCAAATCTGGCCTCAGACATTTATCAGCTGTGTGACCCTGGGCAAGTCACTTAACCCTATTTGTTTTAGTTTCCTTATATGTTAAAATGAGCTGGAGAAGGAAATAGCAAACCACTCCAGTATCTTTGGCATGAAAACCCCAAATGGGGTCATGAAGAGTCAGACATGACTGAAAAATGACTCAACAACAAATATCTAAGTTATAACTAGTTTCTTTCTTCATGCTACTTGAAAGGCCAAAAGTATTAGTAAAATAGTTAAAAAACTTTTCTGAAAATTCTTTGACTGTCCTGGTAGGGCTTTAGAGTGTGCTTTCTAGTCATTTCTAGTATAAATTCACTCACAAAGATCCACTTTATATAAAAATGAACTTTAAAAGTGAACATAAATGTTTATTATAGTTTTAGGCACATAGAACAACATATCATAGTTGTGGTTCCTAACCAGAAAGAGCTTTGTGGCTTGTGGTATTGTATTGAGCAATTTCTCACTGCCAAAAGATAAATGCAGTTTAAAAGTCTTCTGAAAAGATGAAGAAAACCAGCAGCTCAAATGATGAAACCAGTTGGATGTCATAAATAGACATATAAATCCTATTAAATGTGAGACTTTTTTTCTTTAATGCCTTAGTTTTGAAAGACCCATCATAAAAATTGGAAGTGTTCCTTTGAGCACTGGAGGGAAAGTCAAGTCCATATGATGAAAATTCTTTTAAAAAACCACCCCAAGTAAAACCCTAGAAAAGGTAGTTGAAATCAAAATGAAAGAAGAAGCAGGGTCCTCAGAGCCATGGTAAGAAATGAAGGAATACAACCTGTAGTGACCTCTTTGGGACGTTTTTTGTTTTACTATAAACTCTTAATTTTTGTCGTTGTACTCATGCATATTCTGGGTTACAAATGGGTGGGCTTATTAGAATCAACAGTTTGTGCTGTAGCAGCAAAAAATATTGAATGCCATTGCCTTAATACTCCTTTTTACTGTAGAGAGAACACTTCAAGAAGATCCTTTTTAATATTTAATTTCAATATGTTTGTGCTCTCTAAATATGTGCTTTCTATACTTTTTTGAGTTGACATTATATCATTGTTATGATTTACTTAACATCCTTACCACTTTCTCCTGAAAGTGCTATTTGGCACGATTTTGTTTTGTTTTGTTTTATTTTTGTTTGTTTTGTTTTTCATATTAAAATGACCTTAAATAAATTTTGTTTGGAGAATTTCTTTTCTTTTTTTTTTCTTTTTGGTGTGGCAGACGGGGTTAAGTGACTTTCCCAGGGTCACACAGCTAGTAAGTGCCAAGTGTCTGAGGGCAGATTTGAACTCAGGTCCTCCTGACTCCAAGGCTGGAGCTCTATCCACTGCACCAGCTAGCTGCTCCTAAGGGTAGGCATTTTTAGTATAATATACAACTTTTATTATAGATGGAGCATTATTATTCTATATAATGTCCAGAAACCAAAATTAGTCCAGATTATCCTTCCTTGTATCATTGTCACTGAAAAAAAAAGCATAATTACATACAAATTTATAAGCCTATGCTTTTCTACCTGATCCTAAATCATATAGTTCAATTTATTTAACCATAAGGAAAAGCTTTCTCGATGTTTCTGCCCTAGTTGTCCCAGGGCTTTCCTTTACCCTTGTAGGTGATAGGGAAACATCCTAGATGTCCAAGCTCAAATTGGGTACCAGTTCATTCCCCTCAGAGATAGACCTTGTTTCTGGATTTCTCCTCTCTTTCTTCATATCTTTTCAAGGCCTAGTATGCTGAATTGCTATCATAGCCATATTGTAAAATTCTGATGATTAAAATTATATTTTTTCCATCTCCAAGACCTCCTGCACCTATGTTCTGTACTCAGTTGATATTTTTTTACAGCTCTAGCCATTGTTTTAATAATTTCTTAGTGAGTTCTTGCCTGACTAATATATACTAATGTATATTATATATTAATAATATATAATATAATAATATAGACAACAAAAAATGACATGCATTTATGAATGACAGAGCCAAACTTTTCTCATTTCCACAATGCAAAGTGGACAGTAGGTTTGTTGGATACTTGATTATTTGAAACACCATGAAGTGAAAATAACACTCAAATTTCTGAGCAGAGAAACAGAAGTCAGAGTCGCTGTCTGGTCCTTTCTCTGTTAGGTTGTAGGCCATTATTGTGGTTCTGACCCCTTTTTCTTATGTGCTTATATAGCTTTTAAGTTCTTTCAAGCACATCAACAGTCACCAGGAATATGAAAAAGAAGAAATAGCCAATCATGATTCACCAGATTTTCATAGATTTATGAGGGGGGGACATCCTTTTCTTTACCCCATCCCCTGAAAAATAGATTATGAAAAGTAGTAGATTCAAAACCCGTCTACTGGGCTACTGTGAGTGATTTAGAAATGGAAGTTTCAACCATGGTCGCTTTATTGTAGCATATAGTATGAGGAGTTATGTGATCTGTTCCTCATGCCATAAATGTAGAACTTAGGTGATTTCAGTTCAGATTCTTTGTTTTACAGAAGAGGAAATGGAGGCCCAGACAAATTAAGTGCTTTGCCTAAAGTCATACAGTTAGGAGGTAGCAGAGCCAGTATTCCCACCCAGGGCCTCCGTCACCAAGTTCATTTTCTGCCCCACCAAGTGCTTTGTTATGGAGGCTCTTAACTTCAAGTCCACTGACCCCTGATAGGCCCATGGCTGGATTTCAGAGGGATCTGTGAACTTGGATGGAAAAAAAAATTATATCTTTATTTTTTACTAGCCTCTCACTGAAATTTAGCGCATCTTTTAATTATTTAAAACCATTATTCTGAGGAGTGGTCCATAGGCTTCACCAGACTCCCAAAAGCAACATGATGTACAAAAAGATTAGGACCTCTGCTCTATTATTTGATGCTGGCAAAAGCTAATGGGTTGACTTTAGAAAAGTATTTGAAATGGTAACATAGAAAAAAGAGAAAGCTTCTTACTACTGTTGTTTAACCATCATACTTTTAACAGATCTTCTTGCTTATCTCTGGTCTTACAGGCACTTTTGGGCTTAACTTAAATGTGCCCCACCCTGACAAGTCTAGTAGGAAAGTACAGTTTTGGAGTTCCAATTCTGAGCTTCATACTTGCTTTGTTACCATCATACATCAGTATGCCTTTGTCCTCTCCATGCTCTGTTACTGTTCATTTGGTGTGCCTTTTTGTGTGTGTGGCAATAAAATGAGTCATAAAAGGTGGCCTAGGGCTGTTTGAAGCATCCCTATGGAATACTGGGCACAGATAACTCAGGTGACTGATATAAAAATGAATAAACCATTTTAAAAAATGCACACCTACATATATGGAAATGAAACTCCTACTGAATCTCAGCACATATAGAGAGGTGGTAAAGATTTAGAATGCCATTTTCTCCTTTGGTCCTTTCTCCCCACCCCCAAAATATGTTGTTTTTATCATGAACAGTGTTTAAACTTCTAGAGTCTAGACAATAAGAGACTACTAGGTAGATTCAATTAGATTCCTCATTACTGTCCTTACTGTTGTGTGCAAATCAACAGCCAGTCTGTCCAGTCAAGAAAGCTAATCTCATCTTCTTATGGGAAGGGCTGGAAGCACTTAAGACAAAGGATGCTATGAGGATAGGTGGAGCAACCTGATTTTGTGTCTCACATCTCCCATGAGTAAATGACATTCACCATATTAGCCATGATTAGTGGAAGCATCACACCTGCTGACTGTCTTTGGCTGTATTTAATTAGGATATCATTTAGTATGAACAAATTCTTGTTTACGTGAAGTATATTTTGCAAGATGTTTGTAGGTACCGTTGGAGCCAAGAAAAACTCTCCATTAAAAGTGGTAAGTAACAGTTAAATTATTTCTTGTTAAGAGTTAGGAAGGGCCTGCCTTTAGATTATACTTCATTGGTTCTATGGGTGGCATTAGAGTATACCTTCAACTGTGAAAAAACATAGATAACTTAAGTTCTTAGAAATCAGATTCTTTTTTGAATGTTTATGTCAGGGGAAAAGGGTATGGGAAGGCTTATGAGAGCTTGGCAATATGAGTTCAGGTACTGCCAATGAACTCACGACGAGAATAATTATAAGAAAATGGACATTTTTTTTTATCCTAAGAATTTTTTTTTTAATTGTATGCTCATTAAAGCCTGCCATCTTCTTTCAGTGATGCTTTGAGAAGAAATTTGTTTTGGGTTTTTTGAGCCTTGAGAAGAAAAATACTACTAAAATACCGACATTGTTATTCACATTGCTGATAGTATTGATGTCTTTTTTAAACCAACAGTCATTTCCTACCCTCCCTGTCTAATACTCCCTTAAACAAACACAGTTAAGCAAAACCAACCAAGGAAACAACTATGTCTGATATCCTACATAATGTTCTTCATTCTTAGTTTTCCATCTTTTATCTTTAGTTCTTTGGAACCAAGATTGTTCATTGTGATTTACCTGAGTTTAACTACCTGTCAGTGTTGTTTTTGTTTACATTATCGAAGAATTTGTTGTCCTTATCATTTTCATGGTTCTGATTTCTTCACTGCATCAGTTGATACAAGTCTTCATATGTTTCTCTGAATTCCTCATATCCATTGGTTCTTGGAGTAGTAGTATTCAGTTACGTTCATATACCATAATTTGTTCAGCCATTCCCCAGTTGATGGGCATCTACTTTGTTTCCGATATTTTGCTACCCAAAGAATCCTTCCTTCTAGGAATCCTTTTTAATAGATGGAAGTTTTCTTTCCATAGTTGACCTTGGGGCTCATCGCATTTCTGATGCTTACTATGTGAACCTGAGACTCAGTTTCCGTATCTATAAATGAGAACAGTAATTGCACCTTCTTCACAGAGCTGTTGTAAGGATCAAGTGAGATCATGTTAGTAACGTGCTTTGCAAACATTAAAGCACTATATAAATATTAGTTATTATTACTGTTCATGGGATTGCTCAATCAACTAACAGACTTTTTGCGATTTAAAAATGACCAAGATATACCTAGCTCACACTAAAAAAAGATTATTCTTGTTTTTTTAAGAACTAAATAGGCTTCCTTAGTCTGAAAAGACAACAGGCACTCTGAAAGATTTATTTTTTACTAAAATTTTATGCTGTCATCTCCCTTCTCTTCCGAAAATAACAACCCCCTACACGTGCTTGTTCACTTTCAGTAACGCTCCAGGGGCTGTTTCCAGGAAAAGGTTAGAGTGAAGAAGTGTATTTCCTGCTGACCATCAGTGTTTCACTAAGACAGCTGAATCCTGTGCCCATACCTGTGCCAGTTTCTTTTGCCATCTGCTATCAGCATGGATTAGTTAAAAATCATACAGCAGGGGAAGGGAATGAAAATTAGGTGGTTGGACCTTTCCTACAAAGCTGATGCCTTCTCTGCCAGCCAGATAATACAAAATCTCAGATCTCTACCGGAGAACAATTGAACATGGAAATATGCAAATCCCATTTTAAACAAAGTCCCATTTGGTCCACTTTTGCCATTATAAAATCTGTTTGGATGAACAAGCTGAAGACCTGATTAATCAGATTTATTTTCCATAGACATAACCAGTTGGTGCCTTATAGCTCAGTGTTGTTGTTGAGTCTTTTTGTGGTTGTTTTTGCTTAACCATTTTTGTTACAAGGCAGGGTTCTGTGGTGAGGGGGAGATATATTAGTAGATGGTTGTGGCGTTAAAAAAAAAGGCTTTTTTTTTTTTTTTGGCTAGGCGGTGGGGTTAAGTGACTTGCCCGGGGTTAAGTGACTTGCCCAGGGTCACACAGCTAGTAAGTGTTATGTGTCTAAGGCAGGATTTGAACTCAGGTCCTCCTGAATTCAGGGCCAATGCTCTATCCACTGTGCCACCTACCTGCCCCGAAGGCATCAATTTTTAAGGTAAGTTCCCCAAAAGGAACTATGTAACATACCTGGAAAGAACCCCAGTGGCTGAGCCTATGTATACAAGTCTGGGCCTCCACCAGCAGATATTAGCATTAAACACGGAATCAAAAGATGGCAATTAAAAAAATGGTTCAAGGTCCACCCTTACTAAGCTCCAGCTCTTAGACATGTACAATGTAAGCTTTAACCCAAGAAGAGGAAAAACTTGGTTCTGACACCCACGCCTCAGACCTTACAGTCTGATGTCCATGGTGACATAGGTAATCACAGTGCTGGCAAGAGACAACCTTACCTGTTTGTGCCTCTCCTAATAGGCTAATTATATCTCCTAAACATAAAGTCTAATGCGGTCAAGGACTCTTGTGTCTCTGGCTCTTTGTGATCCCATTTGGAGGTTTGTTTTTTTTTAGCAAAGCAACTAGAGTGGTTTATCATTTCCTTCTCTGGCTTGTTTTACACATGAAGAAACCGAGGGAAACAGGGTTAAAATGGCTTTCCCAGGGTCACTCAGCTAGTAAGTGTCTGAGGCCAGATTTGAACTGAGGAAGATGAGTCTTCCCTGACTCCAGGCCTGGTGCTCTATCCACTGTGCCACCTAGCTGCTCTTGTATATAGGAAGAAAAATCCTAGGGTCATCCTGCCAATAAACATCTATATTCTTTCGTTGACCTGGTGCATCCTCATTGAGAATAGATCCTGCTGATTAGTCTGTCCTATTTAATGGTTCCAGGACAGTCATCAGCTGTTCTCTGTGAGCTCCTGTCATTTGAATAAATTACCATGATGTTCTCTCCACCAAAAGATAAGTCATCCACCTGTCTTTAGAAGATTTGGCATCCATGACTATCTACTACAAATCAGTGGTGCAGGAAGTCAGTTAGTTGGTACCTTGTCCTCTAATCATTTTATCATGGATTCCTCTGGTCTCTAATATGAAGTCTGAATGAAGAAATGAAATATTTCTCTTGAAGCCTGGCGCAAGGACATTGGCTCAGTTAATGAGGTGACAGACTAGAAACAGGCTCTAAATTCAATGCACTAATCATATTACATGTAATCCATATAAATGGGGTGCTTTATAATACACATGGCTGGCTGAGATTGTAGCAAGCCCAGCCTGAGCCAGCAGATCACCTTATGTGTTACATGGTTCAGTGTGTAACCATCCTGATGCAGCTGTTCTGTAGAGCTCTGGGGGGAGAACCCTGCAATTTTTCCCTGGGAAGTCAGTGACTGTTGAGTCCAATTATAGAAGGAAGAGGTGGTTCTCTTAATACCAATATGCATATTTCTACCTCCCTTAAGCTTTTTTGCTTAAAAAAAGAACATTAGACCAACCTTAGGTAATTGGTGGAGGAAATAGAGCTAAATGAACCACTGTTACAGTGCCTTTGTGTGTGTGTTGTGTTTTTTTTTCCGGGGGGGGGGGTGTCTTTTATTCTAGAAGCTTATTTTACCTGGAATAAAGAATCAGCAAAGGATTTTTATTTTATTTATTTATTTTTAATTTATTTTTGGGTTAAGTGACTTGCCCAGGGTCACACAGCTAATAAGTGTCAAGTGTTTGGTCTGAGGCTGGATTTGAACTCAGGTCCTCCTGACTTCAGGGCTGGCGTTCTATCCACTGTGCCACCTAGCTGCCCCTCAGCAAAGGATTTTTATGACACATTTGGCCCCTGTGAAATAATTTAGAGACAAGTGTTCCTTATTTTACTTTATAGAGAAACTGAGGTCTAGAGTTTAGATTATAGCTTAAGCAATCCAGTAGTCATTGATAGAACCATGCTGAGAAGCTTTTTAGTTAATGGCTATAATTTTTGTAATTTTAGGTCAGTATTTCATCTTTAAAATACTTTCATGATTTCTGTTACGTGTTTTTTTATAAGTAGATAGAACCAAACCCCCATGGTTAATAGCAAATTGTTTTCTCTTAGAAAAGATTATGCATGTTGCCGAAACTAGATCTCTAGGAAAGGCAGAGCTTCACTGCCTTCCACCACCTAGTTACAGTGACTCCTCCTTTATTTATTGGTCCAGAAAATTGGGACAAAGGCCACCAGTGTCTTCCCAGACAACTAAGACATTCCAGAAAAGAAGGACATGGATTAGGAGCTGGACAAAGGCCGGGTCTTCTTCCTTATTAAATATAAGATGGCCTTACTGAACACCCAACTAAGGCATCAAATTATGGATTGTTTAGTATGTAGGTAGAATATACTGTGTAGGCCAGTGGCGGGGAACCTGTGGTCTTGTGGCCTTCTAGGTCCTCAGGTGCAGCCTTTTGAATGAGTCCAAGTTTTACAGAACAGATCCTTTTATGAAGGAGATTTGTCAGTGAAGTTTGGATTCAATCAAAGGGTGGCACTTGAGGACCTAGAAGGCCACATGTTGCCTTGAGGCTGCAGGTTCCCCACCCCTAGTCTAGGCATTCAAGCTTAGGTCATACTAGTAAAATGAATTAATTGGTATGCAATGGTAGATTAACTTCTGAATAGCTCTACAGTTTCAGAAAGCACCAGGGGCTTCTGTGGGCTCACATTCAAAACCGAATCTCTATAGCCTGCAGGGAAAATTGGCATGTTATTTTAAAAATCAGTTCACTATCTGCTTTCCTTTCAGTGTTATTTACATGTGGAGTATTTATATTTTCTTTCATTTAAAGAAATTTGGGGGCATAGTAAGTAATTTTTTAGAGGATTAATTGTGGTTCTGGTTTTGTCCCAAAGACATTGCTATTTTTTTTCCCACTCATACCAAATTTTGTATAAAGAGGCACATGTGTGGAAAGGTTTAGCTATGGTGGCCTGTAGCAAACAAACCTCAAATCAAGCTGTTGAGTCTGCTTGTTTCTCCATGGTCTTGGGTTTTTATTCTCTGTCTTTTGCAGAGAAACATTGGTCATTGAGGGGTAGGGTGGTTTGTGGGATACTTGGTGGCCTCTGAGAACAATTGCTCTTAAGAAAAGATGTGTTGGTTGCTTGTTTGGTTTCTTACAGTATAGCTGTTAGTCCACATACTTTGGGCTCAACACGAATCAAAACTGTCAGATCAAGATGTGGAACAAATTGCAACTTGTCAGGATGTCTCCTGTAGTTCTTTATTACAGGGCTTTGCTTCTTTGAAATAGAAAGTTCTAAGGTTTCTAGTTATTTTTTCCTTTCCAGTCAGTAAAGTTAGAAGTGTTAGGACATTCACAGAATTTCAGTTGAAAGAGAGCTTAAAAGCCATCTCACTCAACCATTCCCCAGCAGTAATTCTCTTGACAATATCCCTGACAAGTGGTCATCAAATCTTTTGTAAAGACATCTAGTCTAGGGGAGCTGTTAGCCCCCACGGCAGCCTGCTTCTATATTGTAAAGCTTGAACACTGGCCCTGGAGTCACGAAGATGGGAGTTTTGAATCCTATTTCAGACACTTACTGGCTGAGTGACCCTGAGCAAGTCACTTAATCTTAGTGTTTCCTCATCTGTAAAATGGAGATAATAATAATAATAATAATGATAATGATAATAATAATAATAGCCCTTAACTCATAAGGTAGGTCGTTAGGAGGATCAAATGAGGTAATATATAGATAGAAAGAGCTTTTTAAATCCTAAAGCACTATAGAAATGTTAGCTATTATTAATTCCCTAATACTTTAAGATTCTATTTTCTTTAAAGTTTACCTAATCTGACAGCTGTTTCTATGTAATTAGAAATCAAGACTGAATCCTAAAGGTTGGATAAGTATCTAAAAAAATTTGCTTTAGAGTGTGTAGTGATAATAAAGTGTAACATCTCGTGTTTATTTATAGAAAAGAAGACGACTACCACCATGAGAGTGCAAATTATATTCTAGTTACATCTATTTGATTTTAGGTGTTTTTGTCCCAAAATAATTGTAGTTCCATTTTAAGAGAATTTGACTACAGCTGGTGTTGTGCCCTAGAATATTTAGTATGCAGGTCAAAACCCCATTACAACAACTTCTGTATCAATAGATTTTTATAACTTGACTGATTATAGTTTATTCCAAACACTCTTCAATATAGCAATTTTTCAGTATAGTAAAAGAATTTAAGTAGCCATTTATAATTTACTGTTTCAGGATTTGACCTGTATTGGAATTTCAAATATTTCTATTTTTGTACAATGCCAAACTACATAATTTTGAAAAGTGGTTGTTGATATAAATAAATATAGGTACATATGTGTGTGTGTGTGTGTGTGTATAAATTACAATTTTCATTTCTTAAATATCTTTGTGTACTACTGTGACTTATACATTTTCTAAATATATATCTGTGTGGTAGACTAAAGTGTTTGCAGAATATCTTCAGTAGATCCAGTATTTCTCAGATACAGATTACACCCTGTTATTTTGGCTTTCTGAGAAAGCTTTCCATGCCAGCTTTTGGAAAATCTTGGATGGGACATAAACTTAAGGTGTCTTGTTAGTTTAGAAGATGAGTATATCTAGTATAGTTTAGTGTGTTTAACTTTGACACAGATTTACTCTGTTTTATTCTTAAGAAACAATTTAGGAAGAACAGAAATCTCAGTGTGAAACTTGACAATTGTCATTTGCCATTGCTGGGCTTTTGTTTCAGCACTTTTGGATTTGAAAAAAAAATCATCCCAAAAGGGAAAATTTATGTATTTTGGCCTCAAGAATCCTGTTATTTTGAAGTAATATGATCCAGACATAGATCTGACATGTCAGTGTAACATATGCAGGCCCATGGGTTTGGAGGAGGAGATGGGGTTAGGACCAGCGGGTTAGCCTTTCTGAATATTTCAGGAACAGATAAATAAAGCTACATATCATGAGTGATCTAGGTGGCTTTCCGCTGTTCAGAGGACAGTAAAAGGAACAAGAGGAACTTGGGGCCTACCAGGAAGAGTTAGGTTGGTTGGTGGGTTTTAATTTATGGAAAACTGTCCTAGAAATCCAGAGTGGGATTAGAGATGATACAAAGTATAATCTATTATGTCTTAAACACCAGAAATTTGTGCCATCAGATTATGTAGATTGTATAGCTTTACAAAGATGCAACTCCATCAATAGCAGTCACAAGAGATTAGGGGTGTCATTTATATTGATACTAAGACAAGCACTCAAAAGAACATTTTGCAAGGGTCATGCTAAGTAGGTGAAAGTTGCAAAATGATAGATTTAATCATGGGAAAGGTAAACATTGTTTTAGCTAGCTGGTTAGTTTTCCTGAACACTTGGTATTTGCAACATGAGGGAGACAGATGGATTTGCATTCTAAAATGAAATTGTTTGGTTTATGTAGTAGAAGCTACGCACTAGACAAAGCTTCTGGGGGAGTTCGAATTAGTCAAGCACTGTTTCTTTTGAGTAGAGGTTGAGAGATAGGGAAAGATTGAGGTAAAGCAATCAATAATTTTTCACATTTCTTGGATGTAGTTGGCCAGCTAATATCGTTAGTTAACATTTTTTTGAGTTCTTCTTGGATAATACACAGGATTCTGGCCTTGGGCTTGCCTAACATGGTATGTATATATATATATATAGTAAAATATATCAGATGGTCATCTGAGATCATAGGCCTATAACTGTAGGAAGGTCATGTAACATAACACCCTCATTTTAATTTTTTTAAAAAAGTTTTTAAAAGTCTCATTGATTGATGTCCTTTACGTTACAGTCATTTCAACCCATCCCCTTATTGGGTTTTCCCTCATGACAAAGAAAAATTATTTAATAAAATAATAAATACAGCAATTATATATAATAATCTATTCTGTCTGTCTGAGTACTCCCCAGCCTCTGGGCTGTGAAGTGGGGAGCTTTATTTTATTATTTCTACTCTGAGTCCTTCATTGGTTTTTTCATTTACTCAGAGTTTGACTTCCTTTCAGTCATAAACATTTACTTGTTGTGATTGCATATATTGTCTTAGTTCCTTATTTTGCCCTGCATCAATTCATACAAAACTGCCCATGTTTTCCTCTTCCCAGAATTTTTCTGAATTCCTCATATTTGCACCTCCCCCCCCTTTTTTTTTATTATATAATACTAATCCATTACATCCTTCTCTTGTAGATTTTTCAGCTATTCTTCAAAAAATAGGCACCCACTACCCACTTCTTCAGTTTTTGCTACCACAAATAGCGTTGCTGTGAATATTTTGGTAGGTCTTTGTTTGTGTCTGTGACTTTCTTGGGTATGTGTCCAGTAGTAGGATCACTGGGTCAAATGGTGTGGACAATTTAGTCACTTTTCTTCCGTAATTCCAAATTGATTTCCAGAATGGGTGAACTTCTTCACAGACCCACCAGCTGTGCATCATGGTCCCTGTTTTCTTGAAGAATCTCACAGGTGATAATAGACAGAATTGAGATTCGTTCCCAGCTCCTCTTGCCTTCAAGTCCAGGGCTCTTTCCACTGTACATGCTGCATGCACTCTCTTACAGGGCCAAAGTTTAGAACTGATCTCCATGATGTTAGAATTAAAAGACTGATGAGAGTGATTACAAGAAATGCTTCAGGACTTGGAACTAGTCATCAACCTGTCTGGACCTCAGTTTCCTCACCTGTAAAACAAGGAATTTGGACTTGCTAATGATTTCCTTCCAGTTAAGGTCTAACATTGCATGAGCCTATTGCCTTGTCAGAGGTTTATAGCCCAAAAAGAGGAAGATTTAAGCCCAGATTCTAAAATGGAATTCCTAACTCAGGAATTTAGTCGTGGTGGCTCATTGCTCTTGTTTCTGTTTAACATCATATTCAAAACAAACCAACATAAAACATTTAAAATTTATAATTTACAAAAATTAAGTGACCATTTTTTCATTTTTCCCTCAAGGTCCCTTTTCTACTATCTGCCCATTTTTTCCATATACCTATATCTTTTTAAAAAAATTATCATAAATAATTATTATATAGTTCACTTGATTATGCCTTCTTCGTTTTATGAAGTTACACTTTCAGAGAATCACTAAATCTCCAAGCTGAAAGGAGACCATAGAGATTATCTAGTACATCCTGGCTTTAAATTGGAATCCTTTGTACAACACTCAAGACAAATGATCATCTAACTTCTGCTTAAAGACTTCAAGTGAAAGGGGACCTACCACCTCTAAAGGTGCCTTTTGGGACTTTGGACAGTTTGAATTGTTCAAGTTTTTCTGCACATCCCAGTGAGATGTGCTCTCTGGAAACTTCATCCAATTGTTTTTTATTCAGCCCTTGGGGGCCCAGCAGAACAAATTTCATCTTTTTTTCTACATGACAACCCTTTACATACTTGACCACAGTTATCATGTGCTGTTTAAGTTTTTTTTAGGCCAGGGTTGAGGAACCTGTGGCCTGGTGGCCACATGTGGCCCTCTAGGTCCTTAAGTGAGGCCCTTTGACTGAATCCAAACTTCATGAAACAAATCCCCTCAATAAAAGGATTTGTTCTGTAAAACTTGGACTCAGTCAAAAGGCCGCAACCGGGGCAGCTAGGTGGCTCAGTGGATAGAGCACCAGCTCAGGAGGACCTGAGTTCAAATCTGGCCTCAGACACATAACACTTACTAGGTATGTGACTCTGGGCAAGTCACTTAACCCCAATTGCCTTGCAAAAGCAAAAACAAACAAACTAAAAGAATATTTTAAAATAAAAGGCCACACCCAAGGACCTAGAAACCCACTTGTGCCTCCAAGCCGCAGGTTCCCCACCCCTGCTTTAGGCTAAACAGGTCTTATTGTGGTGTGATCTCCAGTTTACTTAGCATCTTGTTACCCTCCCCTGGAGGTGTTCTAACTGGTCAGCATATTCATCCTTAAAACTGTTGTTGAAGTATGCCTTTAGTACAAGCCATATTCAAAAGCCCTCTTGTACCTTGTTCTGAAGACTGGTATTACAAATGATAGCTAAGTGTACGTTAATAGAATTGAGCAAATTCTTAGATTGTTTACTATGTGCATTGAGTAAAATGGTTATTCTGGATTTTTTTCAACCAAGGTCATCAGCAGATTGTTCTGGAGGAGCATATAATTAGTTCAGTTGATTTTAGGGTATACTGAAAAGAGCAGTGGATTGGGAGTCAAGAGACTTGGGTTCTAGTCCATCCTCCACTGTTGATTAACTGTATGATCTCAGGCAGGTCACTTAATGTCTGCTTCAAAGGGGCTCTTAAGCTGTCACATACACCACGCCTTAGTATATCAAAAGTATTGGAATATGATGGTGGAGGGCCTTTGCTCCCTATGATTCAGAAGTCAGAAGCTGAGCATCACATGGAGGGTATCTTTTTGGTGTGCCTCATTTCCTTCCTTCTTCTTTTCCTTCTCACCTTCTCGTTCTCTAATCCTTTCCCTCCACCCCCACCCCCAGTCTTGGAGGAACTCCAGAATGAGTGGAGAGTGTGACTTTAGCCTTGCTTTCAGGCTTAATCATCTTCTTTTTTCTTCAAAAAACAAGACCTTAGAAATATAAGAGGTCATGGCTATAAGTAGAGTGGGCCAGTGTCATCACAGGCTCCAGATTGTGGAATTCTCTATCAATTGGTCATGCCTCATACTATGTAGAGCAAATCCCCTTTTCTCTTTAGCCCATATCTAGTTAGCATCGGCTGAGGCAAAAATCCATTCCGTCCATCTCTCCGGTACTCATGCAACAAGTGCTTTCTTCTGTGGCTATTCCCAACCTCTCTTTTCAAATCTCCAAACCACTTCCTTCTATCTTCCACCACAAAGAACTTCACCTCCTACTTTACTGAGGAAATAGAAGCTATTTATTATAAGTGCCCTCTTTTTCTCTACTCCACACCTTAAAACCCTGCTTCATCATCAACCCATTCTCTCTTCTTTTGCTTCACTCTCTATTGGAGAGGTGACCTTTCTTGTAAAGGCTAAGCCCTCCAGTTGTAGTCTTGATCCCCTCCTGTCTCCTAGGACCTTGCCCCCTTGATCATTCCTTCTCTTCCCATTATTTTTTGTCTCTCCATAGCCGCTGCTTCCTTCTTACCAATCTACAAACTTGTCCAGGTCTCCTCGTCTTTAAAAAATTTAACTTGACTCTGCCATCCGTTCAAATTATTGTCCTATGTCTCTTCTCCTTTTCAAATCCAAATTCCTAAAATGGGTCATCTACACTTATTCCTTCCAGTTAGGATCACTGTTTAGGGACTAAGAGGTCACCGAGACCAGCCCCCTCATTTTACAGATAAGAAGCTGAGGTTGATAGAGGTTAAGTGACTTACTCAGGGTCACATGTCTGAGTGGTACACATCCGAGGCAGGATGTGAACTCAGTTCTTCCTGATTCCAAGCCTAACACTCTATCCAGCGCGCCCTCTAGCTCCCTCCCGCTTCTCAGTCCACTTTCTCACTTCCGACACCTGCCTCATTGCTGTAGTGAAATTGCTCTTTTGAGGGTTGCCGATGCTAAATCGAGTGTCTTTTTCTTAGTCTTCACTTTTTTTCTTACTGTTTTATAGCTATTAACACTGTTGAATAGTTCCTACTTCCTGGACACCCTCTTGTCCCTTCACTTCTCAGATGTGCTGTTCTCTTGGTTCTGCTGCCTGTTTAAACATTTTTAAGAAGTTTGCTTTGCTGCAGCATTATCCTTCTCCCATCTACTTGGTGTGTCTGTCCCCGAAAGTTCTCCTGGGACCTCTTCTTTTCTGTCCTTTGGTGATGTCACATCTCTTGGATTCACTCATCTCCATTCAGATGACTTCTAACCCTGTTCCTAAACAGCTCACCTTTCTCTTGAACTTTATTGCCACAGTGCCAACTGACCACTGAGATGGTCCTGAAGGCATCTCAAACTCAGTTTGTCTAAAGCAGAATTTCTGTTTTTACTAAAACCCATCCTTTCTTTAAAAAAGCTTTCCTTTTTTTTTTAACAGCGTCATCCCTCCTCCCAGTCACTCAGTTTTGCAAACTTGGAGTCATCTTTTCCTTGTTTTTTATGTTTCTGCAACATCTTTAACATTCCTTTTTTCTATATCCACAATCTCTACCCTATTTCAGGCCCTCATCAAGTTTTGTGTAGGCTATTGAAATAATCTCCTAATTGGTTTCCTTTTCCCAATCCATCCTTTCTTTACCAAAATTTCTTTGCCAAAATTCATGTTCCTAAAACACAGATCTGACCTTGTCATTCCCCTCTTTATTTTTTATTTTTTTTAATTTTTGAGATTTTACAACTTTATTCAAGTGAAGTTCAATTTAGTTTTCATACACATTGAAGCTTTTGGAGGTGGTACAGGCACGTAAGTAACTTTTTTTTTAATTGATATCTTTTGTTAATGTGTTACCTACATTCTCTTTTTTTACATTTATCTTTTAAAAAATTTAAAAATTTTATTTTAAGTTCTGAATTCTCACCCTCCTTCTTCCTTTTGTCCTACCCATTGAGAAAGTAAGAAAAACATCCTATTACAAATATGTATGTATATAGTCAAGCAAAATAGATTTCCACATTAGCTATGCAGAAAGAAAGAGAGAAAGAAACAAAGAGTGCTTCACTTTGCATTCAAAGTCCCGTCAGCTCTTTATCTAGAGATAGCACATTTCACCATGAGTACTTCGGAATTGTCATTACGTTCATTCTCCATTTTGTCCCTTCTCTTACCCCCTCTGAGAGAGTTATCTCTTATAATAAAGAATAAAAGAGAGGAAGGAAAAACAAATCAGCAAAACTCACCAACATATCAGAAAAATCTGTTATATAGCAATCCTTTTCATCTCTGAGTGATTTTCTGTCAGACTTTCTGCAGTGATTTCCAATTTTTCTTTTCTGTTTTCCACATCCAACATCCCCTACTTCTATAAAGGAGAAGAAGCAGGTTCTCATATCTTTGGGGCCAATATGGGTCATCCTGATTTTTCATTAAGTCAGCAAGCATTTATTAAGCTCTGCTATATGTGAGGCACCATGCTAATTGGGGATACAAAGAAAGGTAAAAGATAACCCCTGCTCTCAAGGAGCTCTAAGTGTAACAGGGGAAACAACAGGTAAATAACTGCGTACAACAAGGTAGATGCAGGATAAATTGCAGATAATATGAGGGGAAAGGCACTAAAGTTAAGGGGGGTGGGAAAAGATCTTTCCCAGAAAGTGGATTTTAGCAAGACTTTGAAGCAAGTCAGAAGGCAGAGATGAGGAAGGAGAGCGTTCCGCACATGGGGGGCAGTCAGTGAAAATGTCCAGAGCAGAGGGATGGAGTGTTGTGTGCATGGAGCAGCTGGGAGGCTGCTTAGTGGAAAAAGATTAAGAAGACTGGATATTTAGGAAGGGGCCAATTTAAAAAAAAAATGCTTTAAAAGCCAGAGGATTTTCTGTTTGATCCTGGAGGTTGTTTCTATTGTTTTGCAATTCTATTCATTTACATTGTTTACCTTGTATAAATTACCTTCCTTCTGCTTGTTTTACTTTGTATCAGTTCATATAAGTTTTTCTGTGCTTCTGTATTCATCTCTTCTCCTAATTTTCAATGGCTCCCTGTTTCACCTAGGTTAAAATACAAAATCCTCAGCCTGGCATTTGGAACCTTCTTTTTTAATATAATTAATTTATTTATTTTTAGTTTTCAGCATTCATTTCCATAAGATTTTGAGTTTTAAATTTTTTCCCCCTCCCCAGGATGGCATGCAATCTGATATAGGTTCTACTTATACATTCGTATTAAACATATTTTCACATTAGTCATGATGTAAAGAAGAATTAGAACCAACAGGAGGAACTATGAGAAAGAAGAAACAAAACAAAACAACAAAAGAAAAGGAGAGTAAATAGTATGCTTCCATCTGCATTCAGCTTCCAGAGCTTTTTCTCTGAATGTGGATAGCATTTTCCATCATGAGACTTTTGGAGATGTCTTAGATCCTTGCATTCCCAAGAACTAAATCTGTCAAAGTCAGTCATCGCATAATATGGCTGTCACTGTGTGCAATGTTCTCCTGGTTCTGCTCACTTCACTCAGCATCAGACCATACAAGTCTTTCCAGGTTTTTCTGAAATCTGCCTGCTCATCATTTCTTACGGAACAATAGTATTCCATTGCATTCGTGTACCACAACTTGTTTAGCCATTCCCCAATTGATAGACATCCCCTCAATTTCTAGTTCTTTGCTACCACAAAAAGAGTGGCTATAAATATTTTTGTACATATGAGTCCTTTTCTCTTTCTTATGATTTCTTTAGGATACAACCGTAGAAGTGATATCCCTGTGTCAAAGGGTATACACAGTTTTATAGCCCTTTGGGCATAGTTCCAAATTGCTCCCCAGAATGACTGGATCAGTTCACAACTCTATCAACAATGCATTAGTGAGGGGAAGCTAGGTGGCTCAGTGGATAGAGTACCAGCCCTGGAGTCAGGAGGACCTGAGTTCAAATCCGGCCTCAGACACTTAACACTAACTAGCTGACTCTGGGCAAGTCACTTAACCCTGATCGCCTCATCAAAAAGCAAAAACAAACAAACAAACAAAAATAATGCATTTGTGTTCCAATTTTCCCACACCTTTCCAGCATTTATCATTTATCATTATCATGTTAGCCAATCTGATGGGTGTGATGGGGTACTTCAGAGCTGTTTTGATTTGCATTTCTCTAATCAGTAGTGATTTTAGAGCATTTTTTCATATGACTATAGATGGCTTTCATTTCTTCATCTGAGAACTGCCTGTTCATAGGCCATTTGATCATTGGCCCATGATCAAATAGGCCATTTATCAATTGGGGAATGACTTGTATTCTTAAAAATTCAACTCAGTTCTCTATATATTTTAGAACCGAGGCCTTTATCAGAGACACTGGTTGTAAAAGTAGTTTCCCAGCTTTCTGCTTCCCTTCTCATCTTGGTTGCATTGGCTTTGTTTGTGCAAAAACTTTTCAATTTAATGTAATCAAAATCATCCATTTTACATTTCATAATGTTCTCTATCTCTTGTTTGGTCACATTTAGAGCCTTCTACAGTTTGGTATATTATACCTTCCTAGAATTATTTAATATTATTCCTTTTGGCATCTTCTCTGTTCCAGTCAGACTCATCTTCTACCTGGTCCCTATACATGATATTCCATCTCCCCCTTCTGTGCCTTTAGACAATGTGTCCTCCACACCTAGAAAGTCTCCCCAGCCCAGCTTGGGGGCCCTCTCCTCTACCAGCTCTTGCTCTTTCTTGTTCCTTCTACAGGTTAGAGCTCTCTTCTTGAAATTATTCTCTATTACTTTGTTTTTTGTTTTTTGCTTTTTGGTGAGGCAGTTGGGGTTAGTTGACTTGCTCAGGGTGACACAACTAGTAAGTATCAGTTGTCTGAGGGTGGTTTTGAACTCAGATCCTCCTGACTCCAAGGCTGGAGCTCTATCCACTGTGCCACCTAGCTGCCCCTCTCCGTTACTTTGTAAGGACTTGGCTGTATACATGTTCTGTCGTCCTGGTAGAATGAAATGAAGACAGAGGCTGTTTGATTTTTGCTTGGCATCTCCAGTGCTTTGCACATAGCAGATGCTTAATGTTTTTTGGAATGTATTGAATTTGACCACATTTGTACAGGGCAAGAAATCAGTGACAACACTGTGTTTAGTGATGCCAATGTTTTAACTGGCCATCACTTTAAATTTAATGGCAGTCCAACTTTTAGGTGATTTCATGGAACAAAAAATTTTATCCATGCTGGAGAAATTCTCAAATGAGGCATTACAGGTTTATAATTTATTTGTTCTTTTTGGCATAGCATCCTGCTTATGGGTCTATGGACTGTCTATGCCATCTAGACTAGAAGTTTCCCAGAGAAATTTAATGAAGCCAGACCCATTGTATTCACTGTGTCTACAACCATATTGTATGTCTTACCTTCATTCTAATTTTTTGTCACTGCAGTCACCTGAAGAGGTAGGTTACATATATACATAATATACTAATAGTGTAATATATTAAGATATTGCATATCTGAGCTTCACAGTTGTTTTCCTATTCTTGTCATTCTGAAACCAGATTAGATGTGTAAGATGGGTGATATATACAATCCTTAAAATAGGACCAGGAAGTAGGTTATCAATAAGACTGTTTAGTTTAATGGAAAGAGGCCAGGACTCGGAGTCAGGACACTGGGAATCAATTCTAGTTAGGACTTTGCCAGTAACAATTAGACCTTAGTCAAATCACTTGACGTCTCTTGGTCTCAGTTTTGTTGTTTTTTTTTTTCCATTCATAAATTGAGGGCTTTGGAATAGGTGCTCCTATGAAAACATTGTATTTGGATTCAGAGAACCTAGGCTCAAAACCCAGCACTGCCACTTGTTAGCTGGGTGATCTTGGGCAAATCATTTAAAATCTCTGAACCTTAGTTTCCTCATCTGGACTACTAGACCCTTATTGTCTGTTCCAGTTTTAAATTTAAATACAATCTTATAATTTAATTCTCTGAGCCTCAGTTTTCTAAGTTGGTTAGACTAGAGCAGTTTTTTTTGACCTTTTTTATGCCCTGGACCCCTTTGTCAGTCTGGTGAAGCCTATAGATCCCTTTCTCAGAATAATTTTTAAAAAATACATAAAAGAAAATATGCAGGATTCCAAAGGATATCAATTATGTTGAAATATAGTTATCAAAACAGTTTTAAAAAACCAGTTTACAGACACCATGTTAAGAATCCCCCAGACTAGATAATAATCTTTAAAGTTTCTCTCATACCTTTAAAATTTGGTGATTCTACTTCATGAAATACTCATGCTCCCATTGTTGCCCATTTCTAATTGTTATGAAGTTTCCCCTTGTTCCAAAAACTACCTGTCTTTTATATATTTTCCGCTTTGATTTGAGTTCTGCTGCTTGGAGCAAGAAAGAATGTCTACTTTTTCTTCTACATGACAACTTTTTAAATAGCTCAGGTCAACTTTTATTCTCCCCTGTCTTCTCTGAGCTCAGCATTGCTTGTCCTTCCGCCTATTTATCATATTTCTGGTTTTCTAGATCTGCCATGTTGTCCATGGCAGACATGCCTTGGTTTGCCAATGCCTCTCATAAACTGCATTGCCTTGAAATGGCCACATATTCCCCATGTGACCTTCTCTGATTTGGATGCTGTTCTTCTATTAATACTATGATTGCATTAGGTTTTGGGGGGGGGGGTTTTAGCAAAGCCCTTTTCCCTTTTTGGCTTACATTGGGCTAAAGAGGCTGGCCAAGTGTTGTAGTGGGAAGAGGTCTGGACTTGAGAAGTCAGAAGGATTGGAGTAAAATCCCCCTTTGACATTTACTGCCCCTTTAATCTGAGCCAATCCTTTAACATTTCTTAGCCTCAGTTTCTTCATCTATAAAATGGTGCTTCTAGTTCTTACATCACTTGGTTGTTTTTATAAACTTTATAAAGCATTCTATACATGTCAGCTATTGTTATAGTTGTTAAACTAATAGTTAATACTGTTATAATCAACTAACATCAACTCACCTCCCCCGGATTGTATTTTATGAACTAGAGTCAGTCAGAGCCTCTTTCATTTTGGAGCTATTTACTTTTTTGCTCAAGTCCCCTCAAATTTCGCTCCACTTTGTTGGTGGTGATTAGAAATGCCACTTTTAATGCTTTAATTTGGTGGAAAGGCCACTGGATTTGGTCCTTTCTCTGCCACTTACTAACTGTGATCCTGAGCCACGTTGCTTTTGTCAAATTTAGAAAAATTTAACTCTGAATTTATTGCTTCAGCTGTTGTAGATTTCAACTTACAGATCTCATATCATGATATAATTTGACAATACAAAATTAATTCATTATTGTTAAAATGTATGTCATCTCATATATCAGTCACTGTGCTTTAATTTGGTAACATCTACTTTATTGTCAAAAATGACTTGATCCCAAGAAATGTCACAAAAGATATCAGGGTCACCTCTATTTGGAAAAAGTGAGAGCAGGGCAGAGCAGATGGACAACCCACCTGCTCCATGGGCGTTCATGAAATTTTAAAAGTCCCAGAGGAAGGAAAGTTTCCAGGATGTCAAGTAGAGCTTCCAGTGAGGATTTATATAAGACTCCCGCAGGCTCGAAGGTATGGACTTGGAATCTGCAGTGGTAGAGGGAGTGCTAACCAGAGCCTTGAAGGATCCCCCTTTTTTGTCCTGGGCTGTAAGAAACTGTCTCACCGGGGAGGGGAGGGGTAAAGGAAGAGAGGCATGCTGGGAGGAAGGAAGGCTTCTAACTGCATCCAGGTTTGTCCTCCTTCCTCCCTCTGGGGGTCCATCTCTGGGTCCTGCGGTATGGGTCCTTTTCTTTAGGTTGTTGCCTAGATATTTGATAGAGTGGAGGGAGTCTGGATTCAGATCCATAAATTATGAATTTGAATCTTGACCTTGTGATGTTGGGCAAGTTACTTCACCTCTAGGCCATGGTTTCCCCCTCTGTAAACCAGAGCAGCTAGAGTAGGTGATGTCAAGCACAGGGCAGGGCACTGGGCAGGTGCTCAGGATTGGTTGAATTGAATCCTATCCTATCGCGAATCCATTGAGATACAACAGAATGCTTTCTCATTTGCTGCTTGATTGCATTTTGTCAGACTCTTGGTAAGAGTGTGGGGGAGTTAAATCTTGTTTAGTTTTATCATTGCAGTGCCACACAGCTTCTCTGCTTTTTCATGTTACGTTTTCTTAAGCACAGGAAGTATAGACATATTTATAAAATCTCTTTACAAGATAAATTTGTTGCAATATAATCACATCCTTAGATTATCATGTCACAAAGTAACCTTGTTATTCCTCTCCTGGGATAATTCTTCTGAGACCTGAGAAAGAGCCATATTGCTACCTCAGCTGTGTTAAAAAGCTCTCTCCAGGAATTGTTCCTGTGGTGGACTAGGGAGATTTGAGCTGATTTCAGCCATCTTGTTGGCACTTTCTTTGGCTAGAGTGGCTTCCTCACACTCACCAGCTCTGTTGTGGGAAGTTGGACAGAAAGTACAATTTTAAAAATTTTGCAATGAGTTGGGATAGCTATGTAAATTAAAAGAGATCCCTGGATTGAAATATTAGGAAGACCTTTAAAGAAGTCAGGTTACTGTTGGTAGATTGCTAGTTAGGAAGACCCTAGTTCATATCTTACCTAAGACACTGCCTAGCTGTGTGACTGACCCTGGACAAGTCACTTGACCTCTGTCTACCTAAGTTTCCTTATTTGTAAAATGGGGATAATAATAGCACCTACTTTCCAGGGTCATTGGGAAGATCAAATGAGATCATAAATGTAAACACTTTGCAAACCTCAACGAGCTATTTAAATACAAGTTGTTGTTATCATTAAAAAGAAAAATTTAAGTATTATTTTTGTATTTCCTTTATTCATTAATTCAGCAAGTATTTATTGAATGCCTATTACATGCATAGTACTATGCTAGTTAGGATAGTGAACTGGGTGCTTCCAAAAAAGAAATGTAAGACATGGTTCTTGCCGTCTGGGCCCTTACAGTCTACTTCAGGAGACAAAATATAAACCAAAGAAACAGTTAACTTAATGCATGGCCTTATGATTAGGTGCCACAATGAGTGATACAGACAATAAGTGATATAGGAATTGAGAGATTGAGATCTTTGTGGGCCAGTCTGTTTGACCAAGGCCTTGTGAGGGAGGTGGTTTGATCTGGAATTGAAGGAGGAGTAAGATTTTACAGACAGTATCATTCTGGGCAGTGGAAGGAGGTGGCTCAAAGGAAGAGAAACAGTAAGAGCAGTATCTTGGTATTGGGGGTGATGATGCCTTGTTCTGGTGTGGTGGGAGGGAGGGCATGGGTCAGTAAGTTAATTCTGGCTATGAAGATAGTGAAGCAAAAATATATTTAGAATCATGAAACTGAAAGTAGTCATCTGGGCCAAACTTTTGACCCAAGCTGACAAATGAATGGCCAAAACAAGATTATCTAGTGTAACAAAGTCATTGAGAATCAGTGACTGAACACTGGTGAAAAGATATTTTGCAGAGAAAACTAGGAAGTGCTGATATCACCGCATATTCACACATTTCAATATCAACTCTACCTAGTTCCTCCACTGGAACATCATCAGGTAAGAATGGACTTTTCTTCTCCCTAAGTTGGCCAATCCATACTCCCTTTTCCATCAGTCTGAAACCCAACTTGATTGTGTGTGTCAGGAGACCTAGACCTTCTGATGTCCTAGTTGCCTTAGGAGCAGGGAGGACCTCAATTCATGGTGGTTGTGGTCATTGGCAGAGACCCAAGTCTGAAGGCCTCCCTTATATCTCCCATAGCTCTGTGGTGAGTACTGATGGCCCCAGCTCCCTGTCCTGGCATATCCTTCCTGCAACCCCCACATAAGCCACAATACTGGCAGTCTAGCAGCTATCTGTCATTCTGTGTAGGAAACTCACAGGAGGGAAGGAAATCTTCTCAGGACACAAATGTGTCTGCTCCTCTTTCATGTGGGAATTCTCCTAAAACTGAAAAGTATCGTTGGGGTGGTGCTGAGAGGTCTTGAAGCAGGCAGACCTGAAGTCAGATCCTACTTCTGACACTGGCTAATCCCAGACAAGCCTTTCTGAGCTTAGGTTTTCTCCTCTGTAAAATAGGGATAACCCTTGCTTTAGCAATTACCTAACTGATTGTGAGGGAAATTGTCTGAACTGTGTAGTGCTATATAAATGTGGTGTCTTCTGAGGTCTCTTTCTGCTCTTGATCTCCGATCCTATGTTCTTCTTAGTGTAGGCCCCAGCAGCTCTCTGCACCTAAATCCCCTGTTAGATGAACGCCCATGAAGCAGTCTTACCCTAAGGGAGGTACTTTCAGAGCTACCCAGATTCCTTTGCTCCCTGCCACCCCTCCACCTTAGCCACCCTCCCCCCTAAATGCTTTAATCTTCCTTTTCTACTGAGAGATGGCTGACAACTAAGAGTGATGTGAGCTCCAGGAAGGCTTCACCATGTCTGTGTCCTGGACCCTTTGGGCAGTGTCTGATGAAGCCTGTGGGCCCATTCTCAGAACGATGCTTCCAAATGCATAAAATAAAATATATGAGATTACTTAAGGAAACCAATTATTGAAAATTAAAATGAAAAATGAAAAAAAAAAAAGGTTCATGGACCTTAGGTTAGAAACCCTTGAGAACAAAGTTCTATACACTGAAATATTTTTAAAATTTGTTTCAAGGCAGGGTTCTTTCCCAAATTTTAACACAATATTCAAGGACTAAAACTTATGAATGAAAGCATATACATTATCACATTATTAGCAGTTAGGTTAATCTTCCTTTATAAAAGGTGTTGAAAGAAAGAAATTGAAGCCATTTATAGTTTAGACAGACATAATTTTAAAGATTCTATAAAGTAGTGTAGAGTCAGGGTCTAATTTATTTGAGACAACTAAGAAACCTGTAATGTGGCCTCGTTTCTACTTCTGAGTTTATACTCACTTTTAAAGTTGGAAAGTGTTCTATGATCCTTAAGACTGTAAACCAAAGAGAATCTCTTGTTGTTGTTAATATCAATAATAATATTAATTTTTCTCTCATTCCCCCAATCACAATTTGGTTTAAATTGAAGTCTTGCTGATTTTTGTTGTCTGTTATATTCAGTTCAGAGCTCCTGTGATTCAGCGTGTAAGAAATAGTAGAGGAAAATCTAGACAAGTTTAAAATCTGATCAAACATTTGAATGGGATTCAGACTTCTCTGCCATTTACTTAAAGGTTTTATTTTAGGTTTTCAAGTCTGTTCAGTGGATCAGTTTTGAAATAAGCCTTGGAATAAATTCAGATTATACTGACAGATTCACATAATGAATTGAATCAGTTAATGTACCCTACCGACTGTATAGTGTCATAATGTAATTCATCTATTTGAAACTTGAGTCATCTCAGGTTTGAAACACCCCTCTTTTGATGAGCCAACGCCATTATTGTTCATTGTTGGTTCCAAATATATGCAGTGGTTTGTCCATGGAACATAATCCAACATTGCTTGAGAAAGACAGATGCCAATGGTACAATGGCAGAGAGTAATCTGCATTAAAGAGAGTGTTTCTTATGATGCTTTTTCTCTCCATTGTTGCCTGAAGTTTTCCCACATTTTTCTAATATATTACATTTTGTAGAATCTGAGACAGAAGAGACCGCAGAGTCTTCCAGTTTCAGCCTATAACTGAGCAGGAGTCTCTTCTACAATGTCCCTCACAAATAGTTATTTACCTTAGAGGAATAGAAAGAAAATGGGAGGAGGACTTGGGAAGGAGGAGTTTTAAGGGAGATCTCTCGGGAAGAAGGGATGTATGTCACCATTTATTGATTTGACTACTGCTGATTAGATGGAATTGGCTTATGAAGATAAACAATTTTAATTGCTATTTATTATCTGTGCTCACTTACCTGTGACAAGTATAGTGAAAGTTTGGCTGAGAAGACATAAACTAACTAGGTAGCCTTTGAGTATTTAAAAGTGAAACTGGAAGGACAAAGACCTAAAGAAAAATGAGAAAGATCTGTTGAAATTCTATACCAAACTGTTTTCTCCATCACTTACAGTGGAGCCATATATTTATCTCAATAGCCTCATCCCCACGGTGATGCATAAGGAAGTGGAAATGGTACTAAAGCAAACAGAGATGAGAAAAGTAGTTGCACTAGACTAGAGTGACCTCTGTGCTGGAGGTCACAGAATTTTGAATCTATTGATATATGAAAGAAAGGACACTAAACCCTTAGCAAAAAATCATGAGCCTTGTTCTTAGACAAAAAAAAAAAAGAAATTCGATGATGACAGCTAAAAAAATATCAATAACAATGACCCCTTATGACTCCCTTTCCACCTCGTAAAATTTTTTTATGAGAGTAATCTACACATTTCAAGGGAACTCTTGATGAAAATATGAACAGACTTTCTTTTTTTTTGTTTTGTTGTGTTTATGATGAGGCAATTGGGGTTAAGTGACTTGCCCAGGGTCACACAGCTAGTAACTGTTAAGTGTCTGAGGCCGGATTTAAACTCAGGTCTTCCTGACTCTAGGGCCGGTCCTCCTGACTCTAGGGCCGGTGCTTCATCCACTGCGCCACCAACCTGCTGTTCAGGCTTTCTTTTGTAAATGATATTTTACAAGAGATTGCAATTGATTGCTTTTTTTTTTTTTTTTCGCCTTAGCACAGTGCCTGGCACATAGGTGATTAATAATAATAATACTAACTAGCATTTATATAGCACTTTGTACTTTATAAATACTATATCATTCAATTCTCACAGCAACTCTGTGATATATATACTATTATGATCCCCATTTTACAGATGATGAATCTGAGGCACACAGAAATTAGGTGATTTACCTAGGGTCCCTTAGCTAGTAAGTGTCTGAGTCAGTATTTAAACCCAGGTCTTCCTAACTCCAGATCAAACACTATTCACTATGCCTCCTGTGTCAGATTAATAATTGCTTAGTGAGTTGAATTTAATTGGGAGTATTAGATCCCTTTGAACTTACTTTTTGTTGGCTACAAAAAGCATTTCATATGGTAGACTAAGATGCCACCTTAAAGGCTCCCATGCATATCTTTAAGGTCATACAAAATTCCTTGAAAGAAGGAATAAATCATTTTGTTTGACAGACTTCTGATTAATAATATCAAGCAGGGTAAATTTGTCTTCAAAACTGTTTGTTGCTGTCGTGGAACGTGTCTAGTAGAGAGTCTGAATGGCAGATGGATTCTCAATAGAGGGTGAAATCCTTCAGATAAGCCTGTTTGTGGATGACCTTATGTTGACTGCATCAGGTGAACATTGCAGAGTCTTCTAAATGGTAACCACAGTCTCTCAAAAGAGTTTGTTGTAACTATCCACAGTTTGCAAACCAAGTGGATGAAAAATGCATTTTTGGCCGGAGTACAGTATACTGGTGGATGATCCATTGGTATGTATATTTTGAGCGGGTACTGTGGATGAAGCGCTTGGCACAATGCCTGGCACATAGTAAGTGTTTAATCAATGTTGATTGATTGATAAAGAATGAACTGAATCTAGAACCAAATAGGAGGATAAGTGCAAGTTTTGAGAAATTGCAGAGCACCTTTGAAGGTACCAATGAAACAGAGATTTCATTGTTTTATTAATATTCTTCCAGTGGTCAAATATTAATATTCTTCCAATGGTCAAATATCGCTGTAAGTCATGAAATACTTAAGTCTCCAGAGAATTCAAGTTGTGAGTCACCTAACTGTGGAGTGGCACATGATGGATGTGAGTAGGCTGTCACATATTACTAGTGAGGCTATCATTAGCTACCAGCCCAGTACCTGGTACACAGTAGGTGATTAGTAAATGCTTTGTTGATTGATCAGGGAAATATGTGACTAGAAAAGAGGTGATGCTGTCATAGGAGAACAAGGGATAATGGCTGAGCAGCTTGTATGCTCCTTTGGTCTCCACACATTGCCCATGTCAATGAGATCACAGATCCATTTAAGCGTAGATATTCCCTACAGCACTGAAATATTGGATTGAGCCAGATTGTATTATTCCTTAATGTTCCAAGAGTCTGTGCAGGTATTTTCTCTGTTGAGGTAGATCGCAAGCCCTCCGTGTCTTAGGAAGTGGTCTGCATGAGTTTCTGTGGTTTAAACTTTTCTGGGGGTGAGCTTTTCTGTACTTAGCTAGGCTGATTCTTAGATAGTCAGTAGTCAGTACATATTTATTAAATGTCTGCTGTGTGCCAGGCACTGTGCCAAGCGCTGGGTATATAAATGAGAAAAAGAAAGATAGTCCCTGCCCTTGTGGAGTTAAGCCCAAACAGAGCAGCTGGTGGGAAGTGAAGTTAGAAATTCTGAGCCCTCTGTAAAGGGTGACTTAGGGAGGAGTTTTTTGCTTCCCCCTCTAGCCCTCCAGAGGGGAGAGCCAACTGAGGGTACTGAGGAAGTGTTGAGTACCAAAGCTGAAGCAATTACCATAAGGATAGGATTTCTGGTGATGAGCTTATCCTGGGGGAAAGCATGAGGTATATGAAGTAGAAACCAAGCAGAACAGTTGGTAGGGGAGATAAAAGGTGATATACCAGCTTAATATTTGAATCCTTTCCAGCTTGGTAGTATCTACCAGAGGCTTGAACTCTGTTTTCGTAACCTTGAGAACCCAAGGTCATCTCACATCATGATAAGACGTTGGGTTAGAACTTAGATAGAAGTAGTTGTTAGAAGTAACTTCTAACTTAGTTAGAAGTAGATGTATTCTTATATATGGTCTTTGTCAAGGGTCAACTCTATATTTGCTCCAACTACTTCCTTGCATTCCCCTATGCAAATTTTAAATTTCTTTGTTAAGTATGGGCTTTTAAAGCATTTTCTATTATATTTTTCACATGAAGAAAAAAGCAAAAAATGTTAACAATGGCTTGACCCAATATTATATCCTTATGTTCTTTTGCTGGAATCTTGTTCAGAATCAGATTTGACCTCATGATGTGAACCTCATTTACCATACCCTTCCTCCGTCCCTTTCCCTCTTGCCTCAGAAGTTCCAGGATAATTGGTGTAGTCAACATGTGTGTCAGGTTTGATAGTACATTGCTCCAAGTCTGTAAGTGACTTTGAGGGTGCCACTCCTTTAATTAGAGAAGACCTGGGTGTTATCACCTATATGCAATTTCTGATCCTTTTGTTTAGAGATAGCAAAAGATCTACCCACATGTAGCTTTTTTCATTTTTTTTTCCTTAGGGAAAAGGTGGTGTTAATTTTCTGAGATGTTGATCTTTTGCCCTCTTGGCCAGGAGCAGATGTTGATAGAAGACTCATATGTTAAACTGTGACAAGTCACTTAATAAAGCACAGATCTACCCAAATGGCTCCTCCAGAGCAAGCTTACTAACCTAAAACTTTAGAGTGGTTTCACTAAAGGATTTCAGGCTGGCTGCACTTCAGACTTGAGTGTTCTAAAAACAGCAACAAAGTCTTATTAATAAATGGACGGCGCTCAGTGCTCATAATGTGCCATTGAAAATGGATAATGCTGAATAGTCTAATGGATTTTTAAAAGCATAGTAAGCCTTAGACACTGCTAAATCAATAAATGTAACAGCCACTTAAGTGTATGTATTATATAATATTTGGTTAATTATATTATAACAATTTTTTCAAAATAGTTCTTTTTAAAATGGAATGCTAAAAATATACAGAAGTACTTGATGTAAAAAAAGAAATTGACAGAAAAATACAGATTATATTATGTATTTTTCAACAGCAGATTGTGCAATTTGGCATTAGAAATAGCCAGCCACATACCTCATTTTATGAACCATCAAATATTATATTTCAGAAGCACTTATGTTTGAACATTGATCATAAAATTAAATATCTAGGTTTAATGTTACAGAATTGTTCATCTATTCTTGAATCTAATAAAAGCCCATTTTGCATTTTTTAGTAGTGGCTTCCTATAGCTGAGCTGATCCATGCCTGCTAAAGCGTGAAGTCATATATGTGCTGCACATATGGAGCTTACTCTTTTTAAAACCTTTTTTAAGCTGAAGAAATCACAGAGTCGATAATGGAAAAGCTTTGGAAGGAAATATTTAAATTGTCTAGATTTTCTTAGACTCAGGAAAATGATGAGATCAAAAGGCTCATAACTGCTGCAAAACTTTTGTTTTATGTTGTGTAGAAAAAAAAAACAGAAACTGGAATAATAAACTTTGGTGTGTTCTTAGTGATGATAGAAGCATCAGCATCTATAGGCCTTAGAAAGGAAATGCTAACTTGATTCCCAGAATAACAGTATCCTTAAATGTGGCTGTAAAGGCATTTAGGAACAAGCATTTATTAAGCACCTTCAATATGCAAGACATTATGCTAAGCACTTTTTTTTTTTAACAAATATTATCTCATTTGATCCTCACGACAACCCCTGGAGATAGTGCTATTATTATCATCACTGTACAGATGAGGAAACTAAGGCAGACAGGTGAAGTGACTTGCCCAGGGTCACACAACTAGTAAGTGTTATGTGTCTGAGGCAGGATTTGAACTCAGGTCCTCGTGACTTCAGGGTCGGTGCTCTACCACTGCGCCACCTAGCTGTCCCTCAGCTAGTGTTTGAGATCAAATTTGAACATAACTCTTTCTGACTCCAGGGCAAGTGTTCTATCCATTGTGCCACTTGGCCAGCTGGCATTTAGTCCAAGTGTACATGGCCAGAGATCCAGGTCATTGAGCAGTTAGTTTCTTCTTGTTTGCTAGAGATTTTCAAGGATTTGGGAAGACTCTGCTAGTTTCTCATATCTGATACCATTTTAAGAGAATAATTCAGGAACTGAGGTTTTTCTTTATTAATGCAGAAAATGTGGACTGGAAAAATGCAGGCTTGGCAAGCATGGAGAAGGGTATTTAATAACATTATTTACTATTAAAGCTTTTCTTTAACAGGGACTGAGTTTGCTATTGTATGAAAAGCCTTGTGATGTACTAAGAGTGAGACAAAGGTTGGACATTGGCAGTAACTAATGTGGTTTTTAGTGTAGCTGAACCTAATAGTAAATTTCTGAGTACATGTCTAGCCTGGTTGAAACTATCTACATTCAGTATTAGCTTTGACCATGAATAGCATTTCAAACTTTATAGGTAGTTATTTTATTTTGACTTGCTTTTTTGATTTTCCAAAATCAACATTTTTCAAATCTGTGGAGCAATGTACACACATTTTATAGCTTGTCCTTATAACTCCAATATTTACATTGTGTCCAGAAGAACTTGTTATTTTAGTAGACTAAATTTGAGATGAAAGGAAATTGGTTTTTGGTTATTAAGAAAAATAACGTGAACCATAGCCTGTATATTTTGTGATATCTCCACCAGTGATTTAACATAATATTTTTTACTTTCTATTTTCTGAGTGTCTGCATGCTTTGACCTTTTAGTATAATGAGAACCAGACTCCATCATACATTACTTCTGTTTTTATGTGTAGCTCTCCCAAATTGTTCTGTATTGTGTACTTTCTAACCTAGGAGAATTTTAGTGCATGAACTCCTTGAATCATAAATTTGGTTTGAATCTTTTTCTTAAGAGTTGGTTCATCTCTTAGTTGATTGAACAGTTAGTGTTTTTATTCCTGGCTGCTTAAAATCAAGGGGAGCTTCCAGATAATTGTATGTTTTGGTAAGAAGGTGGTGGAAGGAAGGCTTGGGTAAATCTGTATATTGTCTCAAAGTGAGAATGTGACCTAATTAAAAATTGAGATCTATCTAAAATTAAAATACCGTATTTTATGATAAATACCTAGAAGTAAACACTATGAATTTTTTTTTTAAATAAAGGTAATAGATTTTCTGGAGAAGTAAATCCTTTTTGCTTTTGTATAAAATTTTTGGCTTTGAAGTTTGATCATAATCTTTTTCTTCATTGCATTTAGGCAGTGATTAAGCCAATGTTCTCCCTCCTATTTTAGGGGGAGGCTTAGCAGAAATATTTAGGAAAAGCTCTTCCCAACAATAAATAACTGATCTCATGGTGCGTGTTTTTATATATTGTTAGAATCAAAATAGTTTTAGGTAATGGTATTAAGTTACGTTTTGCTTCTTTATTCTTAGTGATGACTGATGAAATGGACACATTCATTGTCGGATAGTAACGCTTTATTGCTTGCTTTTCTTAGATTTTAACATTTGAGACCAAAAATCCTACTGAACTCGCTGAACGTTTGCGGTCTGTGTGTGGGAATCAGAGCAATGCCTATGCCCGCCTGCTTGAATACCGTCTGAATGCCCTTCGAGGACTATGGAACGCTCAGCGCCAGCTGGCTTTGGAAGAGCAGCATGAAAGGGAAAATTCGGGTGATGAAGAAACTTTGGCTCTGCTCAAACGCCAGGGGTTGTTACAGCAGCCCGAGCAAGCGCCATTCACATCTCGAATGGGGCTCCTACTGGTTTTTCCTCTCCTTCAGTCCCAGAGTAGAACAGACCCGTCTCTCTGTAATATCACAGCTGAGGTGCTGTTGAATTGCCTTCGAGACTGCCAGCCCTTGAGTTTGACTAAGGAGCCAGCTGACTGTCTAAATGGAATCGAGGCTCTACTCTGCTCTTGGCTAGAGGAGACATCTGCCACCGGCCAGTATGTTCCACATAAGCAAAAGGAGAATGCTGCTGCTGCTCTTGTAGCCTTGGCTTGTGCAAGGTAAGGGGAAAATAATTATCATCCTGATGACTCCCATTTAGGCAGTGTTTTTCAGTTTACAATTCACTTACAGAACTCACTGCTTGCTTTAATTGCTTTAATGACTGCTAACTGGGTCAGGTTAGAGTGATGGTTGATAGGTCTTATAGCAAAAAATTTGTTTGCTTGTGTTTTGAGACAGTGCATCTAAGTGGGAAACCAGCACTTACCAATATTCACTCATTCTAAGTGAATTATATTTTATGCCAGATGATTGACAAAGTGATATTATTTACATATCTACCTGGTAGATGGTCAGACGTTTTTGAGTTCTCCTATAATTTTTATATTCATTTGCAAGAGTAAATTAGCAACATAGAGGTAGTTTGTTTGAACCCCCTTATTTGTTTGATCCTTATATGTGACATTCAAGGCTAGAACTTCATCCAGGTCATGCCCTAACTATTCATGCTTCTCAAGGCTGTCCCCTTCTGTCTTGTCCCCTTCCCTCCTCTCCTTCCCTCCTTTTATTCTGTTTTGTTTGGTGATATCATAAGCTGCCATGGATTCAATAATCGTCTCTATGCACGTGTTTCTAGAATCTATTTGCCCAGGCTTAACCTCTCTCCTGTCCTCCAGTCTCACATCTCCAACTGTCTATTGAACACTTGAACTGGATGTCTGATAGATGTCTTAAACTCAACATGTCAAAAATTGGACTCTTTCTTATCCCACAAACCCTCCTCTCTTCCTAACTTCCCTGTTACTTTTGAGAGTAGAACCATCCTCTTAGTCACCTATGCTCAAACCATTGGTCATATAGATGGCTCTTCACTCTCTCCCACCCCCCATATCCATATAGTTGCCAAATCTTGTCTATTCAGCTTCCTGTTATCTCTTGTATTGCCTTCTCTCCTTTTCCCCTGCCACCCTGGGCTAGGCCCTCATCTCCTTACACCTGAATTCTTGCAATAGCCTTTTGGTTGGTTCTTAATGCTTAAACAAAACCCTCATAAAAGCATATATATACTTTATATTTAAAGCCCTCTGATAAAGTGATTGCAAATAAAGTATTAGGGTTTTCAGAAAGCAGAATTTTAAAGTTTAAACTAATTTTTTTTATTTTGGAGTTCTTTACTTTGTACTACTTCATGTAACTCTTCCTTGGTTTCTCTGAATTCATCATCTTCAGTAATCTTTATAGTACAGTGACATTCTAATACATCCATATACCATAATTTGTTTAGCCATTCTCTCATCAAGTGATACGTAGTCTATTTCCAATAAATATTCCTGCTATTAATATCTTGCACACTCGGTCTCTTTGTGCTGTCCTCAACCTTGTTGATTACAAAGATGTGATTTCAAAACCCATGGTCTGAAATCACAGGGTCAAAGGGTATGAAAAATATAGTGACTTTTTAATAGCAAGATCCATGCTGATATTTCTGGAAGACTCTGATGTTCCCAGCTGAAGTTTCTTTTTCCATTTCTCACTCTCATGGAAAGAATCTTCTATTGATTATATCAATATCTGATTGCTTCTTACTATTTTCTAAGTCATTTTGGCCATTTCAAATTCAAAGTTGATTTTCAATGGCTGAAATTTATTTTTAAAGCAAAATCTGACCAGCAGTTATTTTCAGTTTTATCACTTTGAACAAACTGTCATACCTTAGTTTTAAGCCCTAAGAGAGTATATGCAATTGTAGGAACCTTGTAAATGGTTCATTGCAGAAGTCTGCTCAGGTGGTCTCTCTCTGTTGCTCCGTCTGTCTGTTGAGGCTATCAGATATAAGAGAGGGAACAGAAAGCTGGACAATGGGTCTGATCACATCTAGCATTTAATAATGCTATATTATGTAATGATGGTGCTTTTTTTTTTTTTACTTTTTGAAGTGCTTTTTATCTCATTTTATCTTCACAGAGCCTTACTGAGGGACATAGACCAGGAATGATTATTATCCATATTTGACAGGTGTAATGAACTAAAGTCAGGAAGGTGTATTCAACAAACATTTGTTGAGCACCACCTTGTGCTTAATTAACACTGTGCTGAAGTGCCAAAGATACAAAGACAAAAGTGAAAACAGTCCCTTCCCTGAAGGAGCTCCCATTCTAATGGGGGGACCACATTTACTTATGTAATTATGTACAGAATATCTACAAAGTGAATAAAAGATAGTTTTGGGTAGAGAATGTGCTAGTAACTGGGGCCGTAAGGAAAGACTTCTTTAGAAGGTGGTACTTGAGCTGACCAGGGATTCCAAGAGGTGGGGGTGAGAGGAGTGTTCAATGGTGGGGGGGGGGACATGGGGACAGCCAGTACAAAGGCCCAGAGATGGAACCATCCTATCTGTGGAACAGCAAATAGGCCAGTATTGGCTAGATCACAGACTGTACAAAGAGGAGTAGTGTTTAAAAAGATTGAAAAGGTAGGAAGGAGCCCAGTTGTGTGGAGTTTTAAGTGACAAACAGTTTCTATTTGGTCCTAGAGGTAATGGAGTCCCTGGAGTAGGAGGGGGTGACCTGGTCAAACCTATGTCAGCTTTGTAGAGGATGGATTGCAGTGGAGAGAGACTTGAGGCAGGCAAACAGTAATTACAGTTAGAGGTGATGAGGGCCTGAACTAGGATGATGGCACCATGAATGGAGAGAAAGAAATGTATGTGAGAGATAGTGTAGAGACAGAGACAAGACTTGGCAATTATGTTGTGTGTGGTGGGAGAGGAGCTGAGAATGATAGCAAGGCTACAGACGTGGGTACCTGGAAGGATGTTGGTGCCTTACAGTCATAACGGGGAAGTTTGGAAAAGGATTGGATTAAGGGGGAAAGATGATGAATTTTGTTTTGAGTTGAATTTGAGATGCCTACAACATGTCCTATTTCATGACTAAAATTAGTGACTAAAGGTCAAGGAGGGACTAGGGCTCTCTGTATCTGGTCATCTGAATAGACATGGTAATTGAGCCCTGGGGAGTTGACCAGGTACGCAAGTGAGGCAATGTAGGGAGAAGAGAGGCGCAGGACAGAGCTTGGGGGACATCTATAGTAGTGAGCATGATATAGATGATTAATCAGCAAAGGAGACAGAGAAGAGTCGGTCAACAAGTAGGAGAACCAGAAGAGAACCATGTCATGAAAATCTAGAGAGGAGAGAGTACCTAGGAAAAGAAGGTGATCAGGAGTGTATGTCAAAGATTGCAGAGAGCTCGAGAAGGATGAGGGTGCAAAAAAGGCTGTTAGTTTTATTGATTAAGGTATTATTGGAATTTTTGGAGAAAGATGTTTTAGTTGAATGATGAGGTTGGAAGCCAAATTGCAAGGAGTGAAGAACAAGGTAAAAGAAGTGGAGATGCTGAGTATAGTTTGACTGAGGAAGAGAGGATACAGGACAACAGTTGGCAGGGATAGTGGGTTCTAATGATGCTATTTTAAAGATAGGAGAAACTAGGCAGCACGGAAGAAAGCAGTAGGTAGTAAGTAACCGAGGTGATGATAGTGGGGATGGTGTGCTGGAGAAGATGAGAGAATTGGATCAAGGGTGTATGCAGAGGCATTGGCTTTGGTAAAGGAGAAGGGGCACCTCTTCATTAGAGACTTGTGGAAGGAAGCAATGGAAGACCATGTCAAGGGCTTGTGAGATGAAGACGGTGGGGAGAAAAGGGAGCCCTTGGCAATCGGCCTCATTTTTTTCAATAAAGTATGAAGTGATGATCATAGATGAAAGAGTATTTGAGGGAGACAACATGGGAGGCTTGAGAAGAGGGGAAAAAAAAGGTTTGGAACAATTGTTATGGAGAGTGGGGTAGAGAATCAATTAGGGAGGAGTGAAAGGATTATCTTGCTACAGTGAGGGTCCAAATCATCAGATTCTCACAGTGTCATAAGAACATAAATTTAGAGCTGACCTTGGAGACCAGTTCATTCAACTTTGTCCATTCGCAGAGGGGTAAACTGACACCCACAGAGTTGAAGTGACCTACTCAAAGTCACCCAGCTAAGTGAGGCAAGGCAACAGCACATGGGAAAACAGCTGAAACCTGTTCAGCTTTTAAGAGGCTACAAAACTTTGTAGTTATCAAGTCATCTTGCCTTATGTTTTGATGTATTTCTATTATTTTTTCAGGGGATCATTGAAAACATTTGTACATACAGTCCATCTATTACAGAAACAGACAGATCTGGGGTCTCTGCCTGTAGCTGATGTACTATACAGGTGAGCCTCTATTTGAAAATGGCCTATATGTTTAAGACTTCTTTAAAAGTGAGATTTTACCATCCTCAAAGACAAACATTAAGGTAAGAACTGTCCAGTTACATTCTGAAGAAATATCATGATCAAATTCTCATTGTGTCAAAATTTTGTTCATCACAAATTCTACTTTCTTTGAAAATTTTTTGTACTACTTTGGGGCAAATTTGAGAATGTTTAATCTTATATTCAAATGTCTTGAGTTGTTTTTTTTTCAGATGGCAGGCTTTTGTCTTCTTATTGGAATGAAGAACTTGAATGTCTTCCCTTTTTTATAGGTTGCTACTTTTGGAAGGAGGTCCCGGATCACCATCCTGTTTGCTTGGGGGCAAGCACATGGTTTCTTGGGGGTATGAAGATATGCTACCAGCACCAGATAGTAACACTGGTTCCAG
This sequence comes from Vombatus ursinus, assembly GCF_900497805.2. Taxonomy (NCBI): domain Eukaryota; kingdom Metazoa; phylum Chordata; class Mammalia; order Diprotodontia; family Vombatidae; genus Vombatus; species Vombatus ursinus. The sequence goes on along the minus strand of NW_020941065.1, from coordinate 355,693 downwards.
TGCTGAAAGTAAAGGTACTTTGGGTTTGGGGGAGGTGAGAATGATTTTTACATGTACCTCTGTGTTTAGGGTCTCCATAATTTTCCAAGGTTCCCATAATTTTATATTGGTTACTTTTATTGTCAACAATATAAAACCTGATAGTGTAGAGAACAGAATGCAGGCAGTTTTATTGTTACAAAGCATATCTGAAAAACTTACATATTCCTTAAAAAATACTCATGGATATTTGAATCTGGTCTCAGGTGCCCAACGCAGTAAATGTTGGAGATGGGAAGAGATCATCAAGCCTTGTTTTCTTTTTTTGGTGCATGATGAAAGGCACCTAAGGCCTAAAAAGGCAGCCAATAAAGATGGGAGAGAAGGAGGAAAATTCTTGTGCATCCTGAATTAGAGTGCATTTGCCGAGTTACCCAGTGTGCTAGGTCATGGCATTGTGCATGCAGAATTTCTGACCCATTGAGCTAAAAGGTGCCCCTATCATTTTCTAGATGGAGAAACTGAAATTATCTTATTGAAGATTTGAAAAACAAAGTTTCTTCTGTGCTAGGAGGAAAATCCTAACAGTCTCTTTCCTAGTTACTTCAGGAGCACTCAGTTGGCCCAAACCTGGGTGTACCCAGGAATCTTTAGGGGGGTTTTGAACTCTTCCTACCTTTCTGGACTCTCCTCCATTGTTCCTATGATATCAAGTTGTATAACTATGAAGTAGTCCTCGAGCAAATGATTACATTGGGGGCAGAACTTAGGCTTGGAGAAAAGAACAGTGAGAGCTGTTTCAAAGTGGGATGGCTTCCTTGGAGGCAATGGGCTCCCCATCCCTGGGGGTCTGCAGACTCAGGCTGGAGGAGCCCTTAGCAAGGATGTTGTCACAGGTTCAGTCTTGAGTTGGATTAGAGAACCTTTCAGATCTCTTTCAGCTCCGATCTTCTGTGATTCTGTAGCCCATGAAAGCCTGCTTAGTAACTTGGGTGATGGGATGCTTGGGAGTATAGAATTATTATATTTAACACTTAAAAATCATTATTAAAGATAGCAAGACCTTGTATTCTGTAAGGTTTACAAAGTACTTTCTGTCCAGCCTGTGTAGTGCAGATATTATTATCACCATTTTACAGATGAGGACAGAGCCTCAGAGAGGTGAAGTGACTTGTCCAGAGTCATACACCTCCAAAATGTGAGTCCTAGAGTTAGAACTCAGGTGTCCAGGCTCAGTTCTCTTTCTGGCACAGCACACTGTCTACGCAACAGTCTTCCTCTAAATTCGTATGAAATTAAAGACCTTAAAGATGAGTTGACTATTCCTGTCCTGTAGTGTAAGGAAGTCAGACCCTGTAATCAGAAGACCTGGGTGTTGATGCTGCTGCTGACACATGCTGGCTGGGTGAGCGTGAGCAGGTCCCTTGACCTCTGTGTTCTTCAGGCAGCTCTCTGGAGCCTGAAGTCACAGATAAATTGCCTTTGGCCTTCATCAGTGGAGGGAGTTTCCACATCAGGAAGAGATTATGAGCAGGTGAGATTATGAGTTGAAATTAAACAGCAGCAGCAACAACAAAGCTCCTACACTAGTTATACCTTTGCAGGGCATTTTAATTTCTTTTTCAAAAAACTTCTGTGCCCTTATGGACAGTATGGTGAAATAAGAGACCGAATGATGTCGTGATGGGGGAGATCTGCACTGCCGATCCAAAGAATGGTGATGGTTGACTTGGTCTTCAGTGGACTGCTGACCCTATCCTAGTCAGCATCTTTTATGAATGACATGAATGGAGACATATTAGGGATGCCACCCAAGCCGGAAGAGAGATAGCCAGTGTAACACACCTGATCCGATCAATCATCTTAACTGTGGGCTGCATTATTGGGCCCAAGCTGGCTAGATGACTTTAAACAGAGATAAGCTCACTTAATTGGCTTAGGTGGGATGCGGTTGACCAGGCTTGCCAGTGTTTTGTGTGGGAAAATCCTGGGATATTTTGTTGACCAGAAGTTTTATATGCACTGACTGTACGATTAGGCTGACCAAAAAAAAAAAAAGGTTTCACAATTTTAGGACTCCGGTTAGATCAGAAGGATTGGGGGTCTGGGTGCCGTGTTTTATGAGGGACAATGAATGACAAACTAGAGTCTCATCAAGGACCTGGGCATTTTTAGCCTGGATAAAGACAAAAGGGAGAATCAGATAGGTATTGGCAGATATTGGAAGAGGGTTTAGATTTGTTCTGTGTTCTGAGCAATACAAATTAGAGAGGCAGATTTTTGGATCAGCACTAGGTTCTGAGAATCCTTCTAAGTATCAGAGCTGTCCAACAACAGAACGAGCTGCCTCATGGTATAGTGAGCTCTCTTTCCGGGAAGCTGTGTGCCCGAGGTGCTATGGGAAGCAGGCTCCAAGGCACATTTTTCTCTTGAGTTCTGGCTTCTTTTCTCTGCTTCTTCCTGTCCTCCTGACATCCAGTCTTTCAAGAGCCCTTGTCTTCTCTCTCCCCTTTCCCCAATCAGAACAATCTAGGAAACAATGTAATTGAGCATCTCTTCCCTTTCTGAGGGTCTTTTCTCTAGTCAGGAAGTGAAAGGCAGTGGGTTGGAGTGGGCCGAGAGGACAGGAGCTTGAACTATACTTCTGCTGCATGTTCCCTTTGGGAAAATAGCTTCCCCTGCACAGGCCTCGACTTCTCTTTCTGTAAGATGACAGGGTTGGATTGGGTGACTTCAAAGGTGCATTCCACTTCTAAAGTCTCAGATCCTCAGGACTTTTCCTCTGTGACAGTAATCATCAGCAGGACAGGGCAGGGTGGTATTGGCTATTTGGCAGCAGGGGCCCCTCTTAGGATCTCTGAAATCACATATTCCAGTTCTGGGTTTAAGACTGGACAAGTCTATCCCACTCCTATAAATTTCAGAAGTCAGGAGTGCTTCAGAAGAGATGGGGTTAGTACTGCATGTACACACATACTTAACCTCTCTCCATCCTCCAGTAACTAGCCAAATTTTCTGTGTTTGCTTTTTGGCTTATGGATGTCCTTCTTGGACAGCCATTCTGAAATACCATCAGTCGGTTAACAAGCATTTATTAACATTTACTATATGACAAGCACTGTGCAAAGTGTTGGATACAAAGACCGAACCAGTCCCTGCCCTCAAGAAGCTTGCATTCAAACAGGAGAGACACCGTGTAAATGACTGGGTATATATAAGATACATAAAGTAGAGGAAAGGTCATCTGAGAGGTGATAGCACTGAAGGGACCAGGAAGGTCTCCTGACCAGGGAATGTTTTATCTCTTAGTAGAAAACAATCTTTCACATAATCCCAGGATTGGAAGGGAACCCAGAAGCCATGGAGTTCAGGGGTCAGCAAACTATGGCCTTTGGCTCAAATCCCGCCCACCACCTGTTTTTGTATGGCTCTGGAGCAAAGAGTGTTTTTTAAAAATGTTTTTAAATAAAGTTTTACAGTATTAAAAAATGGTAAAACCATTTTTACATTTTACGCACAAAAACAGGCAGTAGCAGGATTTGGCCCTTGGGTAAGAATTCTGTCTACACCATCTCAAGAAAGGGGCATCCAGCCACTGCTCAAGCCAGTGACAGAAGGACTCATCCCTTTGACCTTTAGGCCATTCTGGTTATTAGGAGATTTTCTTCACATTAAGCCTAAATTTGCTCTTTGCATCTTCCACATCTCTTCCTTCAAGCCAAAGACAGTCAGTTTAATTCAATTTCTACATAATATCCCCTTCAATGCATGAAGACAGCTGTCATGGTGAACCTTCTTCCTGACCTTAGTTCACCCTTCCAAGTGTTCTCTCTTTCTAGGCAGATCAGCTCCAGTTCTGTCTATGGAGCCTCATGTTTCACATAAAGTGACTTTGTCTTTGGGAGCCCACAATTTAAAATCTCTTAATCTGTTAAGATACTTAAATTTTAGAAGATATGTGTGTGAAGATACATACATAATTGTAATAATTATAGATCTACACACAGACACACACACATTAATTAATTAATTAATTAATTAATTTATTTATTTCAGATGCTGATTTGGGGCGCTGCCTTACAGCGGATGGTCTTTACCTATATACTACTAACTCTGTTGGTAGAGGAGTAAGCAAATTGGGATCTGGATTACATGGTACTTTACGGTAAGCTGTGTCAAATTTGTTAGATGTTTTGGTTGGAATATTTCCTTTTTTATAAATCTCTGTGAAAGGGAATTTTGAGTAGTCAGACTGAAGAAACTTGCTTTATATTAATAACAAAATTGCCCTTCTAAATTGAGACCCAAATAATCCCCCTTTCACTGCCATTTTCTTTTTCATTTAATCTTTCCCTTGTCTTGAGTAGTTTTTAAAAGGTAGATTTTGACCTTTGACCTAGTATGGAAGCCACAGAATCTTGCGCTCCAGCCAGAAACTGCTTCAGGTTTATATTTCTGAAACTATGTCAGTAACTTCTTTGTTGCTAAATAAAAAAATTTTATGGTTAAATATTTACATACACTTAGCTTGGAGATTGAACAAGTAGTGTTTCTCCATTAACAGAGTCTATGAATTTTAATCCCTTCAATGGAAATAAAAAGTGAGATTCTATTACCGATTTCTCTAGATTTTTTAAAAGATATTTTTTCATCTGTTGTTAATTGTGCAGAATTTTTGTTTGCTATACAAGTTTTCAATCAAAAAATGAATATTATTTATTTCTCTTTACCTCAGAGGTTCTGCATACTTTAAGAGTCACTGCTGTTAGTATTAGTAAGTCAGAAATATTGTTTGTATTTGATAATTTTTTTAATCACAAGTTATTAAACACGCACGAACTCTTCTCTTGCAGAGGTTTTGTGTATTGCCGTAATGATGAGCTGGAGCCAGGATGGGTTGCTTTCGGCAATGGCAATCTTCTTCATCGACCTGTCTCTTTTGATAATAAACCTCATTCCCTTTTCCAGGTCATTGACCAGAATACTCTTCAGGTAAAATAAAATAATAGTGCTTTGGGGGATGTTTAAAAATTATTATAAAATATGTAACTTCTCATTATAAAGAATATCACTTGAACATATATTCAAATAAAAACCTAGCTGAACATACGAATAATACCTTCTCATTTTCTTCCTCTTTATTACCTTCTCATCTCTTTGCCCAGTTACATATATCTAAATGTATTTCTAATAGTCTTAGTCCATGTCAGTTACTTTTCTAGTTTTTCTTTCATTGCTTCCCATTATTTCATATGACTTTCCATATTTCTTTTTTTTTTAATTTTTAATTTTATTTTTAGGCGATTGGGGTTAAGTGACTTGCCCAGGGTCACACAGCTAGTAAGCGTCAAGTGTTTTGTCTGAGGCCGAATTTGAACTCAGGTCCTCCTGACTTCTGCGCCACCTAGCTGCCCCGACTTTCCATATTTCTCTGTAATTGTCACGTTTGTCACTTTTAAGGACAGCAGAGTATTGTACTGCATTGATGTGGCAGTTTGTTTAGCCAGTCCCTAACCATTAGACACTTAAGTGGTTTCCAATTATAGATATTATAGGTATAAATATCTCTGCATAGATAAGCTTCCTCCCCTTTAATAACATCCATAAGGTTTATTCCCAGTGATAGGATTATTGGATCAAAGAATATTTTGTTTTATCATTCTAAACTGAAATTGCCCTCTTCAAAGTTATTCATTGATCTCTTAATTGCCAAATCTAATGGCCTTTTCTCAATCCTCATCCTTCTTGACCTCTTTGCCTCCTTTGACCTTATGGATTACCTTCTTCTCCGAGCTACTCTGTCTCAGAGTTTTCATGATACTGCTCTTTCCTAGTTTTCCTCATACCCATCTCACTGCCCTTTCTCTTTCTCCTTTGCTTTTTCATCCTTCTCTCTCTCTCTCTCTCTCTATCTCTATCTATCTCTCTCTATCTCTCACACACACACACAATCGTAGGTATCCCCAAAAGCTTTGTCCTGAGCCACCTTCTCTCTTTGCTCTATCCTCTCTCACTTGGTGATCTCATCAGCTCCCATGGCTCAAGGGTTTTCCAGGCCTTTATCTCTGTGCTGCTGATTCCCAGATCTTTATATACAACCCTAGTCTTTCCTGACCTGCAGTCATGCATCTCTAACTGCCTCTTAGACACTAAGAATTAGATGTCCCACAGGTATGTCAAACTCAACATTTCCAAAACAAAGCTCATTATTTCCTCAAAACCTTACCCTTTTCAAACTTCCCTATTACTTTTTTAGGGTACCACTATTCCTTGTCACCCAGGTACATAATTTTAGTGTCATCTTGTCTCTTTACTCTTATCCCCCCACCTATCCAGTCCTTTGCCAGATCTTGTTTCTACCTTTACAACACTTCCTGTATACGTCTACCTCTCTCCACTTACATAACCACAATGCTATTTCAGCCCCTAATTTTTAGCTCTTGCCTGGATCATCACGATAGCCTCCTGACTGGTCTCCCTGCCTCAAATCTCTCTTTTCTCCCATTTTCCTTCCTCTCAGTGCCAAAGTGGTTTTCCTCAAGTGCAAGTCTAGCCATGTCACACTCCCCCATCCCCATCCACACACAGAGTTCTCCCCATTGGCTCTCTCTTACCTCCCAGATTAGATACAAAGTTCTCTATTTGGCCTTTATTACACTTTGCTCCCCTCCAGCCATACTTCCCTATCAACTTCCTTGAACACAGTACCCCCACTCATATCTGTGCCTTTGCGGTGACTCTTCCTCAGACCTGGAAAGCCATACCTCATCTTTACTTCCTGGTTTTCTTGACTTCTTTCAAGACCCAGCTCAAGTTCCACCTTCTTCAGGAGGCCTTTCCCAGCCCTCCCAGCTGCTGGTGCCTTCCCCTGTCATATTGCCTTCTATTTCCTCTGTGTCTTGTATGTTCCCAGCTATTCACATGTTGTTTCCCCAACCATGATGTAAGCTTCTAAGGCAGGGACTGTTTTTGCCTTACTTTGTATCCCCAGAACTTGGCACAGTGCCTGTCACATAGTAAATGCTTAATGGTCAAATGCTTATTAACTGACCAACAGAGTGCTTTCCATAATTATTGTGCCAAAAATACAAAAGACCTTGGCCCTATTAACTGATAAAACCAACAACCATTTTCTTTTTCTTTTTAATAACTGTAATTCAAAAATTAAGATAGGAAAGTTAGCTGAGGGACATAATATTTCACTGACTGTATTTTGGAATTGAAGTCATTTACCAATTCTGTTATTGTAAGCTATCTTTGTGGGATAAAACAGCATTAAGATGGAGCTCTGACCAAAAATAGTTTCTGTAGTTGCTAACCACACATGACCTTAAACTGCTGACACCTAGGAATTGAATTTGATGTTTCATCTGTTTCCAGTATTCTTCAGTCAAATTGTCTTTATTCTGAGTGTTATGGTAGCACTGATTTCCCCCCTGTGCTTTATTGGAGATAGAAGCAATTATAATGCAGATTGATTTTTCTAAGGAACAGCCCCCTGGTTCTCTAGTGTTTTAGGAAGTTTTTTTAAAGAATAAAGGGATAGGGCAGCTAGGTGGCACAGTGGATAGAGCACTGGCCCTGGAGTCAGGAAGACCTGAGTTCAAATGTGGCCTCAGACACATAACACTAACTGTGTGACCCTGGGCAAGTCACTTAACCCCATTGCCTAGCCAAAAAAAAAAAAAAAGGAATAAAGGGATAAGCCTATTTGGCCATTGTTTGCCTTACTGGCCTCTCTCCACATTCTCAAAGTGTATTTTCCCTTTTATGTTTTTCCCATCCCTGAATGCCAGTGTACTTTTAGCAATGGCCACTTGGAATTTTATCTTTATCTTGGCATCATGTAATGATGGTGTAAGTCTTTTGAAATTCTTGTTTGCATGAAAATGCCTCTTAATGAGGAGTTTTCTTATAGTGCTTTCATAGATATCACATGACTTTAGCTTTTAAGAACTAGCATTCTTATTCCAAAAAATTCCCTTTTTTATTTTATTGATTAAATTCTGGAAACTAGGGAGGTTCCTGTAAATGATTCCTTACCTTCTTAATTGGCACTTAAGGGGAAAGGTTAGCTTCCTCTGAATTTGATAGACTCAGATTTACCTCAGATTCTCTTTTACTGACTTTACCAGCTTTGCCCATTGCTGCTGCTGGAAAGACCATCTTCATTTTGTTTCTGAGACCTAAAGCAGCTAGGTGAGATTCACTATTATATTATAATATATATATTATATATTTTAGTTATTAGAAACAGAGTTCTGAAAGCTCCAAGGTAAAAAAAATGCTAAGCAGTCTTGGAGCATGCAGACATGGCATTTGTCTTGACATCTGAGTCAGTCAATAAACATCTATTAATTCCTACCATTTTAAATCCATACAGTTTCTGTAATCATTCAGTGAAGCAGAGCTATGAGATTCCTGAATACATAAATGCATTGAAAGCAAGTTTGTGAATTAGTTTAGCAAGGTAAGCTGTGACATCTGTCATAGCAACTTTTCCAAACTTCCTTTTTTTTTCTTTACTACCTAGTTCTTCACTAATAGGAGACCTCACTTCCTACTTCACTGGATAGATTGAGACTACCCACAACTTCCTCTCTCCTTGTCCACACCTTACAACCTATCTCTGTCTTTACCCATCTTCTCCCTCTTACTTTCATCTCAACTGATGAGATAGCTGTCCACTTTGCTAAGCCTAGGCTTTGATTTCAGACCCTGCAACTTTGAGAATCTATTATTCCTTCTCTCGGCCATATTCGGTCTTTTGTTTTCTCCTAGCACCTCCTCATTTACTTAAAGAAATACTGAAGAGATACTTAAAGAGATCCTAAAGAAACCTTCCCTTTGTTCTGATATCACCACCAACACCTCCTTCCCAACCCCTTACCCCTGCCTCCAAATGATTATTGGATCTTTCTCTCCCCTTTCACTGCTGAACTTCTAGAAAGAGTATTCTATTTTTGTAGTTTCTACTTCTTTACATTCCCCGCAGCATGTTGCAATCTGACCTCTCTTCCCTATGCTCAACTGCTCTCTTAATAAGGTTACCAGCTATCTCTTAATTGGCCAGTGCATTGGTGCTTTCTCAGGCCTCATCCTCCTTGACCTTTTTACGGCATTTGACATTGAATATCCTCTTCTTTTTGGTATTCTCTCTTCCCTTGGCTTCCATGATTCTACTCTTGCCTGGTTCTTTCTTTCTTCCTGATGAGTTTTTCTTCAGTAACTTCACAGAATTTAGCTATTTAACCTGTACCTAAGCAGGAATCCGATCCAAGAATATAATATCCCCAGCAAGTGACTATTCGATCTCAATTTGAAGATCTTCTAGTGGTGGAACCAATTTCCTCCTGAAGCAGCCTGTTCTACTTTTGCACAGCTCTTAATTGTTGGAAGATTATCTCCTTGTGTTAAATTTAATTTGAGATTAAATTTGTCTGACTATACCTTCTACACATTACTCCTCATTCTGTTCTCTGGGACCAACTAGGCCAAGTCTTATTTGTCTTCCACTCACAGCTATTCCCTTACTTGAAGACAGCTCATTTGTCCTCTCTAAATGTTCTTTTTTCCAAGCAATATACCCTAAGTTCTTTCATCTGGACTTCAGTTCCCACCCTATTCTAATCATCCATCCCAGGTACTCTTCACCTTCACTTATCGCAGCATTGATTCACAATGAACTTGCAGGTTATTAAAACCTTCATATTTTTCACATTAAGTTTTATTGATCTGTGCCTCTCCCATTTTTTGAGTCTGAGCAAAAAACTTTATATTTATTCCTATTAAATTTTATCTTACAGGTACAGCCCCATTTTTCTGGTTGTCATGATCTTTTGGGATCTTCCCTCTGTCATACCACATATTGGCTATTCCTCCTAGCTTCATATCATTCATTCAACTCCAACAGAATAAGCTCTTTGAGGAAAGTGATTGTTTCCTTTTTTAAAAAATTCTCCAGTGCTTGCTACACTACAAGCTGAGTAAATGCTTGTTGATTGGTCTGCATACTTAATAAGCATGCCATTTTTGTTTTCAGATCATTGATAAAAATGTTGAACAGCACAGATCCAAGGACAAATCCTTAGAGACCTGTCTCCAAGTTTATATCAACCCATTTAGATGATCCCTTAGATCTGGTTGTTTTTCCAGCCTTAAACCAATGTCACTGCTCTCTTTTCTAGTCTACATCTCTCTCTCTCTCTCTCTCTCGTCAACAAGCATAACATGAGATAACATGAGGTGTTTTATCAAATGTTTGTTAATACTGTAAGTATACCTTGTTCATGACCAACCAGTTTTCTGACCATGTCAAAAAAGAGGCTAGTGTGCTGTTACCTGTTTTTCATGAAACTATGCTGGCTCTTAATGATCCCTGATTTTTAAAAAATTACCTTCACATTGGATTTCTGTGTATTGGGTGCATGAGGGCATAATTAAAGTCCTATATTGAATGGGACCAAATCAGTAGAAGAAACATAGACAGAACCAAATTGACATGTTTTACACATCTTCGGGAGTTTAACCTTTAAATTTAGCCAAGAAGTTTTTGACAGCTTTTTTCAACAACTTCTCTGATTCGTCTGAGATCATTCCATCACCCTTGATCGTCTTCAAGAGGGCCTGGTGGTGCTCAGTTATATAAGTTAAGAAAGTACACTCAAACTTGGTGATATTAGTAGGATCTATTTTGTCAAGATACCCTTTTACACCAGCATAGATGACTGCCACCTGTTCTTCAATTGCCATGGGAGTGTATTGGCCTTGTTTTAGCAACTCAGTTAGACGTATCCCACGATTCAGCAATTGTTGAGTGGCAGGGTCTAGATCGGTACCAAACTGAGCAAAAGCCGCCACTTCCCGGTACTGAGCCAGCTCTAGCTTCATTGTACTTGCCACCTGCTTCATGGACTGGGTTTGAGCAGCAGACCCAAGCCGGGACACAGACAGGCCAACATTAATGGCAGGGCGGATACCTTTGTAGAACAGCTCTGTTTCCAAAAAGATCTGTCCATCAGTGATGGAGATGAAGTTGGTTGGAATGTAAGCAGATACATCGCCAGCTTGTGTTTCAATGACTGGTAAGGCAGTTAAGGAGCCACCACCAAAAACGTTGTTCATTTTGGCTGATCTCTCTAGCAGACGGGAGTGTAGGTAGAAGACATCATCAGGGTAAGCTTCACGACCAGGTGGGCGACGGAGTAGCAGAGACATCTGACGGTAGGCAACTGCCTGCTTGGATAAGTCATCATAGATTATTAGAGCATGTTTACCGCTGTCCCGGAAATATTCTCCCATCGAGCAGCCTGAATAAGGTGCCAGGTACTGAAGTGGGGCAGCATCAGAAGCAGTGGCTGAAACCATGATGGTGTACTTCATGGCACCTGCATCTGAAAGTCTTTTCACCAGTTGGGCAACAGTGGATCTTTTTTGACCAATAGCAACATAGATACAATATAACTTCTTCTTTTCATCAGTTTCATCATTAAAGTGTTTCTGGTTAATGATTGTTGCAATAGCGATCGAAGTTTTGCCAATCTGTCTATCGCCAATAATCAGCTCCTGCTGACCACGGCCAATTGGTACCAAACTGTCCACGGCCTTAATGCCGGTTTGCATAGGCTCAGACACGGAGATTCTAGGAATGATTCCAGGAGCTTTCAGACCCACTCTTCTATGTGTTTTGGCTTTAGTTGGACCCTTTCCATCAATGGGATTGCCCAGAGCATCTACTACGCGACCCAACAACTCCTTACCAACTGGAACATCTACAATGGCTCCTGTCCTCTTCACAATATCTCCTTCCTTAATGAGTTTGTCATTTCCAAATACAACAATACCAACATTGTCCAGTTCCAGATTGAGGGACATATCTTTTATACCTGAAGAAAATTCCACCATTTCTTCTGCTTGAACATTCCTTAGCCTGTGTACACGGGCAATACTATCACCAATAGTAAGGACACTCCCAGACTCTTTAAGGTCAACAGAGGTTTCACTTCCCAGAAGATGTGATTCAAGTTGAGAAACTAGCTTGGAAGTGCCTTCCTTAGAGGTATGAATGTTCCTTGTTGCAATAAAGGCTGCCGCCAGGGCATTTCTGGAGACTAGTCTGGCTTGGCAGAAAAAGGCACGGGCCAGACCCGTGGCTGCTCTTCTGGAGAGCATCTTTGCAGCTCCTCATCAGCATTCCTATATAGCCCCTGCCTCTGGGTTGACTGCACTTTCATTTCTAAGTGCTTACAGACCATTCCTTTAATAATACATTCTAGAATTTTGTCAGCAATTGAACTTTAGTTCACCAGCCTATAGTTCATAGACGCCCCTCTCTTCCCTTTTTTGAAAATTAGAGGAATATTTGCCTCTCTCCAGTACTGAAAGCATCTTTCCTGTTCTCCACAGTCTTTTAACAATCTTGTCAGAGATCCTTGACAGCAGCTTAATATTCACCATCTGCCATTTCTTCCAGTACCTGGGGATGCAGTTCAGGCAGATCACGTGACTTGAACTCATTTAGGGCAAAGAGATATTTTCTTACTATCTCCTGTTTTATGTTTGGCTTAAACTCCATGTCAGTCATTTTTGTTCTGTCCTTCCTAGTCCAAAGGTCATTGTACTTGGCAGAGAGAACAGCATCAAATTCTATTTCCTTCTGTCATAGGATCCCCAAATCACAGAATTACAGAGTTGAAAGGAAGCTCAGCAGCTCTCTGGTACAATCCCTCCCTGGAAAGGAACCTGCCCAACTAGAGGCCATCCAGGCCTTTGCTGGAAGGCCTTTTCCTTCCACCCCCCCAAGACAGATCCTTCTGTTTTTGTGTGGGTCTCATTAGGAAGTTTTTCCTTACATTAAGTCTAAATTTGCCTCTTTGCTACCTTGACCTTTTTTCCCTTCTGTGCTCTAGGTATGTCAGATTGTGCCAATGCCAGCGAACCACTTTCCTATTGGCAGCACTATGAGCACTGTGCATCTTTCTTCAGATGGTACTTACTTCTATTGGATTTGGTCTCCTGCAAGTTTAAATGAAAAAACACCAAAAGGACATTCTGTTTTTATGGATATTTTTGAACTCATAGTAAGTTTAACCTTTCCCATTGTAAAGAATTCTTCATTGGTATTCAATTTCAATTTGGTAACATAAATATTCTGAGACTTTAGAATGTGTGGGCTATGGTTGCTTTTCTGTGAATCTTTCTAATACTGCTAGCATCAGCCAAAGTTTAGAGTTTAGCTGGTGTGTGTGTGTGTGTGTGTGTGTGTGTGTGTGTGTAGGGGGGTGGTCAGCAAGCATTTATAAAGCACCTGCTGTAAAAAATTAATTATTTCTTTCATATTTAATAACTGTTGAATCAAGACCAAGGTTTTTCTTCTTTTCTACTTCCTCATCCAAAACCAGTGAGTGTAGGAAATCACTCTTAAAGATTTACTCAGGCCAAGATCTAAAAAGACAGTAAAAGAAATTCTGAATTTGGGCTAATGAGTGTATCCTGCTCATTGTGTTTGCTCAGACAGGTCTGGGAAAATATGGATCCTCCCTTTTGTCTGACAGGTGATATGGAAATTGATGTCTCTGACTAAGATTTGGGTGATCTAAGTCACATACCCCAAGACCTTCATTTTAATGTAGCCCACCTTCTGTTGTGTTAACCAGTCAGAGTTAATTGGTACTCCTCAGGAACACCTACTGTTCAAAGGGCATATAAACTGTGAGCGCACTGCCACTAGGGGGCTTTGGTCTAAGAGAGACAGCCACATGACCATCCTGTTATGCTGGCCTTATTAATAAAATGATTAAACCCAGAAACAGTGTCTTTTGAACCTTTTTAATCATCACATTGCTGTGTCAGGCATTGTACTAAGCACTGGAAATACAAAGAAAGGCAAAAAATAGCCAGTTTCTGCTCACAGTCTAATCTGCTAGATGGCTTGGAGACAACTATGTACAAACAAGGCCTATACAGGATAAATTGGGGATCACCTCAGGGGAGTTCCTTAGGTTAAGGAGGACAGAGAAAGAGTTCTTGCAGAAGGTGGAACATCAGCTAAGATCTGGAGAAAACCAGGAGGCAGAGATAAGGAGGAAGAGAGTTACAAACATGGAGGATACCCAGTGAAAATGCCAGGAGATAGAGCATGTAAGGAACAGCAGCAAGCAGGCCAGTGTCACTGGATTGCAGAGTACATGGAGGGGAGTAAGTGAGGTAGAAGAAGACTGGACACCAGGTCTGAAGGGGTCCATTGTAGTTCTGGATGTCTATGGGGGGAACTCTTGGTGCAAAAGCTCCCTCCATCAGTGCAGTTTTGCATCTGTTCTATAACTTTTGATCTTAGTTGCTTGGGGCACTGGGAAGTTAAATGATTTGTCTACAGTCACCTGGACATTATGCTCAGAGACAGGACTTAAACCCAGGTCTTTCTGACTCCAAGATATCCCTTTATCCTTTTATTTTTATATATGCTTAAGTCTGGGTAGATGGAGGGATGAATTGATGGATGTGAATGTGATCTATCTAATTGTGAAATCTCTTCACCCTGTTGATTGCCAGATTTCATTTGTCTGATCATGCTGGCTAATTCGGAACACCTAATCATAGGAGTTCCTGTCCTTCCCCACTGTTTCATGTATGTCCTTGAAGCTGTTCTGGCAGTTGAAGAGGACAGCCTTCATCCACAGACATGGCCCCTTCTCAGTGGCTATGTGTGGACCTCCTGAAGAGACAACATTTTTATGGTCACATTTAAGGAGCGATAGTTTTCCTCCTTCTTCCTACCAACCTATACAAGCATATGTATTTCATCTGTTGCTGCTTTTTATTTGTTCTGTTATTTATCTCCGAGACCTTTTAGTTGCTTTTTCTGGCGTTAGATTATTTCCATTAGGAGGCACTACTTATAGACACTTGGTGTAAAATTTTTATCGACAGCTTTCCAGTAGAACTGGTTGATCTTCACTTATTAAATGTGTAATCTAGAGTCACTTTGTATCAAAGTACAAAAGGAGAATTCTCAATGTTTCATGTCATGTTTCTTTTATTCTTAAAAGTTTATATTGAACCTTTAGGTTTTTCATGATGTTTTTTGTAAGATCAATATTTAAGTATTTTGAGTCTCGTGTTCAGAAATAACTGCTTTTGTGGCAACCAGACTGTACTGCAGTTATCAGATGGAAGAAGGTACCTTTATAAATAAATTGAAATGAGCTAAAAATGTTATTTTAAACATTATCTAAGGGCATTCTTCTTTTAAACAGGTTGAAAATGGTATGTTTGTAGCCAGCCCTCTCCAGGAGCGTATAATACTCATGAGGAAAGAGGGTGAGTCTGCCAAAAGCATTAATGAAATGCTTCTGAGTAGACTTTCACGGTACCGAGCCTCTCCATCAGCAACATTGGCAGCCCTCACTGGCTCTACCATTTCCAATACGTTGAAGGAGGACCAAGCAGGTATGATCTTCATTTTGCAAAGCAAATCAACTTATCCAGCATGATGCACTTTTGTTTATTCCATCAGTCTCCATTCAAATATATTTTCTTATAGCTCTAAATACCTAAACCAGCTTCTAGTAGAATGTAAGCTGCTTGAGGGCAGAAACTGACTCACTTTAAAAAAAATTTTTGTTGTTGTTGATGGCTTTTGTTTTTACATTTCCTATATTTTCAAATATGTTCCTTCCCTTCCCCCCTTCCACAGAACCAATCAGTCAACAAGCATTTATTAAGTTCCAACTTTGTTCCAGGCACATCCTAGTGAATGCCAGGGATACAAAAAAAGGCAAGAAAATGTCCCTGCTCTCAAGCAGCTCCCAGTCTGATGGGGGAGACAACATGGAGATGACCATGTACAAACAAGATACCGACAGGATACATTGGGGTAGACATAGAAGGAAGGCACTGAGACTAAGGAGGACTAACAGAAAGTGAGACCGTCGCAGAGCCCGGAAGGAAACCCGGGAAACCCGGAGATGGGGTGGGGGGACTTCCAGGCACTGGGGACAACCCATGACAGTGCTGTTCGGAGGTGGCGTGTGAGGAGCAGCAAGGAAGCCTGCGTCACTGGGTCAGAGAAGAAACAACTTAGCAGAACTAACCAACGTAGGGAAAAGATCTGACCTTCTCCTTTATGGAGGAGGTGGGCAGGTGCCTTTCCCTACCTGTCCTTGGGGGCTGAGCTTGGTCATAGTAATTTCACAGTGTCTGGCTTCATCTGTTTTGTTGTTATTGGTCCTTGGTTTACGTTGTTGTAGTCATGTGTGTGTTGTTTCCTGGCTCTGCTTACTCCGCTTGGCATTAGTTTATGGAAACCTTCCTCTGCCTCTCTGTCTTTATCATATTCATCACTTTTTATTGCATAGTCATAGTTTGTTACATTCATGTGCCAGACCTTATTTAGATATTCTTTTTTTTTTTTTTTGGCTAGGCAATGGGGTTAAGTGACTTGCCCAAGGTCACACGGCTAGTAAGTGTTATGTGTCTGAGGCCGGATTTGAACTCAGGTCCTCCTGAATCCAGGGCCGGTGCGCTATCCACTGAGCCACCTCTTATTTAGACATTCTTCAGGCAGTAGGATTCTACTTTGTTTCTAGTTCTTTCCTACTACAAAAGGCTTCTATAGATCTATTTTGGTGTGGTATACATAGGACTTGGGGCAGCTCGGTGGCACCATAGGGCATAGACTCATCTTCCTGAGTTCAGATTTGGCCTCAGACACTTACTAGCTGTGTGAAACCCTCAGTTTCCTCATCTGTACAATCAGCTGAAGAAGGAAGTGGCTAACCATTCCAGTATGCTTGCCATGAAAACCCCAAATGAGATCATGAAGGGTTGGACACAACTGAAAACAAATGAACAACAACAAAAATATGGGGCTTATCTCACAGTCAAAAGGTGTGGACATTTGAGTTGCTTTCCAGAAGAGTTGGACCAAGTCTCGGCTCTATCTTCATGGCATTAGTGGACTCAGTTTTGTACAACATTGGCTATTTCACTTGTGTCTTGTATCTCCAGCTCCTGGGACAGTGCCTGACCTGCTAGGTACCTGATAACATGCTTGTTGATCAATTAGTTGAATCTGATACTAATGACCATTGTGTTTGGCCAGAATTTTGTTGCCTTTCCATGTTGAACTTCATAATTTTGATTCTTCTCAAAATTGTGATATCTCATGATTGGTGATATAGCCTCATTGAGATTGGTGTTAAAGTATCAGGAAAGAGCTTGGGACTATTAAAAACAAAACCTAATTTTCCAAGGGCAATCCATCCCACTCTCTTATTCCAGTTAAATTCTGGACCGAGTCCAGTGTCCATTTGTAGTCCAAGATAAATGTATTGATGGAATGGCTCAATGGACTGTCCAGCCAGCTGTATGTCACAATGTGGACAATGGACATTCTTCATCCATTTCTTTTTTCCTCTGGAGATGTCAGGTGTGTATATTTTGAGTGGTTACAGATCTCATTGAGGAAGACCTGCAGTATCTGGTGGATTTGATGTAACCAGCACAATAAGTATATGGAGTACCTCACCAGTTTAAAAGGAATCTCGCCTTTGGACTTTATTTCTGATATTATCCATGACTGTGGTACACTCAAGCTTTGTTAAACATTTGTCTCCTACTTTTATGCCTTGGTTGATGTTGGTAACCCAAAGAACATTGAACAGAATTCTCTCTCTGGTTGGTTGAAGGAACTGGAACATTTAAAATGATGATGATAATAGCTAATAATAATAGTGTTTATAAAGTGATTAATATTTCCAAAGCTCTTGGAAATATTGTCTCATTTGATCCTCACCACTCCCCCCATGACAAAGATATGATAACTGCCTACGTGTCTTTGGCGGGAGGGCTGTCTTGTAAAAGCAGGGTTGACTTGTTTTTAACTGAAGATAAAATGAAGACAAACGGGTAGAATTGGAATGGCCTGTCTTAGAAAGTGGCCAGTCTCCCTTACTTGCTGGATGTCTTCAATCGGAGCACCGATGACTACTTGTCAGGCTGCTGTGGAGGGGGCTCTTGAAGGGACAAGTTTGGTTAGATGGCTTTTGAGCTCTCTGCTACCTCTGAGACGCTTTGGATTTCATACCACTTCTAACTTCATTGATCAGAGAGAGGAAAAAGACCTAAAAATATTAGAACTTCCCATTTCCTCCAGGCTAGGTCATCTTTGGGGGAAAGTTACAATATTGTCTTTCACTTTTTGTAACTATTTGCTATCTTTACTTCAAATATCTTGAGAATCAGTCCTTCAATGTTTTCAAAACCCTGTGTCTTCCCATGTCAGTTTTTTCTGCATGTGTTTGGTCTGATCAATTTTTTATTGGAATTTCTACTTATATATTGCATTGAAGTGTGAGAAATGAAATGTTCTGATTCCATGGTCATCCTTGATAAAAAGTGGATTATAGAAATACTAGCAGATGTGTTCCTTTTCCTTCCCTATTTCCCCTTCCTTCCAGATTTGTCTGTATATGCTCTTGGGATGATCCTGCTACATTGCAGATTATACCAAGCTTTGTGCATATTTCTTTTTACCTCCTCAGCCCTTTGCCATTTTATGAGGTAATAGTGATCATCATGTTTTACGCATGATTTTATATTTGAAAAGGGTGCTATCTTTTGTCATCATGTTTTACCATTTGGTGCATTGAGCATGTTCTGGCAGAGGTAGTTTCTGGTCCATTGTGAAGATTGTGATTCTTTTAAGCTAAGAGTCAAAAACCTTTTCCTTTAGCCAGTTTCCTATTTTTTAGATCAATAGCTTATTTTTTGTTTTTGTTTTAAATAAGTTTTTATTGATGTCTTTTATTTTTTTTTTACAATACAATAGTTTCCCCTAGTAGCCTTCCCCTTACAGAGAACCATCCCATATAACAAATAGTATTTTTTTGAGTCAAAAAAAGAGGAAGAAATCAGCATAACTGATTAAAAGTCTGAAAATATGTACATTGTACATTTGTGGATCTCCATCTCTGCAAAGCGGTGGGGTGGAAATGTCTTCTCTCATTCTTTCAAGCCATACTTGTTCTTGATAATTTTGCAGCATTCAGTTTTAATTTTTTTGGTGGCTCTTACCATTTATTTTAGTTGACAATGTAGTCATTGTGTATATTGTTTTCTTGGGTCTGCTTATTTCATTCTGTATCAGTTCATGTAGAGCTATCCGTGCTTCTCTGTATTCGTCATATTTATCATTTCTGACAGGGCAGCAACATTCTACTGCATCCATATACCACAGTGTATTTACCATTCCCCAATTGATGTGCATCTATTTTGTTTCCAATTCTTTGCTATCACAAAGAATGCTGCTATAAATATTTCATTGTATATAGGAACTTTATCAAAGGCCTCCTTGGAGGATAAACCTAGTAGTGAAATGTCTGGGTCGAAGGGTATGGACATTTTAGTTGCTTCATTTGCATAATTCCAAATTGTTTTCCAGAATGCATGTCCTGATTTATAGCTCCATCAGCAATACACCAGTGTGCCTACTTTCCCTACAACTCCCCCAACACTGACTGTTCCCATCTTTTGTCATCTTTGCTTATTTGCTGGATGTGAGATGAAACTTCTGCGTTATTTTGATTCATATTTCTCTTATTATTAATGATTTAGATCATTCTTGCATATGGTCATTACTATTTCTTATTATTATTGTTGTTGAATAGAATGGTGTGATTTTATTTTTTTCACTTATTTTATTTTTTCTCAGTTACATGTAAAAAAATTTTAACATGCTTTTTTAAAAATTTAAAGTCGCAAATTCTCTCCTTTCCCCCCCTTACTTGAAAAGGACAAATAATTTGGTATACATTATATGTGAAGTCATACAAAACATATTTCCATATTAGCCATTTTACAAAAGAAAACAAACTGAGAGAGAAAGTTAAAAAAAAGTATGCTTTGATCAGCATTTAGACTCTATCAGTTCTTTCTCTGGAGATTGATAGGATTTTTCATCATAAGCCCTTCAGAATTATGTTGGATCATTGTATTGCTCAGAATATCTACTTCATTTACAGTTGATCAGTGTACAGTATTGTTGTTAATGTACAATGTTCTCCTGGTTCTGCTCACTTTACTTTGCATCAGTTCATATAACCATCATGCCATAAGCAATTAGGGGTAGTTTTATCTCTTTTTTACCTGTCTTTATGCTTTTAATTTCTTTCTCTTATTGCTACTGCTAGCATTTCCAGAACTATATCAAATATAGCAAGAGGCTTGCTTTACTCTCATATTTATTGGAGAAGTTCTGGAGGACCTACATCGTCTATGGGTGCTTGAGTTTGATTTTAGATAGATACTTTTTATGTTGTTTATAAAAAGATCCCTCTTTGCCTATACTTTGAAGGATTTATAATATAAATGAGGTTACACTTTACCAAAGGTTTTTTCTGCATCTGTTTAGATAATCATGGGGTTTGAGCTGTTTTTATTTTTAATATGATTAATTATATTGATTACTTTTCCAATGTTGAACCATCCTTGCATTCCTGGTATGCCCAACTTGATTACAATGAATGATTTCTTGAATGAATTGGATGTGGTCTATTTGACAAAATTGTATTTAGAAGTTTTGAATTGACATTCAGTAATGATATTGGTTTATAATTCTGTGTTTCATCTTTCCCTAATTTAAGTATTGGACTATATTTATCTCATAAAAGGAATCTGGTAAGGGACCTTCTTTCTCATTTTTGAGAATAATTTGTGTAGTATTGATTTCTTTGAAAAATTGATAGAATTCTTCCTGTGAATCCATAAAGATTAGGAAGATTTTTTCCCTCTGGCAATTCCTTTGAATCTAGTTTCATTTCCTTTTCTGAGATTGGGTTTTTTAAAAGATCTCTATGTGGTATTCTGTTAGTTTGGGTATTTTATGTTTGTGGAAGTATTCCTCTCTTTCTTTTGTATTCTCAGTTTTACTAGTATAAAACGGTGCCGAGTAGGTTCTGATAATTCTTGTTCTGATCTTAATGTGATTTCACCTTATTTGTTTGCTATTTGATTTTATTTTCTTACCTTTTCTTTTTAATTAGATTGGCTGAAAGCTTTTAAATTTTATTAGTCTTTTCAAAGAATCACCTTTTAGTTTTAGTTCTCATTTCCAGGTTATCTCTAACTTTTGATATCTCCTCTTTTTGTGCTTATTTTAGGTTTATTTGTTGACTTTCTAATTTTTAAAATGCATATTCAGCTTATTAATCTTCTCTTTTTCTATTTTGTTAATGTATGTTTGTAGGGATATAATTTTTCCCCTGAGGACTGCTTTATCTGCATCCCAGAAATTTTGGTATGTTTTTTTCATCATTATTATTTTCTTCCACATAATTATTAATTGTTTCTATGTTCTTTTGCCTACTCGTTATTAAAGATTTCATTGTTAAGTCTTCATTTGGATCTGTCTTTTGTTTGTGTTCCCTGAACTGATTACTATTTTTATTGCATTGTCATCTGTAAAGGACATACTATTTCTGCCTTTTAAATTTTATTTTTATTTCTCCCCTTTTTGCAATATACATTGTGACCTAACATATGATTAGTTTTTGTAAAGGTTTCATGTTGTGCTGAGAAATACATATATTCCTTTGCAGTCCAACTTAAAAGATACAATAAATCTTTTAGCTCTAGGTTTTCCAACAATTTGTTCAGTTCTGCATTATTCCTTTTGTTTGTCTTTCTGTTAGATTTATCTAAATCTCCTGTCATTAAGTACTCTAAGGTACGTATTTTGGCCTCCCTTTTCTAAACAGCTTCTATATTAGTACGCTGTAGATCTTGTGCCCTGATCCCTTTTTTCTGTTGTGTATCACTCTTGAAAGTACCACTTGCTGCTTGTGATCAAGAGGATATTGCCTCATGGTTGGAATTTTCCTGTGTCCATGATTGTGAGGGTCATTATTAACCTTGACTCTTCCTATCACCATTTTTTTCCTATTTGTCTTGAAATGTCTCTGGGTCCATTTCCTGCCACTCCTCTGGGTGTCATTTGCCCAAAGGAGCTCTGATTTTCCTTCTCTTGAGGCAGGTTGGGTGGTCTCTCTAAAGCACCAAATTCCTACAGATTACACCCACTGTAAGGTCTGGATCTCCTGTTGTAAAATATCTTTCTTCTCCCATGGGAGCACGCATCAATAATACTGTCTCCTACCAGTGTAACAAGACTTCCCTCTTTCCTCTTGCTCAATCCCTCCCTATGCTTCCCCTTTCATTCTCCTCTAGGCTTCTTCTTGAGAGACTATAGGACTTCTTTTCATTTCATTGATTTGTTCAAGGTACATTACATATATTTCCTTTTATCTTCTTCCTTTCCACTTAGGGGAGTATACTCATTCTGTAATTTAGTCTCTCAAACACACGCAAATATTAATTGACTTCCAGGAGGGTACAGGCCTGTTTCTATATCATCATTCTATTTGACTTGCTTTTCCCTTGAATTCTTGTGTACTTTTAGAAAAAAACTCTTGGTTTTTCTGTTGTTATTTTGTTGTTATTGTTCTTGGTTTCTATGGATCTATCATCTTGGGTTTTTGAAAAGAAAAAAAAATTTTGTTCAGGTCTGAATTTCTTTCTAGGAATGCTTCAAATGCCTCTTTTTTTTTTTTTTTTAAATTGGAAGTCCCATCTTTTTTCATTAATGGTTAGGCTCAGATTTGCAAGAAAGGTATGTCTCCTTGGGTTCCATCATGAGCTCCTTTGCTCTTCAAAACACATTATTCCATTCACTCCTATGGTTTCAGGTATAATCTTGTGTTATTTTAATAACTTTTCCTTTATATTTGAAACTTTTTTCATGGTCACTTGGAGAATTTGTTGTTTATCAGTAGAATTGTTAAATTTAACTAATATGTGTCTTGGAGTTTGTAGCATAGGGTTTGGTTTGTTGTTGTTGTTTTGGAGGCAATCTGTGGATTTTTTCAATTGGTACTTTGCTTTTTGTGTTCAGAAATTTGGGGCAGTTTTCTTGTATTATTTCTTGCATTGTGGTGTCAAGGGTTTTTTACTTGTCATATAGGCTTGTAATCCTTAACTTGCCAGGTCCTGTCTTCAAGATCACTAATCAATCAATCATCTCGCATTTATTAAGCACCTACTATGTGTCAGGAACTTTGATAACCTCTGTGTATACAAAGAAAGACAAAAAAATAGTCCTGTCTTTTAAGAAGTACATAATCTGTTGGAGAAATAAAATACAAAACAACTGTGTACATGCAAGATATTTACGTAGGATACATTGGAGAAAATCAACAGAGGGAAGACACTCAGATTAAGCAGAGAAAGGCTTCTTGCCGAAGATTGGGATTTAGCTGACGCTTGAAGGAAGTCAGGGAATACAGGAGGTAGAGATGAGGAGGGAGAGAGTTGCAGCTATGGGGGACAGCCCAAAGTTGGGAGCGTTGTGTGTGAGGAACAGCAAGGAGGCCAATGTGATTGAGTGTCAAAAGCTACAGAGAGGTTAAAAAGAATGAGGGTGGGATTGATATGTTTTGCTTCTATGGAGATCTTGTTTTCTTTTTATATTATTACTTTTTGCTTCTCTTTTTCCAGAAAATCCATGTATTTGAATTCCCAATCATTTATTCCCTCTTTTGTTTCTTTGGTGACACTTCCCTTTGTGGCTTCAAGTTTTTTGTTTTGCTTATAATTTCTGTTGTGCAGGCCATATATTTTGCTTTCACAGTGCTTATTTTTCCTTTAAACCATTCAGGGACATCCTGCTGTGGTTCTACCTCCCTTGGGAGGCTAGATAGGCTCCTTTGCCTCATCAGATGTTGATTTGTTTTCCTTTGTCTTTTAATATCTATTCAGAGATGTTTGGACTTTTTTCTGATCTAGATGCCGTGTTCCCTCCCATTATTATCTTCTCTGTTGACTTATCTGCTTATGCTCAAGGACTTTAACTGATTTTTTTAAATTACTGAGGTCTTTGTTGACTTGAGTCTTTTTTCTTTATTTTCTCCTTTTGCTCTCTTTCTAACTCCTTCCCCTTTGATTCCAGTTTTCCTGGGGGATGGACCTCGCAGTGGTTTCTGATTCCTCTCATGCTGGGCAATTCACAATTCACTGGCCTCAGTCTCTCCTTGAAGTGATTTCTGAAGGGACAGAATTGGCTCCTGGTGGATGCTAAGTGCTTTCTCTCAGTTCTGGTGGAGTTCCACACGTGCTATTTTACTGTCTCAGTTCCCTTTGTTCCTCCCTCCACCCGAATCAAAATTCTTGGAGCTGTTGTTTACAGATTTCCAAGGCACTTCCCTTCTTTCCTCAATGAGTTTGGTACCTGGCTCACAATTTTTCTTTTATCTTGATCTGTTGGTGAACCAGTTTAATTTCATGTTGTCTTCTTTTCTTGAGTTCCTTAGCCTCCTTATCATATCACCAGTTGCTCCCTGCTAAGCCTTAGCCTTGAATCACTCCCACCATCTTCAGCCTTTGCTCCTGTACATGCCTCTGAAGAAAGGTAGAAAAAAATCATGTAGCCTTTCTGTTTGGGTCCAACACAAATTTGTTACACAACCTCAACTGGCCTCTTACTGCTGCAAGGCAATTGCACTGTACCTCATTTATCAACTCACTCTCCCACTCTCCACAGTGGTTCTTTCTTTCAGACCTTTTTATTTCTCCTCAAACCTCCCATGGCTCCTCCTTTCCCTCCACCCTCTCTGCTGAGAAGCTTGCCTCATATTTTACCAAAAAAATTGATGCCATTTACCATGAGCTCTCTCTTATCCCTTCTTCCTCGTCTATCACTCAGATGTATTCTGCTACCATCTTCTCCTTCACCCTTGTCTCACATGATGAAGTAGCCTAACTCATTACCAAGGCTAATCTCTCTACTTACACAAATGATCCTATTGTATCCTGCTTCCTCCAATGGATTGTCCCGTCTCTCATCCCCACTCTATTACTTATCTCCTCAGGCTTTTTCCCTACTGCCTGCAGACTTGCCCACGTCTCCCCCATCCTCCAAAAAACCTCACTTGATCCTTCTGTCCTTGCTGACTGTCATTATATATCTCTTCTACCCTTTGTAGCTAAACTCCTTGAAAAAGCTGTCTACAATAGGTGCTTCTGCTTTCTCTTCTTCTACTTTCTTCTTAACCCTTTACAGTCTGGCTTCTGACCTCATCATTCCATTAAAACTACTCTCTCCAAAATTACCAGCAATGTCTTAATTGCCAAATCCAATGGCCTTTTCTCAGTCCTCATTCTCCTTGGCCTTTCTTCAACCTTTGACACTTTTGATCACCTTCTCTTCTTTGATGCTCTTCTCTCTAGATTTTCAGGGCACCACTCTCTCCTAGTTCTCCTCCTACTTATCTGACCACTGTTTATCAGTCTACTTTGCTGGATCCTTATCCAGGTCATGTCCTCTAATTATAGTTATCCCACAGGATTCTCTCCTGAACCCTCTTCTCTTCTTTTTTCTTTTTTTTTCTTTTTGGTGAGGCAATCGGGGTTAAGTGACTTGCCCAGGACCACACACCCAATAAGTGTCAAGTGTCTGAGGCCGGATTTCACTTCTCTTTTCCTTCTGTACTACTTCATTTGGTGATCTCATCAGATATTATGGCTTTAATTACCATCCCTATACTGATAAATCTCAAATCTACTATCCTGCCTGAATCTCTCTGTTTTCCTCCAGTCTCATATCTCCAGCAGCCTTTCAGACATCTTGAACTAAACTTGTCCAAAATGGAACTTACTATCTTTCCCCCTAAACCCTTCCCCTCTCTTAACTTCCCTCTTACTTTCGAGGGCAACACCATCCTTCTAGTACTTCAGGCTCATAACCTCTATATCATTTTTGATTCCTGTCTATCTCACCCTCCCATATCTAATCTCTTGCCAAGGCGTGTTAATTTCACCTTAGCAATATCTCTCGAATATGCCCCCTTTTCTCCTCTGACCCTTCCACCACTCTAGTGCAAGCCCTCATCACCTCACACTTAGACTATTACAATAGCCTAATGGTGGGTCTGCCTGCCTCAGTCTCTCCCCACTCCAGTCCGTCCTCTATTCAGTCACTAAAGTGATTTTTCTAAGGCTCAGGTCCAATTTTGTCACCCACCCCCTACTCATTAAACTCCAGTAGCCTCCTATTGCCCCCACTATAAATGCAAAATCCTGTTTGGCATTCAAATACCTCCATAACCTTCCCTCCTCCTGTTTTCCCAGTCTTCTTAACATCTTACTTCTCAACACATACTCTTTGATTCAGTGACACTGGCCTCCTGGCTGTTCCAGAAGTAGGACACTCCCACCTCTTGGTTCCTAGCATTTCTCTGGCTTGCCCCAGTGCCTGAAATGGTCTCCTTCATCTCTGCCTACTGGCTTCCCTGGCTTCTTTTAAGTCCCATCTGAGGTCTCATCTTCTACAGGAAGCCTTTCCCAACCCCTCTTAATTCTAGTGCTTTCCCTCTTTTAATTATTTCCTGTGTATCCTATATATATAGCTTGTTTGTACATATTTGTTTACTTGTGTCTCCCTCATTAGAATGTGAACTCCTTGAAGACAGAAGACTGTCTTTTGCCTCTTTTTGTATCCCTAGCACTTAGCATAGTGCCTTGTACATAGTAGGTGTTTAATAAATGTTTACTGACTGACTGACTGACTGACTCAGTTCTCTAGCCGAGTTTGGGGTTTCCATGCTGTTGTCCTAGCCAGAATAAGCATCTGCCTTTTGGTTTTCTGCAGCATGGGGAGGAGTGGTATGGGCTAGCTCACAGGTGAGGAACTTGTGGCCTCGAGGCCATATGTGGCCCTTTAGGGCCTCAGGTGCATCCCTTGGAATCCAGACTTCACAGAAGAAATCCTTTGAGTAAGGGGATCCCCTTGGATTCAATCAAAGGGCTGCACTTGAGGCCCCACATGTGGCCCTGAGGCTGCAGGTTCCTCACTCCTGAGCTGGATGTTAATTCTGTTCTAAGCCGATGGGTAGGCTTATTTGGCCTTGTCATAGCAAGGTGGGAAATGGGGGAGACGCTAAGTGAGTACATTAGGGTTAGTAATTAGCCTTTTCTGCTTTTAGTTCATTAGATTTTTACCTTGTTAGGATTTTTGGTGTCTTAGACCATGAAGGTAGCTGAAATTGCTCTATCTCTTGTGCATAATTCCTATTTTAGAGATGTTTAAGAGGCCCTGAGGATTATAAAAAAATGTTCCTCACCTCTAATTTCTCAATCCAAAAGCATGTTTTCCAGTTTTTAGAAATTGGCATCCCTATGCCCAGTTCCACATTGAAGTGACCAGGTATTGATGTATAAGTTGATTTGGTTTTTAGGGTCTTGCCAGATTCATTAGATAATTGCATTCTCTTCTTCCTCTCCAACAAAGGTTGACTCACAATCCACATTTATTATCGTGGTCCCTAATCCACAGTCATCCTTATGGTGCTCAGTAAACTGATGACCTCTCCTCTTCATGAGGGCCCTTTGCTTCTGTGCATCACGAATACTATAAGGCAAGAAGACCAAGTATCTCAAGTAATGATGTTGCTTTTGGGCACACAACTAAACCAACTCTGCTGCATATTTAGGGAGAACCTGTTAGCCATCCTTCCATTTAGCTTCAGCAGCTGCAACTTCTTTGTCTAATGGTTTCATTTATAGAGAAACTATCAGTTTGGAAATAGTTGGGTTCCTCTAGTCAATGGTCATTGGATAAAAATCTGACATTTAGAGTACAAACAGTTAATTTAATGTTTATTGACAATCCAAAAATGAATTCTTAGCACCTTCTGCCTTCCTTTCTGCTACGCTGACTGCAGAAGCTTAGGACTAAGTGCTGGTTCTAATTTTTCTAATTTTCACGTTCAGAGGATTCGCCTGATATCGAGCCTCCCTAGTCTGGGAAAATAGACCCATGTTGTCCCTGGAACTTGAAGTAAAGACTTCTTAGCTAGGAAGAATCTGTCAGATCTTTAACTTCCCCAACCTAGCTGTTGAGAGTCAAGGGTCGCTTTCACACCCCAACGAGGAAATGGAGCAGGACTATCATGGAGGGTTCAGCTATGTCAGTTCCATTATTTTATGTTACCATTATTAGTATGATTTAGAAAATATCCCCATGGACTTGTTGCTTTGGTGATCAGGCATGCAAGAGCTAGGCCTTTTAGAGCTTGCAGTTAAGATTGACAAGCATGGAGGATGTACCAGTTTTTAGACCTGGACCACAGGAATTGGACACTTCTGTGAACTTCTCAGAGTAGTTATTTTCTCTATTGCAGATTGCAGCCTGTTCATGCCATCTTCTCTAGTATGGTGTTTGACCATGCCCTTTTCTAAATGTGCCACAGGCAATCTCTCAGACAGATTTGAAGCCTTCCTGTATGCCTTGTAATATTTTGTAGATACCAGTGCCACACACCATGGATGGCCATTGCTTGATCTTCTAGTCTTCCCAGACCACCTCCTTTGATAGTTGATCAACCAATGGCATCACCTCCCTAATGTCATGGTCTTCTTTGAGAACGAAGGACAAACAGTAACAGCTAATAAATTATAACAGAACCCAAGATCAGGAAAAACAGTTATGTACAGAAAGTATGGTATAAATTAAAATTACTCATTTGTACTTTTTTATTTCTACTGGGAAGAATGAGAAAAAAGGATCCATTGTTATTTAGCAGCAAAGTCTGTCGAATGAAATACTTGATTACTCTTCATTAATTTCAAATGTTAAAAGTTTCACTGCTCTCCATTATCATATAGAAGAGGGGAAGAAATACCTATTGTATTTGATTTGTTATGTGAATTTGAATTAGACGGGACAATTTAGTTTGCAGACATTTTTTTCCTTTACCTGTGATTTAATTGCTGTGGGTACTTCCTTGTATGGAAACTTCTCCCATTCAGACAGATTGTCATTTGATCTGTAGCTTTTTCATTTTTGAGAGTTGTCTGGGTGACTGAAAGGTTAAGTGACTTGCCTTCCGTCACACAGATAGGATGTGTTAGTGGCAGGATTTGGACCTAGGTTTTTCTTGCCAAGCCCAGCCTTCTAGCTACTGTGCCAGGAGTCCTCAACTATTTATAGGTGAAAAAATGTTTTCCTCCAAACAAGCCTGTGTCATTTATTTAAGTCTCCTTCTCCTCCACTTTGCAGATAAGGAGCCTTTGACTCTGAGGGTGAAACACCTCATCTGAAGTCATAGCCCAGGCCAGAGCCAGGAGACAGTGGAGCTCTAGACTAGAGCTTCGGGGGAAGAATTGAAGGAGGGTTTTTCAAATAGACTTCAAAGGGTCTCATCTTTTTTTTCCTTTTTTTGTCTAGTATTTTATTTTTCCCCAATTACATGTAAAAAGAATTTTAACATTTGTTTTTAAAACTTCAAGTTCTAAATTGTCTCCCTTCTTCCCTTCTTACCCCTCTCATTGAGAACGCAAGCAGTTTGATATAGGTTATACATGTGTCGTCATGCAAAACATATTTCCATATTAGTCATGTTGTGAAAGAAAACATAGACAAAAAAAACCTCGAGAAAAATAAAATTAAAAAAAAGTATGCTTCAATCTGCATTCAGAAACCATCAGTCCTTTTTCTGGGGATGGATAGCATTTTTCATCATAAGTCCTTCAGAGTTATCTTGGATCATTGTATTGCTGAGAATAGCTAAGTCATTTACAGCTGATCACCTCACAATATTGTTGTTACTTTACTATATATAGTACATGTCACTTTGCATCAGCTTCTCTAAATCTTTCCAGGTTTTTCGGAGAGCATCCTGCTCATCGTTTCTCATAGTACAATAATATTCCATCCCAATCACATGCCACAATTTGTTCAGCCATTCTCCAATTGATGGGCGTTTGCTCAATTTTCAATTCTTGGCCACCAGGAAAGAGCTGCTGTAAATATTTTTGTACATATAGATCCTTTTCTAAAGGATCTCATCTTAAAGCTCTGTGTTTATCAGAGAAGGAAGCTGATGCCATATTAATTGGAATATACATATTCAAAACGTCATGGAGGATGGTGTCATTGTGCCCACACAGTAACTAATTTCCCAGTGTTCCTAATGCACTCTTTTAATTAAAGTTTCTTAACCATAAGTAAGAGCCTATCTTCTGGATTTATGACTTGCAGAATTCATTTGTTGTGGCACAGGAGGAGAAAAAACAAGAAGAAGTGGCATTTGCCATGGGGTTGCTGCATTGGATGGAAGAAGTTGGGCTTTTTTCACTTTTCCAGTTTCAGACAAAGCACTAAAAAAAGTCTGTGCTAAACTATTAATGAGAAGTTATGATTTAAGCCCTGACAGGTTCCGAGCTGTAATGCTGTGAATAAGTTTCTCATTATTTCTCACCCGAGTAAGTATAGCAGATCCTAAATGAGCTCCAGTACTCTTCAGATCGTGGTGTTGCCAATATATGCAGGGAGATTAAATTAGAAAGCTCATCTTCTTCTTAATGATAGCTTGCGTCAATGACCCAAAAGAAGTTATCTAATGGAATTTCATAAATCTTGCAGGTACAAATTTATTCGGAGATATAGATGAGGAAATACTATGATAAAGATCTTTCTGGCTCATCTCATGTTCAGAACTCACTGGATTATATGGTGTACATAGAATCGCATAGTGATTAGGATGCTGGGCCTGGAATTCAAATCCTGCCTCAAAAACTCACTAGTTTTGTGATCATGGCCTGACAAAGCCAATGACATCATGTAGGTCAAGGGCTTCTGAAACCTTAAGGCACTGTACAAATGTCCATTACCACTACAACAAAATGGATGTCTGATAGTTTAACATGTATAAAATCCACTCAAGTCTGGTCCCAGTGATGTCACAGTATAGAGTGACTCAAAGTTATCAGCGGATATGCCATCAAAATGTGAGCTATGTCCAATGGCCAACCCAATTGCATTTAGGGAGCCTTATCTTTGGGTTTGTTCATTGCACTTCCTGAGGATACTCCATGAAGTAGTAATTGGCTTGGTCGTATACCTGGGTGGAGGGTGTACCTACACACAGAATCATGGTACGTTTCATACAATTCACCCAGCAACCTGACCATGCGTCAGACCAAGTGGCAGCATGACATAGTGGATGGAAGACTTGGGTTCACTTTTCTGATACCTACTGGCTATGTGACCCTGGGTAAGTCACTTAACCTCTCAATCACCCCTCAACTCACTAAGACTGTAGGTTACAGAACACTTGTTGATTCACATTGGTAGAGGAAATTCACTTGCGGGAATTTCTATGCTGATGAAATCATTGGTCCAGACCAAAAAAAAAAAATTAGAAATCATGATGCCTTCAAGCATCTTGAATTCTCCTGAAGAGAAACGTTGTATACCTTGACATTTAAAGACAGTGATTTCAGTGTTTGGGAGAGTACTAATACGTGGAGCGATCCGAAGGACCTCATGCCTCAGGTGGGCCTGCAGCTGAGTCCGGGGGGAGCTGGAGGCTCCAAGAGATTGGAGGAGGAAGGGAAACATTCCACATCTTGGGGGTAAAAAAAGAGGGTGGATCCTGAAGGGCTTTACGTGCCAGACAGAGGAGTGTGTATTTCATCTTGGCGACAAGAGGCTTCTGAAGCAGGAGGGGTAGCATGGTCAGCTTTTTGCTTTAGAAATATCAGTCTGCCAGCTATGTTGGGGGATGACTTGGAGGGGGAAACGATGGGTTTGGGGAGACCGATGAGAAGGCGAGAGCAGTAGTCTAGCAGAGATGTGCTCAAGGCCTGAGCTGGGCTGGTGGCTCTGCTAATGGAGACATTGTGAAGATCGAGTTGACAAGACTTGGCAGAGGATTGGATGTGGGAGAAAAGGGGGAGTGAAGAGGAATCTGAGATGACCCTGAGGATGCCAACCTGGGTGAATACAAGAATGAGGGTGTCCTCCAAAATCAGGAAGTTATTAAGACGGGGCTGGGTTGGGGGAGGGGGCGTGAGGAATGTATTCCATTTTGAATGGAGGGAATTTGAGATGCCTTGGTGATTTCCAGATGGAGACACGTTCAACAGGCACTTTGTAATACAGTGCTGCGGCTCAATAGAAAAATGAGGGATGGGCCGCATTTGAAGTCAAATAGAAAGACTGAGTGTATGTGTCAGTCTCTTAGTATTTTACCTAAAACCTCTTTGGTAACATGCAGCGTGTATTTTCTTTTTATTCTGTTAGATTTTAGTTTTGGCTACTTTTAAAATTCTTCTTTTAAAAAAACTATTGAAGGAACACAAAGAACTGTTTGGGATTTAGAATGGTAATAAGGAATATTTGAGTAAGGAAATTGAGCTAAAATTTAATTTTTTCCTCAGTTTTTTGTTTCTTTATCCTATATTTTTCCTAAGCTAATCATCTCTTTATTTTTGAGATGGGGCACTGTATTCCGTTTTAATCATCTGTTTTGTTAATTAAATTTCAGTTTCTTCTAAAGCATTTTAATTTTTTTCAGCAGCAAATACCAGTTGTGGGCTGCCTCTGAAAATGTTAAGGAAGACACCTATATACACGTGTGGCACATACCTGGTGATGCTGGTTCCCCCACCAGGGAGCTCAGGCAGCTCTGCAACCCGTTCACTCTTTGGTGGAACAAGTGGTCTGTCCTCTTTAAAAAGTGAGTTTCTTCTGTTTGTCTGGGGGGGGGTTCTTTTTGTCCTATCCTTGATAGCTGCTCCATTTGATTTTGGCAGGCTCCTGGCCCTTGTCCTAATCTCCTTGAAATGACTTTGAAAAATCTGAAACTTGATTACCTAACTTGGCCTATACTGATCCTAGGGAGGGGCTATGTCCTGTTACTGTCTGTTATTTAATACTTTATCTTCTTGAAATCATTCCAGCAAAGGAATCACCTACTCTTATAAATGATCAGCGTACTCTCTTGCTGTTTTTGAAACATGCAGATGTATTTTAAAATTTTATTTTCTTTTAATTGATACTTTTGATTTTATATCATGTTGGTCTCCAGATATATCTCTTGCCAACCCAGTGAGCTTGCCTTTGTACTTAACATTTTAAAGAAAATGGAAAAAAAGTGGTTCCGCAGACCTAACCCATCACTAAATAGTATCTGATAGTGTCTGCGGTATTCCACCCCCCAGGATGTAACGGAGGAGAGAAGTGGGAAGCCTGATGATCAGTTATGACAGCAGTGCATATATGAGAACATTCGGGCCCGCACTAGGGTGACAGGGAGTGGAGCAACACCAGTTCAAGCAACAGTGTGAAAGGATTTTGTCAGTGGATGGGAAGAAACAGTAGAGATAACTCACACCTTTTTCAGCCAGCTCGATATGCCTCTAGCAAACGTCGTGTCACTGTCTTTAGGACTTAATCATATTGATACAGGGTAATTTAAGTGCAGAGTGCTTTTCGAAATATGCTCATAACAAATGAAGATAATTTTTTTATAGTGAAAATGTACAGTTCCTCACTGTAAAGTATAGTTGAAAGTTTGAAGTTTAAAATTCGCTAATTGAACCACCAGCCTCCAAAAGTCCCGCTAAAGTAGGGTTCTTTTTTATTGTTTCTGAAGTTCTGGCATCTAGCTTGGTGTATAACATTTCGGATGGTCAGTTCACAAGCCGTGCAGATCTCATTGATGCCGCTGGGAGCTCACTTGGACGTGGTGCTCTTGTCCCAGGACTGGGTAAGAAATTAATGCATGAAATTCCTAGGAGAAACTCATTAGATTCATAAACTTCTCTTATAAGTTCTTGCCAGTTTCCATTGAAGTAATTTGTTACATAAATGAGATTTTGACTTCTCCATTTTCTCGTATGTATTTTAAAAGGAACCTTAGCAATAGGAATGAGGCAGTTAATACTATCTTCATCTTGAGGTGTTTATTGTTTATTCCAGGTTCGCATTGAGATTAAACTGTAGAACTAAGAGGGAAAGCCTTAGCCTTCTGATTCTCACCGCCTTTCATTAGTTAAACTCAAGGGCAGGTTCGATAGTACTTTACCTATGTAAGTCGTTGAATTCTGCTCATGTCATAGTCGGACTCAGTATAATATGCATTCGACAGAAACTTCTCTTTTATGTCCCCTTTAAAAATTCTTTCTGGTTATTCTAAAAATGAAGACCGTTGTTGAGGTGAATTTCTGCCATTCCTTAGGAAGAAACCTTGTCAAAAAATCCAGTACAAGTGAAATCTGAAGGACTGGGAACCTGTGATTTTCCTCTATAATTTAAAATTGCGTTATTATGTCATAGCTGGAACCAGCTTTAGATCTTAATTATCTGTATGCCTTGAAAAGCATGTAATGAGAACTTTTCATAAAAAACTCAGGTTGAAAGACAGGAATGATGCCATACCCAGTTGCTTAATATTCACCTTTGTATCCGTGAAAGATACGGATTAGCAGCATCAGACTTCTCCTTTTCAATATTTTTAGTTTTGAAATGTTTAGTAAGAGGAACCTCCTGAAAAATCCTGCTCTCTATCCCTCATTGTGGTATGGTGGTGACGCTAGGTTCTTGAATGCTCTGTATCAGTACAGCTCAAAATTTTTCATGGAAACCAACCTCGGAAGACATGGGGTCCAGTAGCTCCTCTGTTGTCTCTTGCCCGAGAATGAGACTATTGATGTGTGGAGAAACTCTTCACCAGAAGCTCGGCCACAGCAACTAATGATGTGGAGGTGAAGCCGTCTGTGTTGGTTGTAGGAGCGCCCAGCGCTAGTGAAGTCTTGGTTCTTAGGAAGTAATGAACTGGAATTAATAGGGCAAAAACTGAAAAACTATGCCGGGAAGGTGTCAAGGTGATTTAAATAGGTTTTCTTCTGCAGGTGCATGTTATGACACAGTGAATAATATGATATGGACATGTTCTAATGACTATATTGATCAGTGGTGCAATCCTGGGAATCAAGCTTTCCATTATGTGTGTCAAAGACTCGGAGTCAGCCATATCATTACTGAGCCAAAAGGTGAGCAAAAGTGATGCTGTATTAGCCTGAGGCTGTGCCAATGAAGTGTTAGAAATTGCAGAAACATCAGTGAATAGGTGGGAGATGAGCAATCTGGCTGAACTGATTCAACCAGTTAGCAAATCAGTGAACATTTATTAAATGTCTTTTGTGTGCCAGAACTGTAGGTTAGCACAGAGATTAAAAAAGCATTCTATTGGAAAAGACAACATGGACATGTAAGAGTATACACAGAATAAATACAAATAAATGCACGAAAGTTAAATATAAGGTGGTTGGGAAGGGAGGGTACTAGCTGGAGGGGAGGAGAAGGCACTAATTGGGGAGGGGAGGGAGGAATGGAAGGCACTGACTGGAGGGGATAAACAAAGACCTCAGATAGAGCTGCTTGAGTTGCTAACGCTGACTTGCTCGTGTTACTCTTTCCATTCACCCTGTACTCCAGCCAAAACGGTCACTACTCTGTTCCCTGAACATTCCCTGTGCCTTCTGTCTTCCCTACCAATACTCATGGTATTCTCAGTGCCTGGACTGTCTTCTAATTCCTACCCACCCTTTAAAGGTGGGTTTATCCTACCCCTCCTTAATGCAGTTATGAAATAGGATTATTTGTATTCCCTCTCCTATAAGCTTTGAGGGCAGAGACCATTTATCTCAATTTTGTGTCTCCCCCAGTGCCTAGCACAGTGCCCTGTGTACCCTCATCACTTAATCAGTGTTTGTTGATTGAATGAGGGTGGAGTGAACTCAAGAAAATCTTAAATTGATGGAATTCATTAGAAAGAATGAAAAATCCATAAAATGTCGAGAAAGATCTTTTTAGACAGTGGAGCCATCAGTAGAAGCAAGCTGGTACTGCTTGTGAGTCTGCCCCTTCACCCCATCCCCCATCTCACATCCCCCAATTCAGGCAGCTCTCTTGAGCCTTTCCTACTTTTCAAGCCTCTTTGCTTCTTCTATTCCTCTGATTTCAAAGGGAGGAACTCTTTATTAGCTCCCAAAAAAAATTTAAGGTCAATCATATACCAATAAGCAACTTTTGAGGGAGATAGAGAGAGGGGTGGAGGTTACAGTGGCTATTTGTTTGTATGTCATTTGTATCTCATGCCTTTGTATGTTGGCTGTCTCTTCCTACTCTGTTTTTAATTTTCTAGGAGAGGCTATAACCACAAATGAGGTTATAAACCAGTTACTGCACCATGTTGGTGCCATGTGCATCCATCAACTCAATCTTCTTGCAACCAATACCAGTCTGCCAATTACAAACTTTCTGGGCAAGCAGCATCCAATCGAAGCACACCATCTTAGCAGTATTTGTGACATTATGGAGAAAGCCATGGTCAATGGAGATACCTGCATTATACGCTGCATTCTTGTTGTCTTTCAGGTAAATACACAGGTTTCAGATAAACGCTGGGAATGGGATTCTGGAAATTCCCAACCAATAGAAAAGAACATTTAAGCCTCTACTGATTTTTGCCAGTTTTATAAGGTAGATTGAAGCATTCATTTGCTAGTTTTAAAATTTAGAGACTGAAACCATTGATTACCAAAAGATTCTTGTGTTTTATCATAAAGAAAAATAAAATAAAGCCTTCTGGTTCAGTGCTACATTCTAATCTTCCATTAGAATTCTTGTCCAGTTCAAAGCATTACAGTTACATGAGTGCTGCAATGTACATGATATTGCAAATATTTATTGAAATTGCATAGTTGTACAGAAGAAAAAAATGTTATTAAAAGTCCCCTGGGGATGCACTCACAAAACCACTTTCCATGCACTTTTAAAAATAAGATCATTTCAGTCTCTCCATGGCTTCAATGGAAAGAGTGTTTTTAGATTAAATTCTTATGTTTCTGTAGGTGGTGTTTAAATTTTTCTTCAGTCCACAAACTGAAAGGAACCGAGACATCATTCGACGGTCAGGACTTCTGCTGTGGCAGTTGTTGATGGCCCCAAAAGACCAGATTTGCCCTGAAATACAGAAGGAAGTCTGTCTTGCCATCAGGTAAACTGCAGTGGATTTTCTTAGTGCTCATCACAAGAAGATGGATTAGAATTCCCCCTGCCAGTCAGTCTAATAAGTATGTCTCTTCCCAAAATCCAGAGTTGTTGAAAGACACTTTGGGGCTTCCATTGTCTATATAAGACATGCCTCAATTTGGGAGGGCACTTATATTTGATTGTTCGTAATGGGGAGCTTGAAGCCTGCTTTTGGGGAGCCTGCGGAAAGGTTTCAGGTGTTTATCTCAGCTGTTCTAGCATGGGTGCTTTCCTGATTTGCTAAAATGTCTGTCAGGGAGTGGGGCAGAGGACAGAGCTTCATTTGCATGTGGCTTTTTGATTCTAAGGAATTTTCCCCATTTGTTTTGTAATTAATTAGTTGTACAATCAAAATCATACTTGATCTTATGGGTATTGGTGACACTTCACCTATAACTCACTCAGTACTCCCTCCTAATCTCCAATGATATTGTGTTCACATAAAAAACATAAATATTTTTTACATGATTCTAGTCCTTGTTCATATTTTTCTGGGTCCACTTTATAGGTCTTGCATATTTCCACATATTTCTTTTATTTGTCCTTCTTTATGGCAATATGGTACTCCAGTGCATTGAGGGACCACAATTTGCTTAGCTAATCCCCAGCAATGGGATATTTCAATTTTTTCCCGAATTTTCACCATTAGTTTACTCATATATTTTCTAGCTCAGATGGTGTGTGGATCCATAAAACTCACTACGCAGTGTTGTTGTGAAGAAAACCCTTGGCAAACCTTGCAATGCTATAGAAATATGAGATTTAATTGTTAGTTAATTTCTTTTGAGTCTGATCCCAATAATATACCCAGGGTATATTTCCAACAGTGTTCCACAAAGATACTTTGACTCTTATCTTATGACTCTTGTATATTGTCAGATTATTCTCTAGAAAGATCCTTCAAAGCCTTTATGAAATTTTATCTAGGCACTGTATAGATGACCAAATGCCTCAGTATGATGAGAGATCCTTTACACAAACTAGAAGTTGTTTGCTCTTTGGTGGGCGAGCAGGGAAGAAGAAAAGGGAGTCTCACAGAGTCTTAAGAGTTGGAAGGGACCTCTGATGTCATCCAATATAACCCACACCTAAACAGGAATCCCTTAATTCTATTTTAAGAAATGGGGGTAGGGATGGGAAGGAAAGATAACACATAGCATCTCCAAATATTACAAGATTCCAGTGAGCCTCTTCATGAATAGGAAGTGGTCCAAGACCAGAGACAAAACTGCTCCCTCTGTTCCTTTTTGTCATAGAATAGTGAAGCAGGGACAGGGAGTCCTGTAGGATCTAGTTTTTTTCCAACTCATCAGCAGTTCTTGTGATCATTAAAAAAAACTAGATAGATTTTTTTCTTCTACCTGGGTACTACGACATTAGATTTCCACTTTTTTGTCCCTTTCCCTCTAGAGTTATGTCCTTTAGTTGTTGGTTTTAGCCCCCTGACAATATAGCGGTTTAGATACTTGAGTGCCACTTTTGTTTTGATAAACTCACTGCCTGGTATTGCCTAGATAGGGTCAGACATGCCTTCTTTGCACTATTACTATGGTTCACTCACTTTGAAAACTAAAATGGAAAGGTTTCCACGCTAGAATTAGCCTAGAGTTCATAGTTCTTTAATTTATATAAGAAGTGTACAGACCTAACAGGTATCAGGAGAGAGTGGAGAGGGGAAGGCCTGGCGGGGCTGGCCCTGGAGTCACAAGGACCGGGGCTCTGATCCTGTTTGCTTGCTGTGTGACCAGTCACGATCAAGTGAGGTGACTTCTCAGAGCCTCAGGTAGTTGTCTCACACTCTGAGTTTTATACAGGCTGCAGTTTGCATCAGTGAGAGAATCCCTACACCAGTGAATTCTGAGTTCTTGATTTATTGCACTACATATCAGTGTATGTGTGCCTTTTGTCTCTAGAATGGGAGCTTCCAGGCCTTTTTTAGTTAATAACTGTGCTTACAGAGAGATGTACTTGGATAAAAGAAATTTTAAGAGAAAATAAGGCCTGATGTTCTTTGCCTTGTCATCATTTTCTATCTACCCGGTCACTGCCCTGATAGAGTAAGGAGAGAATTCAAGGAAGGTAAGTTCTTTGGAGACCTTCTTCCTCTAAAGGAAGAGCTGGTTTTCACAATGATGCTTTTGTCTTTTCTCTCCTTCAAGGATCTAGGGGGACAGGGAACGTTGCCATCTGGGGTTTCTCACAATCTGCTCTGCTCTCAGAGTTATTCTGATATTAATTTTGAAGGCTAAATCTTCCTTGATATTGAGAGAGAGGGCTATTTAATAGCCATGAGAGTGATGTGTTTGAATCAGAGCACGGACACTGACATTTGCAGCCTGTTCCATGATTGTAACGTGAGGGGTTTCACTAGATGATAATAGTAAGTGTCACATTTTTAAAAATGGAGCTTTCAGGTTTATCAAGTACTTTCCCTCACCAGCTCCATAAGGTAGAAGGTATTAAGGATTATCGTTCTGTTTTGCATATGAGCCAATAGAGGGTCAGAGAGGTTAAGCCAGTACAATCACATAGTTAATAGGGATCAGAATAGAGATTTAAATTCAGGTCTTCTGACTTTCATTAAGCACTCTTTGTTCCACACTACACTGCCTCTTAATGTGATAAAGTGGATAATCTCGAAGCTTTTTTCCTTTTCTAAATCCTGTGATCATATATTTAGTCTATCTATGCCAGCGTCTAAATGCACCATAAAATTGGCTTGAGGGCCATCCCTGTCCATTCAGTTAAACCAGTTATATGTGTCGGCACAAGCTAAATGTTGGAGAACTCACAAATAGGACAAAGAAAGGGATTGCTATTTGTGCAGTAAATACAGGTTCGTGTATTCAGGATGTGTGGGATAAGTTAACTAGCTTCTTTTGTAGAATTTCAGGTAGGATAAGAAATGAATATTTTTTAAAAGTGAAAATGAGTATTTAGAACTCTTCAGTTAGGAAGGAGTTGGTTTGTATTTGCCTAGAATGTGTTCAAAAACTAATTTTTTTGTTTTCTCTCATTTTAGCTCTGGTTTAACTATCCTGTATCCAGGAGAAGTTGAAATGAATAACTTACTTAAACTGGTCTTAACAGAAGGTGAGAATAATCTTCAGGTGACATTTTAAGAATTGACCTCAGATAGGAGATCCTTGAAGGCAGGAGCTTTTATCTGTATCCTCATTGTCAAGAAGAGTGCCATTCACAGAGGGGCTTCAGAAACATTTGTGGCATTGAATCGGATTGTGGGGGAGGGTTACAACTGGATAGTAATTAAAGATTCCTCTCTCTGCCTACCTCTATGAACCTGGAAGAAAATTAAGTGTTCAAGGTTAATTTGTTTCTTAGAATCTCAAAGACCCTTGATGAAATCCTGCCTCCCACACTTAGAATAGCCCCAGGACCCTGGACAAGTTGCTTAACCTTTCTCAGCCTCAGTTTTCTGTGTCAGTCGTATTTGTTATTATGTAAAATGCTTTGCAGATCTGAATGTGCTGTGTGAGTGTGTGCTGTCAGGAGTCTAAGCTGGCTTTTTCATGTTAGCATTCAGAGCTACGGAGCTGCCGTGCTGAACTAGAACTTGATATTTAAGTCATGGGAAGGTACGGACGGACAGAAGTCATGTGCCTCGTGGGGTCTTTGTAGTCAGGGAGCAGATAATCTGGAAGGCAGAATGAGTGACAATAGCAGCTGACGCTCTGGTCATTATACTTAGGACGTTGAAACTGTTGCTCCCGTGTTATTTCCCATTGAGTCAGGTTCCCCAGCACCATTGCTAGAGTGCATCATAAACCTTTGTACTATCACAGGAGAGAGAAACACTGGACTCTCCCAGCTTCGGGATGTGATCCTGACCAATCTGGCTGAACAACTTCAAAACAATCGTTTTGGTAGTGATGAAGACGATCATTACAGGTGATGCGATTACATTGTTCATTAGTCATCATGGGTCAGCCTTAGAATGTGTTTGCCCTTGGGAATATATTATAGCATTGACTAACACTGAGTGAATTTGGGGAGGGGGCAAACATTTGGGCATTGTTAATGCTTGTCCATATTCAGATTCTTTAATAAAGTTAGTTAAATTCGTGCCCTTTTCTGCCACGTGGGTTTGTGCAACCTGGAAAGAGCCCCGGGCTCAAAAGCAGGATAGTTCTAGGCCTGGCTATGCCAGAATGGGACTGGGTTACCTAGAGTAAGTCACTGCCCCTTATTGAGCCTCTTCCATTCTTTTCAACTGTAAAATGAGGGGTTTGGGTTGGATTCTAGTTTAATTTAAGGATCTGTACTTAACTTTATGCCACTGAGGTATGAAAAGAGCATTAGTCTCTTTTCTCATCAAATATAGTTAGTATGGTTGGAACTCTGATAACGAATGAATGGGAAAAGATCATTAATAAATCCCACTGCTTAAGTGTAACTCCATTTTATCGGAAGAGGAAGTCAGGCCCAGAATTAAAAAGATGAGTCTGTAATGATAAGGGACATTGTCTATTAAGAAGGCACAGATACCTGAGTTCAAATCTGGCCTCAGATACTTGACACTTACTAGCTGTGTGACTCTGGGCAAGTCACTTAACCCCGATTGCCTTACCAAAAAAAAAAAAAAGAAGAAGAAGAAGAAAAAGGCACCGATGCATACCTGGCCCCTTGGCCTTCACTTTATTGCTGGACTCTAGCATTTTCTGTCATTCACAGCACGGGTCAACAAAGTATGACCAGCAGAGCAAATGTGGCCCACAGCTGTGTTTGTACCGAAGGTCGTGCAAAAGGCACTCTTGGTGCCTTTGCCATGAATGTTGGTTTGACAAATGAGCATTATTTGGTTGTGAGGTCAGTTAGATGAGTCTCTTTTTATCTGCAGTGTGGTTTCTTAGGGCTTACCGATTGTGTGAAATGTGTCCTTTAACTGGTCAGCCATTGACATTTCACTGTTACATTTTTCCTACATTTTAAAGACTAAATGATGAACTCTTGCACTACATTCTGAAGATTGTCGTTCGAGAATCCCGTGTCTTAATCACCAAGTGCCAAACCGTCTCTAAAGATGATTTTCAAAGACTTCTTTCAACAGTGCCTGTAAGTCAGATTGCATTTCATGAAAGCAGGGTTCTCTTGAGCTGCCTTCTTTCAATTCTGCCAAGTTTAGGCACATTGTGCATAATGTGAGAGAGAAGTTAGAAGCAGGCCTCGACCGTC
This sequence comes from Vombatus ursinus, assembly GCF_900497805.2. NCBI lineage: Eukaryota > Metazoa > Chordata > Mammalia > Diprotodontia > Vombatidae > Vombatus > Vombatus ursinus. Next base: position 313,590 of record NW_020941065.1, on the reverse strand, counting down.
AGTGGGGTCAGAACCTTTTGGGTAGGCCATGGAGCACCCATTTTCTCCAAACTGCCTGTGTCTTCCCTGAATTCCCGGTGCAGTGGCCAACAGCTGGATCAGGAGGGGGTCTTCTTCCTCGCTGCTCACTAATGAGCTTTTCCTGCTTTCAGAGGCAGGTTTTTCATTTGGTGCCACCACACAAATGAACGCAGTCTGCTCAGTCAAAGGAAATAGGCACTAGAGAGCACATGTTAGAATTGGTGATGGGAGGAAGACAGGGAGAAGGACCAGGAGGACAGAAGGAAGAGGGGACATGTGACATGCAGCAGCATGATTTAGTGGCTGGGGAGCCAGAACACTTGTGTGGAAGGCTGGCTCTGTACAGCCTGGCTGGGAGAAGTGGGCAGCTCACTCAGCCCCTCTGTGCCAGGCGCCTTCTGGGTAATCTGCCGTCTAGAGCGTGGAGGGCATCTCCACACCATGCCTAAACTGATGAAATCAGTTAACTGTCCTGAGTGATTGGAGCAGGGACAGGGTGAGATGTCAGCAGTGGGTGAAGGAGGTTTGGCAGCTCAGTGACGTCAGCACATTGACTCATTTAATTGGGATGTGTGTTGTATGTTGCCCTTCTCTCCTTTGCTTTTCTGAACTTTTCTAAAGGATTTTGCATCTTCTGTGTTTTCAGTAGCATTTAGCTCATTCCAGTTGCCCTTATTTGTATTAAAGGCCGCTTCCTCCTGCCTGCGCTATCTGATGGCAGTACAGAACCACCTTCTCAGTAACACGGTTTTGATTAAGCCCGATGAAAACGATGACAGTGACAGTTCCTTGCAGGGAGAGACATTGAAGGTACAGGTAAACACCAAGCTTTATTCTAATGAGGTTTTCTCCAGTGTGTAGGGCGCTGCTTAACTGGCTACATCTCTGTGTGACTCAGTGGCCACTCTTGTCACGTTGGCGCATTCTTCGCAAGAGGATAATAGTGCCTCGAGCATCGCAGAGGTTTCCATGCTGTTGCTGTATTGCTAGTATATTTGTCACCCTGTTGTCATGTGGCATCCCACTTGGCCCCTTTGATGATTCCTACCTTCACCTTCCTGTTCAGGAGTATAGAAAGAAACAGAAAAATCCTGGGCTTTGTAGGTGATGCCCCATGCCCCAAAAAGTTATGTGCCTCAGTCAGGCTGGGAGTGAGACATTGTAGAAATCAGACATTCGGAGAAGTTTGTGTCCTGTCCTCTTGTAATGCAGGTGCCTTTGTTGCAAAGGATGCTTAGCTTCCTTTTCATAATCTCTCTGTTGAGTCATTTGGTTTTTTTTTTCTGAACTCATAATTCATCTCAACTTTTCTGTAATTATTTTTTGGAAATTGTGAACTAAAACAAATATCCAATAATTAATCCTACAATAGCGATTAGAATAAGCTAAAGATTGTTATTGCAGTAATTATATCATTTCAACAGAAGCTTGGACTTTTTGTTGCATCTTTATGTTGAGTTTTATCATTTGGGGAAGATTTAACTAGGTAACTGATCTGTTCAATCCTAAAAATTATTGACTTAAATAAATTCCCCCTCCCCTAAAAAATGCCCCACCCACAAACAACCCCTTGGAAAATTAAAGGTAAAAATCCTTTGCAGCATCTCTTTCCTTTATTTCTGCCGAATGCGTTCTGACATAAATTCCATGTAAATCATACATTTAGCATTGCTGTATCTGGATGCAACATTAATTTGGATATGGGGGATTTCCCCCTCCAAATAGAACGTATATAAAAATTGAAAGCAGCTATATTATGAATTGCAGCTTAGAATCTATTTTATTTTTCAATGTACATTTTTTTTCCTTTCGAAGGAAGCTCACTGTGGGAATGCAGCCAGCTTTCGGGGTAGCCTGTATCCAAGTCATTGTGACACTTGGGGACCAGGGAACTGGATATAACAAACTGCATTCAAAAGCTTCTGAAGCCAGTTTTGGTCAAATCTCCCAAACAACAAGAAGACCGAATGCAGTGATTGTTACCCAAAGCTATGATACAGTCATTAACATTACTTTTTCTTTTAAAAACTGAAGTTTTAAAGTTAATCTAATGAAAAGGGTCCCCAGAAAATTCCTAACATAAAAATAGTCTTCTCTTTGAGTTTCTAAAAAGAGTCAGAGTTGAACTGTTTTGTTACTTATACATTGAAAGAGTAATCATAAGGCCAGTGTGTTCCATCTCAACTAGGGCTTGTAATGTGGCATTTCTGAAGAAAAGTAGAGATTTCTATGTGGAGGGCAGGCTTAGCTATGTTTTTCTAGAGAAAATAGAAAAGAGCTAAATTTTTCCATGAGCTTTGAAATTGTATCCCTTTCTCCAGAATCTTCTCATAGTTCTTCCATAATCTCAAGAATAGCGTTTTTGACTTTTTAATAGCCTTTAACTGTGTGCTACTTCAGCTGAGTCTTTTGTCTGTTTTCAAAAGTGTATTGAGTGTAAGTCATTAAGTAAAAGCTAAATTGTATTGTTACAGAACTGTTGTGTATTTGTCTCATTTTATTCACCTTCTGTACCCTTTCCCTATACATAACACCTTTCACTGTTGTGTTTTTCTCTTTAGCTATCCTCATACCACCTAAGGCTGTCTTCCACCCGTGCAGTTCCTTGACTGGCCACCAGCAGCCCTCTTGTGCTGGATGGGATGGGGGCAGTGCCTTTCCTCTCTAGGGACTTTATGTACCCTTCTGTGGCATGTGGGGCATAGCATCCCAAATCCAATGGCCACTTGAAGTCCTAGTGGAGTTTTCTGCTTTGGGCTGCCCCTGTCCACCACATTATTTAATTTGGAAACATACGTTTTTCTTTTTCGTTTTCACTTGTCAGTATATTCATCAGAATGTTAAGTCTAACACTGTGACATTTTGTACCTAGGAGCTAAAGGCCAGTATTTTGACTCTTGCCACCCAAATCCTAACTGGATGTGATGAAGTTCTAGAAATGCTTCAGCAAGTCACGACTGCACTCCTGAACAGTGACATAACTGACCGGGACCAGAGGTGAGCAGTACTGAAGATCAGTAAGGCCAAGGAGGTGGAGGAACTGGCTTGGAAAGTGGAAGCCACCTGGACAGCAGTGTCATCTGTTTGTATAAGAGGCGGTCTTGGCAATGAACTCCCCGAACAGCAGGAACTTAAATCTAAAGACAGTAGAACCTAAGTTTTATTGATGCCTTTTGTTTCTCAGTGCCACCTGACGTGCCCCCTACCCAAGCTACCCTTTTAACCAAAGAAGCAGTTCAGCAGAATCACCTGATGTCATCTGGAAACACATTCTGTGTCCATGGTCAGAGCTATCAATAGAATAAGGCAAGAGGAACCTTGGTCCAGTGTGCAGGCATGATTGGGGGTGGGTGGAGCAGACAGGGGGGCCACAGTGCCACACCGTTAGGGGAACTTTTGCCCTTCCAGTCCCACATGTGATGCTACTCTTGAAGGGGAATTACACTGTCTCACTGTCCCTGCTGCCTGTCCTCTTACCCCTACTTTCAGCTCCCAGCCTGGGTTTCCTGCTGGTAGGTTCCTTTCTCTTATTCCCTTTAAAAAGTGTCCTGTTTCTTCATTAAAGCCCTTCTCTGTTGCCTCTTCCTGGGATAGACATTGCTGTGGAATCTCAGAATCGGAAGGGACTTCTGAGGCCATCTGGTTCAACCCACATCTTAACAAGAATCTCCTTTGTAGCCTCTCTGGCAATGACCATCTGGCCTCTGCTCAGAGGTCTCCAGTGGGCCTGTTATTCCACCTCAACACGCTTCTGGTGATCCAGGTCCTTCTCACTCCCAGCCCCCATCTGCCTTGGCACAGCTTCTGTCCACTTTTCCCAGTTCTTCCCTCTGGGGCCACATAGAACCAATCTAATCCCTCTCTCATATGGGCGCCCTTGAAACATGGCAGCTTTTCAGCCTTCCCTCAGTTTTCTTTTCTCTAGGGTAAGCATCCATTGTTTTGTCCAAAATTTGTCCTTTTTTTTTTTCTCAAACAAAAGAAGCCCCTAAATTAATCTCATTGTCGGATAGCTGAGTCAGGGTAATAATAGGAATCTTTTATTTTTGCCACATGGAATGTCATTTGTCACCTTCTTTATAATGATCTGACAACTGGGCCTTCCCTGAATTTCCTTCTTTTTAAATAGCACCTGGCACAGTACCCTTTGAAGTCAAGCTCCAAATAATATGTACTTCCTGATGAGAAAGAAGACAATATCAGTGGTGCAAATGGCTAATATTTCAAAAATTCAGAAGATTTCACTTTTCATTGCTGTGGGTGCTTGTTTGACCATCATAGATTTCAACTCTGCTACACCCTAGTAAACCATCTTTATTTGTTTCTTTGGCCAAAAAAATTCATCACCAGGTGGATGGCCTTCTGGGGATGAGCCTGTTTGAAGGTGACAGGTCTAGTCCTTTGATGACAACCATATGACCTGGTCTTTGCTGGAAATCTTTCAAATTTGTTAAAATAATAGTAATAACAATAACAATAATAGCAGCTAACATTTACATAGCATTTACTATGTGTCAGGCACTGTATCAAACTCTTAACAATTATTACCTCATTTGATCCTCAAAACAACCCTGGGAGGTAGTAACTATTATTATGCCTGTTTTAGAGCTAAGGAAACTGAGGCAGAAGTTAAGCGACTTGCCTAGAATCACATGAGGCAGGATTTGACCTCAAGTCTTCCAGATGCCAGGCCCAGTGTTCTATCCACTGTGCCAGCCAGCTACCAGTGTATGATCATTGAGAGTAGGGATCGTTTTCTTTGTAAATCTATCCCCATTGCCTAGCACAGTTCCTGGCACATATTAGGTAGCTTAGGAAATACAGACCTATCGATTGGTTGGTTGGTTGGTCCTGCCAGAGTGAGTGTTCCACTTGCAAAGGCTTGGAGAACTCTGGGCCTTCCAGCCTTGCCCAGCATAGGCATGACGAGGGGGTGGGGTGAGTGGGACCCTGGTGAAGAGAGTGTCTGCATAATCAAATCCTAGGAAAAGATGATTATTTGTGGTTCAGACTTGGCTTGGTACTCTGAAATAAATTCTAGTCTCTATTAAAAACAAGTAAAATTGAACAAATGATCTATGTATATTGTGTACTAAAAATATTTTTACAATCACGTATTGAAGAGATCTCTTAGTCCTCACTGTTAAGGTCACTGCCATGGTTTACCTTCCATTCATGCTCAACACCAAAGGATTCACTTGTTTTAAGGTTAAGTCTTTGGCCAGAGGACAAGTACAGTATCTCTTCACATGTTGCTATTTGCCACCATGTCTGGTCCTAAGACAATTCCAAGGATTGAGTCTCTAAAAAGAACATTATAGTTTTCACTTTATTTTTTTAGTGTTTTTTTCCTTTTGGTCTCTTACTTCTTTCACAACATGACTAATGTGGAGATAGTTTTATGTGATTGCACATATATAACCTATCTCATGTTACTTACCGTTTTAGGGAATGGGGAGGGGAGGGAGGAAGGGAGAAAATTTGGGAACTCAAAATTTTTTTTAAATGAATGTCAAAAATTGTCTTTCCATGTAACTAGAAAAAATAAAATACTGTTTTAAAAAACAAATAAAAACAACGGTATGCACAAGTCTCAGACTTGCAAGACACATACACACACACACGCACACTGGCCATGGCATACTCTTAACGCCCAGCTATGGAGGAGGTGTAATCTGATGTGCAAGACTGGGAACCTAAATTCTATTTCTAGTTCTGACATGGATATCGTTTTTAGGCTAGAAAAAAATTTATAGAACACCTCCCTCTTCTTTGAGACTCCCACACAAACTGGCCTCCATTCCTCTCTCTGGGTGTAGAGATTAAGAAAGGGGATCTTTCGAGTAACTTCATCTGCACGGTATCTGCCTGGATTGTCTGAGCGGTCAGGGGAGCCAAGGGACTTGGGTGGGAGTGGCAATGACTGAATCTCCACAAGTATTGGGTTTCTCCTTTCAAGAGCCGCAGAGCCCATGTAGGGTGGCCATGTACCTGTTGGAATTGATGTTTTGATATGTTTTTTGTGAATAAGGAAAAGAAAAACACCCAGTTAATTTCATTAGAAGGCAACTGAATTCACTCCTCACCTGTCTGATAAAGTCACTGAGCAAAGATGATACTTTCTACCTGGTGTGCTGTTCTCACCTTCCTTTGAGGAAGGTAGAAAATGTTCAATGTTGATTTAGATTGCTGGGTAAAACCATACCTAATTAATAGGTTCAGTAAGGTTCAGTTTAATAGACATTTTTCCAATAAATGCTGGATGACTTTCATTTATCTCCTCACTCCTGAAAATGACTTAGGCTTTGTGTTTTGTTTTATTTTTTGATATTTTGCAGATTAAAAGGCTTGGAACAAGTCACTAAGGCTACAATGCTTGGTCACCTTCTTCCTGTGTTACTGACCTCCCTGATGCACCCAAACTTACAGACTTTGACAATGGCTGACGCCCTCATGCCCCAGCTGGTGCAGCTGGTGCTTTACACTAGTCAGGTACGGCCTTTGATGCTGACTGAGGGGATTGGTTTTAGATTAACAGATGCATGTTTTCCACTGAAGGAAAAACCAGAGAGACAGAGGGCAGGGGTGGATGAAGGAAGTTTTCATGTCTTAAAAAATGAACTGGCATCTAAAATCATTAGATAGTTGAGTGATTCTTCCTCTCTTTGATCACTTAACTTATTTATGAGTTCTGCATTGGATGTGTGCGTGCTGAGTTCATGCTCTTTTGTACATGTAGGTCTACAAACTCAACATCCTCTCTGATCCCTTTAGGCACTTGCTAGCTGCTGGTGGCAGGGTATTCTCTGCATAGCATTGTAGACTTCAATTAAGGAAAATAATGTTAACAGGTTTGAGTAATATAGTATTATTTATTGACTGAAAACAAAATCAGGCTAGAAAGATCACTGGAGTGAGTCAGCAGGTTCTATTTCTAGGTTTGGCTTTTGGTGACCTTAAGTGATTCATTTAAATTCCCTATGCCTTCATCTCTTTGTTTATAAAATGGAGTTAATATCTTCTGCCCTTATTCAGGAAGACAAATGAGGTCATCTGTGTGACTCTGACCTCCTTGGAAAGAAACCTCTGTATCATTTCATGGCCTATTGTTATTATTATTGAGATTAGTATGTGTGATTTAAGATTATGGGTTGTGTGTTTCAGACGGCCTTGCTGCTTAAAACTCAGTCTCCAGTTTTTGCCGAAATGGGCTGTTCCCCATGTGGTACATCAGATCAGAAGGGCAAGCTGTTCCCAGATGAGAGGTGATTGATGCTGCTTTGTCAAATGAACCCCCTATGTTTTTATTTTTATTATTATTATTATTTAGTGAGAGCTTGTTATCCTTTCACAATGTTTCCTGGCAGGGGAAATGTAACTTGGAAAAGAAAAGAATTGGAGGGTCAAAATTTTACAGTTGTTTGTAAAATTGCTTTGTAGATTTATGGGAAAAGTTTTTTTTTTTAAAAAAGGCATTTGATTTCTGTAAAGAAATAATTTCCCAGAGAATTGAGAGATGAGTCCAACCACTGAACTAAGGTGAAGGTCAGTTCTGCTTTTCTCTGGAGCTCTTTAACAAAAGGATCGCCCAGATGAGAGAACACTAAAATTGGATCATTTTGAGCGATAAGGTCCTGTCAGTCTCTGCTCCATGATACAAGAATGAGTAAATTAAGTTAAAATAGTCAAGAGTGGACACCTGGGAATTTCTTACTGTCTCATGCAAATGAAAGTTAATGATTTCCATTTCTGTAGGACTTACATCCTGAAAGGAAGTCTTATACGACATTAATGCTTGTGATATGTGGAAAATAATGGGTTTGGGTAGGTCCTTTAGCACTTCAGGAAGTTTTTGGTTTTGCTTTTTTTGATAAGGTATTTTAAAAGAAAAGTTTGTTATGTTTCTCTCTTGGCAATCAGTACATCTATCTAACCTCTCCCTTGAGAAGAAAACGTATTCTAGAAGCCCTTATCTATAGGGATTTTTGATCCAATGACATGTACTTCCCATTGATTGCCATTGTTAGCTAGCATCCTTCCTAAATCACAAACAAAACCCAGTGTTATCACAATGCATGCTTTGTAAAATCTTTCAATGGGATCTTTCCACGTGGTCTCATGGGAGCATCTCATTAACCTTCTGTGTTAGGATGGATATGAGTTTGGGGGTTTTGTTGGAATCTTGGGTCCTTGCTGCTACACTATATCATGGTTTCTTTCTCTATTTTAAGAATGCTGGAAGAGAAAGAAGAGCCAGGTTTTCTCACTGGATTAAAGATTCCTGCCCCGTGGGCTGCGGGGAAAACTGTGGAAACAGTTCACCCAGTCAGAGACAATTATAAATTTAAAGAAACAGTCCACATCCCAGGAGCTCGCTGCCTCTATCTGAGATTTGATGGCAGATGTTCTTCACAGTATGACTATGACAAGGTAAGTCAGGACCAGTATGGAAACATTTCTAGGCAGAATGTGCTTATTGCCTATATGCGTCTTATTTATTTATTTCTCTGTTCGTTTGTTTATTATTTTTATTTTGGAGGGATTTTCTTTTTTGTTTTTTTTTTTTTGTTTGTTTTTTGTTTTTTCGTTTTTTTGGCTAGTGGTCATCATTCATGACACCTTATTTCTGTCCACAGATGTCTCTACAGAGATCCTTCCTAAAGTAATGTCAAGAAGGGTAGTGATTGAGGGAGTTAAAGAACCATTACTTCTGCAGACTAAAAACAGAGTTCTGAAATTAAATTAAGACTCTAAAGCCTTTCCTTTTTCTCTGCCATGTGGTGGAAATCATAGGCTTTTCAGGAGCAGCTATCCAATTTGCTATTAATTTTTTTTTTTTTTTATGGCAAGTTGCAAGTATACTGTGAAAACTCATCAAATGACCTCTCTGTGTGTGAGCCTTAAGACACAAAGAGGGAAGTTCTTCTTTGGTGATCCCAAAGTGGATCTTCTGGTCTCCTTCTTCTGAGCATGGACCTTCCTGACCTTCCTCTACAGAGAGACATATGAGGTTCCATTCCCATAAAATAGTCTCCCTATGTGCATCTGGAGAGAGAAGTATGCTGGTAATCCCTGTGGCTACCTAGCTATGGGTATTGTGCCTGACTTCATGGACCATCACTTTCAGCGCCACATAGATCTTTGAGAAGAAACATTTCTCCAAATTAAAGTTTATAGTCCTACCTAGACAAGAGTATAAACAGAGAGGAGAAAACTTAGGGGATAGAATAGGATCCTCATGAGAAGAGTCTAAAGAAATTGGGATTGTCAAGGCTATGGATGAAAAACTACCACTTCTTTTAACTGCTTTTAAGTACGTGAGAAAGGGAGGGTTGCTTAGCTAGTTGTTACCTCTATTTGCTGTGAACTGAACAAGAAAAAATGGCTTTAAATTATAGCAGAAGAAGGTTGTATTAATAAGAAGGAAGAATTTTAAACTGTGATCATTATGAGATGGTTCAGTACACATTTCAGTAATATTTGACACACACTTATTAAGTGCCTGCTGTGTGTGAGAAGACCGCTGACGAGGTGGCACAGTGGATAGAGCACCAGTCCTGGAGTCAGGAGAAGCTGAGTTCAAATTTGGCCTCAGACACATAATACTTCCTAGCTGTGTGACTCTGGGCAAGTCACTTAATCCCAATTGCCTCACTAAAAAAAAAAAGAAGAAGAAGAAGAAGACTGCCGAGGAAGTTGAAGAACCTCCTTTTAAATAGCATACAGCCCCATCTACCAGGAATGGGTTTGTGGTGGCAACCTAAAACCAACTTTGTCCGAAGACAGGGGCATGAGCTTGATGACCTTTAGAAGGTCCTTTCCAACAATTTCTCAATTCACTTGTCCAAATATCTGTTAAGCACCTATTAATATGCACGGCTTTATGCACATAATACAATCACAGAATGACAGAGTTAGAAGAGACCTCCATCTGGTTGTAATGGAAAGAGTGTTGGATTTAAAATCAGAGGACTCAGCTTCAAATCCCAGCTCTGCCATTTGTTACTTGTATGACATTGGACAAGTCACTCTACTTCCTTGGGCCTCGGTTTCCTCATCTGTAAAATGAAGGAGTTGGATCAGATGACCTCAGAGGTCCCTTGCAGCTCTAAGCCTTAAGTCATTTTCTGACCCTGATTCAACCTGTAAATGAATAAGAATCCCCTCTCTACCCTCTTCAACAAGTGGCCTTCAGTGTAGATGACCCTCCCATCTCCTGAGGCAGCCTGCAGTACTCTAGAGCTTGAATCCAGAGCAAGTTTTGCCTTGAATCCGGCCTAAATCTGGCACTTTGCTGCTTTGACCTGTTGTTCCTAGTTCTCCCTCCTGAAGCCAAACTGAACAAGTCAGCTCACTCTTGCCCATAGAAGCCCTTCGTATTCTCATAAACAGTTGTCTTATGCCCACTAAACCTTCTCTTCTTCAAGGTAAAGATCCCTGGCTCCTTTACTTTGTCATCATTTGGCACACTTGCACCATCCTGGTCTCGCCTCCTTGAATATTCTCCTACTTACCAATGCTCTTCTTAGAATGGGGGTCCTCCCCTCTCTCCCAATGAACAGTACTCTTAACACTTGCTGTCATGGAGCTTGTGGACTAGTCTTGGCAAGAGAAATCTTGGATAGAAATGTAGGATGACATAACATGGAAAAGTATTGGAAAGGGGTCCGAAGTTCCATATCATTTTCCTGGAGGACGGGAGCTCTTCCTGCTGTAATCCTGTCTTTTTTCCTGGTTTTTAGTGAGATGGCTCTTTAAAATTACACTTAGATTACCCTTTTAGTTTAATTAGTGTTATTCTGTTTATCCTTTTAAATATAGTCATCTTGTGATGATTCAGTAGTGAAGTCTTTTCTACAAGTTTGTGTTAAGAGACACAGTACAGAGACTGATTACCTAACTGACCATCTCATTGACTTTGCCATCAGTCTCTGGCTGTTGACAGCCAAAGATCTCAAAGCATAAGAAATGCTATGGCCCTCTTAAGCAACCAGAGCTAAATCCCACCTTCCACTGGGCACTTGACTCATGTTGAAGTCGGAGGAAATTATCAATGCTTAGTAGGAGACAGGATTTACTCTGTTCAAAAGTGTGAGAATCCTTTCTTAGAGAAATGCTTGAATGCCAAATAATCAGAACTTTGCTTAATAGAAACCCAGCTCTTATATGAGCATTGGAGAGAGAGAGAGAGAGAGAGCAAGCATTGGAAAGGGTTCACATCCCTACTCCTCCACTTCCTACACATCTCAATTTTGACAAATCAGTGAACATTCTTGGGCCTTCAGTTCTTCATTCAGGTCCCTTCTGGCCCAAAAGTGAAATGAAATGACCTGCTTTTAATAAAGAATATCATCAATGCATGATAGACAAAGAAAGATGCTTGCCTCTAGCTCAATGCCTAAGTCCAATTTATCAAGCCAAGCCCTGGGACACAAAGAGCTGAGACCCAGTGGTCACTGCTGGAGCAGGGGCTGGAGGCTGGAGAAAGGGGGTGGGAGGTGGGAGTGTTAAATCAACACAGATCAGTACAAGGAAATTGGAGGAGAGACAGAGAGCACTTCCTTTTTATACCATCCAACATGTGTTCCTCAACGCTATAGTTTATTTTCCAATTTGTTACGACTGTTTTTTTCCCTGCACTCATTTATTCTTTAATATTCGTTTTTTAGTTAAATGCTACCATGTTTCTATCTGTGTTTGCTTAGTTTGCTCATGTTGGGAAAAGTTTGAAGGGAAAATTGTGCCAGTTAAAAATAGTTTGTGTATGTGGAATAATAAGTAGAATTGAGCATGCCAATAGAAGATAGAGCTTATATGACTGGGAATATCTCATTTTTCAAGATGTGATTCTGTAGCCCCTCTAATGAGTTATACTTTAGTAACTGTTAAGATATTTGCTCAATAGCCAGTTTAATGGGTGTACCCCGCACTGGCTGCTTAATGTAAAATCATTGATGCTATGATCTAGAATGTTTGATATAGTGAAAGAATTAGACAGATTGTCTTGTTAAATTGACAGCAGTGCCTGGTTATTAACTGTTTGAGAAACAAATCTCTTGCGGCCTCTTTATTTGTAGATTTTGTTTTTGTTTTTCTTTTACAGTCTAACAGTATATTTTCTGTTTTGAAGTTGGTGATTTATGCTGGGCCTAACACTAACAGTAGGAAGGTTGCTGAATATGGAGGCAATACACTGGGATATGGCAGCCGTAGTGTCTTAGGAACTGGTTGGCCAAAAGACTTAGTGAAGGTACGGTATTACAGCTCAAATAATTTCATAGAACAGAAATATGAAGTCTTATTTTGTTAGCCCTGGGCCTGTATATCAAGAGTAACACTCTTTGGACGGAGGTTTGCCATGAGGATATATTGTGAAGTAGGAGTATTTAGTTAGGCTTACCTGATGAAGGTGTCTTCTCCAGCTGATCCTCCTTTTCCCCCGAAGTGCTAATCTCTCTTGTTATTTTCAGGAATGATCCCTCATGCCCTTTTTACAAAGTTAGATTATCACGATTCTCCCATTCCTGGTCAATCAAGGTCACATAGTCCACTGGATCCAGGGGTCTTCTTGACCCCTGTTTGATAGGGTCACAGCATTCTCTCCTCCCCTTCTAGGATAGCAGGGCAATTTCAGAGACCAGTGTGTGTAGAATGCAAAAAGCAGGGTCCTTGATGTCAGAAGCCCTGGGTTTGATTTCCATTCTGGGTACTTACTGTCCTTGGGGCCTGAGCCAGGGCACCTGACATCTCTGGGCCTTAGTCCCTCATCTGGGAAATGAGGGGTTTGGCCAGATGCCCTCTGAGGTCTCTTCCATATCAAAATCCTATTCAGTGGGCACATGGAACTTAGACATCTGTTAATTAGCAAGGCTTTAGAGAGCATTGCCAATGCTAATCCTCAATGTAGTGAGATTCAGACATAGCCATTAGTAGTATTAGGGCTCCTGAATCAACCAGCACTTACAGATAGGACTATGAGCTGAGCTGATCCCTTAAGCCTGGAAAGACTCTTAGAGTTTGTCCCTTGAGTTTTGTTGTGATAATGATGCATCCTGACCTCCGGGAACCTGAAACCAGCCATCCTCTGTGATGATGTTTGGATCGAGCTTCTGATTCATCCAACCCTTCCCACAGTTAGGTTGTTGACTGCATCTGATTTTGTGCTCATAGTAGTGAGTAAGAGACAGTGTAGCATGATGGATGGCAAACTGAAGACCCGGCCCTCACATATACTGGCTGTGTGCCCTGGGCAGATCACTGCCCCAGACAACTCGCCAAGGCTGTAAGTCGTGGAATAGATGCTATTTTGCATTAATAGAAAGAATTTCCTTCTTCAGACCTCCCTATGCCAGTGAATTCCCATCTAGGAAAGTAAAAGGACTGACTCCACGACACATTGCAGAGTCTTTGAGCAGCCTGCTCCCAGGTGTTTGATTAGTGTTGGCTGCACCAAGGGCTTCTGCTTGCCCTCTGGACCGCAGTAAAGTGCTGGCAAATCATCCCTGTAGCACAAGAAGAAAGGGACCAACAGTCTGCTGGCATTATTCGAATTTATTCTCATATAAATTCTGGCCATGCAGTTAGGCAGTTGTGGTCCATCATAGCTGTCAAGCACCAGGATCTGGTGGGGCAGGAGAGTCTCCCTAAAGGCCAGAGGCTCATGTGAAAAGGGATGAAAGTGACATGAAAATGACTTCTTGAAAAGAATTCAGCATGGCCTTTGGCCTTTTCCAAGAAGTGAGCCTGTGAAACACACTGATCTTTTGAAAACTGTTTTTGTCTTGTTTTAAAAGTGCCTTTTTCCCCGCTTAAATTTTAAGGTGGAAGGGGATACAGTCACCTTCTCCTTTGAAATGAGAAGTGGCCGAGAACACAACACTCCAGATAAAGCTATGTGGGGCTTTGCTTGCACGGTTCGAGCTCAGGTACTCTAATGTGACCACTGATGTTTGTCTGATGCATTTTCTCCTGTGCTCCTCGGTTGTTTCATCTGCATCTGCATTAGGAAGAATGGGCAGGGATGAGCCGTTATTTCATCTGTTACCTCCATTTGATGGCACTGAATCAATCAACCCTCTTGACTTGAGCAGGAGAGGTTGGATAAGTTGATAGGGATTAGGTCATGACTTCTGTAGAGAAGCTGACTCAGACTTTGTCGTCCAGTGATCGAGGGAATCTGCACATCTTGTGGATGGCGTGTCCTTGGTTACCAGATGGCAGAGCACCACTGTACAAGACACCAACTCTGGGGTCAAGGCCATATTATAGATCAGCTTGGAGGAGGTGATGTAGTTGAGGAAACCACAGAAGTCCTGTGAAATGGAACTGAATGGAGGTGGCCAAATGGAATTGTAGTTCATCCCTAAGTCGGGCTCCCAGAGAGCCTGGGCCTCTAAGTCTTTGCTAATATTTGCCAAAAATGAATATATAGTGTTATGTATATTGCTTCCCCAGAATGTGGCTGAGGCCTCACTCTTTGGTCATTGAAACTCTATCTATCATCCGTCCGTGTTGCTGCAGTAGACAGTTTGGCTTCTGCCACTGCAGGGCCTCACCAGCGATGCTCAGGGAGTGCCAGGGCCTGGGGATGCTGCTGTTGTAGGCAGCGTGACATAGCCTAGGTTAACAAGATGCATGGACGTGCATTGACCAGCACGCTTTGCTCCTGTCCACACTTGCAGGAGTCGTCGGAGGATGTATCAGGAGGATTACCCTTTTTGGTGGACCTGGCTTTAGGTCTATCTGTACTAGCTTGTTCCATGTTAAGGATCTTATACAATGGACCAGAAATTACCAAAGAAGAGGAAACCTGCCAAGAGCTGTTAAGATCGAAGCTTTTGCAAAGGTAAAAGACTTCAATTTGACTTCTTTTGTTTAGAAAGGATTTGGGATTTTTCAGTAAGAAAAAGAGTGTTTTGGGTTCATTTCTCAGCCATCATTGTGCCTTTCCTTTTATCATCCAACATATACTAGCACCTACTGTGTGTCAGGTGCTACCCTAGGCACTAGGATCAAGGGAAACTCCTGCCTAAGTAAATTAGGGTCACTCACTTGATTTGAGCAGTTTGAGCAGATTGAGTCTCCCATTTCAATTCCTTCACTTGCTGAAAAGTGCTTCTTCAAATGAGTACTTACTTGGTAACTGTAGAACCTCCCCATTAGACAGGGGAAAAGAACCCCACCCCAGACTTAGGTGTCCAGCAGAGAGTTATTGGATGGTGTCCTTCACAACCCACTGGAGATGGGACCTCCCAGTCTGCTTCTAGATTGATGATGGTGCCCAGGAGGGTGGCTTCTCTGCTTTCCGTTTTGGTATAGCCATGTGGGAGAGATACTCCCTCCTTTTTAAGAGTTCCAGGATGGTGATTGGTGGAGCAAAGGGTTATCTGCTCTATCTGCTGTGATGGAGCTGCATGAATGGAGTCTTTGAGATTAGTAATTGGTTGAGGGGCATGAATGTAGGGAGTGTAATGTGCCTTGATTTACCCAGAGAGTGCTAACAAGGGGGACGTGGGTGGTCTTCCCTATGATGCTGGGTGCTTTGGGACTATCTGAGCTGAGGTGGACACTTTACTATGAAGTTTTTATTTGGCGAATTGGGTGTTTTTAGAGCTAGAGGCAAAAAACAAGGGATGAATCATACTAAAGAATATACACCAATTGCTGGGCAAGTGCCAGGAAGATGTTCTTTATCTCCTCTCTCTAGCAAGAATCAAGGACTTTATCAGGGTCTCTGAGGGTTTCCCTTTAGGATCCTACATGTGAAATGCTATCTTGGATTCCATAAAAGAGTGGGGAATAAACCTTCAATACAACAAGATCCTAAGGGGAATAAAAGCCTTATTGATAATAGCTCTGTGTGCACGTGTGTGTGTCTGTAATTAATTTGCTTGCATTCCTCAGAATGAGTAATAGCACTTGCAATTACAAAATTCTAAGAAGCAAAATTATATCCTTGTACATGTGATAAGAAGTACAGAACCATTGAGACCAGACACCATAGAAATCATTGAAGAATTTAGAGTTTTGTTGGCCTTCTACACTGTCTGCCCTTTCACAATGGGGTTAACCGGTGGTATGTCTTAGAAGTTATGTTGAAGCTAGTCCTAAGGACTTCTGTGGCCCTTGCATTAGTAAATTTAGAATTGAAACCTTCAACTACAAAAGCTTTGCCAAGATGGGAGAATCATCTTCACAAATTCCCATGGTGCTCCTTGATTTTAAGCCTCCGGAGAAAGGTCCAGTACAGAAAAATTACAGCCTCAGTGCTCACTTGATCTTGTTAATGTCACCAACAAACTTTGTCCAAGCAGCCCTCCTAGAAGTGGGGGAGATGAGAAAACCGAGTGTGAGTGACCCCATCTTTGCCTTTTTAGATGTCAGTGGCAGGTGGAAGCCAATGGAGTGATCTCTCCTGCTCTGACCCCAAGCCCTTCTCCGCTGCCACTCACCATTGACGAAGACAGGGAGTTCACCTACCCCTCTGATGTCCTGCTGCCTCCTGTGGGGAATGACTTTGAACTGCCTCGGATCAGGCTGCCTCCGGGAATCATGATAAAACTCAGGGAAATTTCTGGGCGTGCGAGACCTCAGTTTAGACCAAGTATAAAGTATGTTATAGCATCTTATTTGTGTTTCTGGACAGATTGTATTGCATTTCTCATATTCTCCTTTAGAACAAAGATCAGTCCTAGTGGCACTTTTTGGCTTGCCAAACATATTCTTGTTCTGTCATTTATTTAGTGAGTGTTAACTGCCTTCCCCAGAAATCTTACCTTTGGATCCAGCCTTCTAGGTCTAGCGGCGTGGTGGGAATAACATCCCTGTGTTATCTGGGGGAGACATTTTACCTGCCGGCAGAGAGGGCCATTAAAAACCTCTCCTTTGGTTTGGGCAGAACAGAGTCCTGGCTCCAATATTGTTATAAAACCACAATGTTGTTAATGATTAAGAAATATAAAATTAGGCACCATCATTTGTGTTGGTGGGGGGGGGGGCAATGGGTGTTCAGCTTTGTGTCTTTAATTCTAGCTTAAAATGTCCAAACCTCAGCAAATAGAGCCACTTAAAATTTTTATTTAACTTCTCTGCTCTAATACATGTCTTTCCCCACCCCAGCCCCCAACCAACCCCAGCTGGTGTAGTTGTTAAGTGGTAGTAGTGATGGCCAGATGGATAGACAGACAGTGCTCTCATTTTCGTGCCTCTTATTCTCCTTGTAGACTAACAGTAGAAGTTGCAGTGACTGCTTCTCTGCTGTGCTGAAACCTGATCATGTGTGATCTCTCAGAAGCCTTAAGATTTCTGGGCAATTAATATGTGGAAATTAGGTATTGTAAAGTTGTTCATTTTAACTATAGGGAAGTGGTTCAGCCTGACGTCATGGAAGAAATGGTCGTGTCGTGTGTGATTAAACACCTAAACTTGGTTGATGCTCTGCAGTCTTTAATCAATTTCCAGTATCAAGAGGAACATGCTGAAGAGTATGATTTATTATGTAAAATCATGGGGGAGACCTTTAAGAAGCTCAATGCCATGGAGAGGCAGCTTCAGGTAATGAAGACCAAACTATTTGTTATTTCCTCATAAAGGATATAACGGATTTCTTAAGTGCTGGACATTAAGAAAGCTCAGAGTTTGTTCTTGATTTTTTAAAGAGTAGTGTAGCTTAAATTGCCTAATTCATATGTAAGCTAGGTATTCCTTGTTGAATCTCTTTACATTGATCATTACTTTAATGTGTTTATCAGAGTGTTGCAGAATTGGAACAGAAATGGCAAAACGAGGTTGATGATGCCATGCAAGGAAAACTGGAAAACAACACACCGTTCTTTTATGATTATCATTTTAATGAGGTGAGCATATCAACATAGCTTAAAACGCCCAAATCCCAGCCAACAGAGCTACTCCTTTTCCCTCCCTTCCCCCCAACATCCCCAACTAATGGGGTCAGGAAGTGATGGCGTATTGGTAGAGGCCTGTAGACTGACAATAGGAGGGGTGGTGACACTTCTTTACTGTGTCCATACCTAACCAGAAGCATGATCTCTCCGTCGTCTAAGATTTTTGGGTAGTTAATTTGGCCAGCCCATAGAACTATTTCAGAGACGTCCCTTTTCGTATAAGATGAGGCCATGCTATCTTCACAGAAGGAGGAAATAATTTCTATTGTATAACCTAAAATTGACCCGTTTGGTTTTTTCACAAGTAGTATATAATGATGCTAATTAGACCAGTCTGTTGACAATTCAGAACTACAAATGACCAGCTATTGAAGTTGTTTTTAACTTACCAGTTTATTTATAAAGATGCCGAGGAAACTTGAGTTGTGAGCAAATTTCACTCTGTCTACAAAAACTAAAAAGAAATAATCCCCAGAGAGGAGCAGCGCCATTTTTAGTCATCAAAATGACAGTTATCAACTGATTAACTCTTTCCGTTTCTCAGAAATATGTCCAAAAGATGCTATTTTCTCCCTTAAAGATCTGCTCATCTAATGCATTGTACCAAGGCCATTGGTGTTACAGGTTATGCATCAATTTTTTTTTTCTCAAATCATTCTTTAGAACAAAATAAAGGAACTGGAACTCTTGTGTTCGATGAAGGAGGTTTCCTTTGATGGAAGTGACCTTGAGAACCTGGTCTTGTCATTGAGGTTGGTGATGGTGAAACAAAAACGTGTTCAATTTACCACATGGATGTTTCTGCCAGAAAGAAATTGTAAACATCTTTATACCCTCTCAGCTCTGAAAAGGAATCCAGGTGTTTGCTAAGGATTTCAGATGTGGGACAGACTTCTGAAGTCCAAATATCATGGTTTTTTTGAACCACAGGAGACCTTTAAACTTGAGGGCAATACATAAAGTTGGTACAAGTTATAGTTTGGCTGTTTTTGAAAGTAGTGAGAGAAAAGCCCAGCTTGCTGAGGCTTCTTTTTCCCTCTCTCATCCTCTAGGCGAGCTCCTTGGTTATAAAAATTGGTTTTGCCAAATTAATGAAGGATTGATAGGACAGGGACTTGTCTTTTGCAGGGAGAAGTTTCTTCAGGAAGTGAATTCTCTTATTCAGAAACCCCCGCACCCTCTGGCTAAAACAAAAACGTTAGTCAAGAGCTTAATGAACAGAGCGGAATTGCTGCTGCACGTCACCATTGCTGCCCAGTCCGGCATCCCGAGAAGTGTGTCGGGGACGCCCGCAGAGACGCCAGGTACTGCTGGAAAAGGCCCTGAGGCCCCACAGGGATCTTAAAGCTCTCGGTGCTTTCTATTCTTCAAGCCTTAAAAAAGGGAATTCTATCATTTTCCCATCTGCCCTTTATTCTTCCCCTTTGAAAATAGGGCACATTGTTGTTTAGTCCTTAAGTTGTATTCAGTGAGCATGACTGTATTTCCTCCTGATGCAGCTGCTCCTCCATCAGTCCGGTGGGGTCCAGGGATGGGATTTCATTGTGGAAAGAACCCCTGAAATGGAACATCCCTCCATGGATGGAAATGGGCAGGTTAAGTGACTTACCGAGGGTCAAAGGCAAGACTTGAACCCAGCTCCTGGGAATGAAGCCAGCCCTTGGTCTGCTGGTCATGCTGCCTCTCCATGCCTCGTTAGCTTCAGAAATACAGCATTTGATTGTATGACAGCAACTATCATATGTCATGTGTTTTTTAGGATCCCATCTGTGCGTGTGATACAAAGCAACACCACAATGTAACAAGTATTGAAGTGTACCAAGTATTGTGCACTTGGGAATCATTAATCAATTAACATTTATTAAGTGACTAATTGCAATTATTATCTCATTTGATCCTCACAACAACCTTGGGAGGTAGGTACTATTATGATCCACATTTTACAGATGAAGAAACTGAGGCAGACAGGTTAAGTGACTTGCCCAGGGTCATACAGCTAGCATGCATCTGGATTTGAACCCAGGTCTTCCTGACTCTAGGCCTAGTGCTCTACCCATTGTACCACCCAACTGCCTCCAGACTAGTAGGCAGTCTTAGGCAGGTGGTTGTTGATACATAAGTTGAATTTAATTTTAACAACAAGAAGCATTTATATAATCCTTTAAATGCATCGCCTCATTTGATCCTCACAAGAGCCCTGTGAGGTAGGTATTAGTCTTCCTGTGAGGAAACTGAGACTGACTGAGGCTCTCATACAGAGGCATTCTTGTTAGAGGCAGGATTTGAACTCAGGCCTTCCTAGTTCTACTTGTACCACTTTTGCTGCTAGGCCACGTAGCTGCCTGCTGTGGTTAGTAGCTGGTTAACAGATAGAAGTCTTGGGAGCTCAGTCATTCAGTCAGCAAGCATTCACAAAGCCCCTGCTATGAGCTAACCACTTCTTCTCATGCTCTTTTAGACAAATTCGAGTCAAAAGCCACAGGGACTGATACTGATGGGCCCCTTGTTTCCTGTGCACACCTTTTACTGGGCAGGCTTGCCTGGCCCTCGCAGCAATATGACTGCCTGCCCCATACAGAGTATGACCCTCTTTTGCCAATGACGTCAATAGGGTAAAGTCTTGTGTCCATAGGGAGGCTTAGTCAGGCTCTCCTGCCTGTGAGCTCAGGTTCCAGACCAGACAGAGAAGCCACCAACAATGAAGCACAGATTTAAACAGTAACAAGAGGTGAGGAAGAAGTCGCCTTTGCAGAAAATGGTGCAGGGAAGAGGGCTGTGGCTTTGGAGCCCCAGGACCTGGGTTCAGATCCAGGCTCTGCTCCTTGCTACCTCTGTGACCTTGGGCAAGCTACCTAACCTCCCTAGGCCGCAGCTTCCTTACCTTGCCAGTCCCTGGCAATTCCGTATCTGGATTTGTTTTGTTTTAAATAAAGGGATTGGCTTAGGGCAGCAGGCCTCCAACTCTTTGGTCTCCAGACTCCTTTACCTTTTAAAAATAATGGAGAATCCTCACTCCAAAGGGCTTGTCTTAGTGTAAGTTATGTCAATCAATATTTACTATATTAGAAATGAAAACTGAAAAAAATTAATAATATATTAATAATATATAATGATAAATTTATTTTGCTAATATAGCACTTTTTGGGGGGGGGGGGGTGAGGTAGTTGGTTAAGTGACTTGCCCAGAGTCTCACAGCTAGTAAATGTTATGTGTTTGAGGCCAGATTTGAACTCAGGTTCTCCTGACTCCATGACCGGCGCCACCTAGCTACCCCAATATAGCACTTTTAAGTGAAAAAATAGCTACATTTTCCAAAAACAATAAAGCTTAATGAGAATGGCATTATTTTACATGTTTTTTCAAATCTCTTTAATGTCTTACTAGAAACTTACTAGAAGACGGAGATTTTCTCGGATGCTTCTGTGTTCAATCTGTTGATATGTTTAAATCCGACCTCCCACAGATGTGTAGTTGGAAAAGGGAGGAGTGTTTTAATAGACAAGTGATACCTCAGTACGATGATAAACATAATTTTATCCTTGTGGACCCTCTGGGCCTCCTGATAGAGTCTTAGGGGCCTGGGAACCCACTTGGAGAACCGCTGGCCTCGATGCCTTCCAAGAGTTCTCCACATCCCAGAGCTGTGACTCAGACGTCACTAATGTCATCATCACTCGCTCTCTTCCACCTTCTGCTCCATGAAATGCCTGTATCGAAATAAAAAGTGACCTTGCAGGAAGCTAAGGGGATTCTTCCAGACTTCTTAGAGAATCTCTTTATTAAATTAGTAAGAACTGTAACTTAGTTACCTGAGGTTAGAAAATGCTTTCAGACTTGAGGATCCTTGCTGGGCTTTTGGAGCTGTGAGCGTTGGCATCATCTTGGTGCGTGGTGGGGGAGCACCCAAGGAGGAAGAATGCAATGGGATGAGAGGTAGGGTACGGTATGGGCGGGACAGCCGTGACGATGGAGCCATTCTCTCACCTTGTGTTCCAGCCTGTAAATCGGCATCCGAGACCAAGGTGATCGCTCACGCTGTCCGGCAGCCTGTGTTTCTTCGTAGCATGTCTGCTCCATCTGACCTGGAAATGATTGGGAACGAAGACTTGGAATTCACTCGAGCAAGCCAGAGGTAAGCTGCCCGTGGCATGGCAGGGGCAGCAGCAGGGTCCAGTGTTTGACCAGGAGCTGGCAGCTGCGCCATCGCCTGATCCAGCGCTGTTCTCCACAGGCGTCGACACGTGCCCAGCCACCGGAGCAGCTCCTTCACACTCCTTCAGTCTCTGGCAATAGAGGACAGCAGGGACAAGCCTACATACAGTGTCTTGTTAGGACAGCTGTTTGCCTTCATTGGGACCACCCCAGACCAAGCAGTAGGTCACACCTTGCCCCCCCTCTCCTTCAAACCCGTCAAGTACGATGTGACAGCCCAGAGTGCTGGTCAGACCGGGGAGAGGCCCGGGTCATTCAGAGCATGCTTTGGTCTTTGATATTCCAGGTATCCAGTAGCAGCTTCCTCCTCGCCGCTCAGACCAGGTGGCGGCGTGGAAACACCCGGAAGCAGGCGCTTGTGCACATGCGGGAGCTGCTGACGGCGGCCGTTAGAGTCGGAGGGGTGACGCATCTTGTAGGGCCAGTCACGATGGTGCTTCAAGGTGGCCCCAGGTCTGCCACTGTTCTCTGTTGTCAGCTCCTGCACAGCAGGGAAGCCACGCTGGAGACTCTCTTACCGGGGGCCAGAACATGGGCAGTGGTTAAACAAACTCTAAATCATTGTTTGGTAACTTAGAAATTGTGCCTTTAACCTTGGCCACAGGCAGCTGAGCGTCCCCTAGTGCTCTTCACGTGTGTTCCCCACAGAGCTCCAGGGACCTTTAATCAGTAAGAGAAGACTGGGACCAAAGGCCATTTATGCAGCTTTAGCTCCCTCTACATCCCATGCCAACTGCTGGCAGTATTTTTGTTTTCTTTTTAATTATAAAATAAATAAAAATCTCCACAAATATAAGCGATCAAAATAAGGAATAAATCCTCAATTGAACCATATAATCAGAAGTATTTTAATAGAAAATCATACATAATTTATGGCTGTAATAATAGTAGTGTTTTTTCCTCTTATGAGCACCTTGTGATCTCTTTTCCCTTTGTATAATTTTAAGCTTTTGTTGTTTTTTAATATCTCATCACAGTTATTTCTCTAATCTCGTCCATTCCTTTGGAGACTGTAGTCAAGAGGTACCAGCTCAGGTGCAGGCTGGCCATGGGCATGTGTGCTCAGGAAGTCCTGAATAGAAATCAAGAGGCCCAGCCCATCCGGCATGCTTCTGCACCGCCTCAAGGCATGCCTTCTCAGCCAGTCAGAGAGCCCTTGAGACGTTTGGCTCCGTGGTCCGGTTTTCTCTTGGGGAACTGGGGAAGAATAAGTCCGTGTCTTTTATATCACTTGGGTTCTAGTCTCAGAAGTGCCATTTGCCAAGTGAATGACTTAAACAAGCCACTGTTCTTTGGGCCTTGGTTTCTTCATCGGGAAAATAAAGGGTGAGATCCTGGCCGTAGCTCTCATAGTCCACGGCTCTGGACCGTGTTGAGTTGCTGGCAGAAGTTCTTCAGGGATTTCTTAGTATCACCACCCTCTTTGCCTTGGTCTGAGAAACGTATGTTTTGATTTCTCTGTTCATAGAATTGAAGAACTCACCTGTGGAGGAATGGTCGAACAGGTGCAGGAAGCCTTTGGAGAGACCATGACCTCTGTGGTGTCCTTGTGTGCTCGTTATCCTATTGCTTGTGCCAATAGCATTGGTCTCTTATGCACCATACCTTACACCAGGTAAAAGACTATACCCAAGAACAGTTGAATTCTTGGAAAGCTGAGCATCTTATTAAAATATTCCCCTCATTTTGAGTGAGGGAGCAATGAATCAACAAGCTTTCATTAAGCATTTGCCGCATGCCCATCCCTAGAGATACAAAGACAAAAATAAAGAGGTCCCTGCCCTCGGAGAGCTTATATTCTACTGAGGGAGGCAAAATGTACACCTGCAATTATATGCAAAGTAACTTTGTTAGGGAGGCACTGGCAGTTGGGGGAAGGGGGTCGGGAGAGACCTCATCTGGCATTGGGGCCAAGCTTTGCAGTTATGTGGGAATTTTAAGAGCCTCTGGACTGGTGGGGAAGGAGAGCAGCCTTGGTTTTCCTATGAGAGAACATTCATGAGATGACTACTTTTATTCCATTGACCATTTTAAAAGTTTGAGCTCTGACTCTATTGGCTTTCAGTTGTATTGAGTTTGCAGGCTTTTGTGATTCAAAAGAAGTTGTCTTCCACCCTGACTTTGGATTTATTAAGTCTCTTACAACCTTTAAGACCCCATGTAAATTCCATAATGTTGATTCCTCTAGAGTCATAAACAGACATTGGTAATCACAATATTTTGTGAAAGTGGATGACCTGGAAAGAGGATGAAGATGATGTCAGGAAGAAGAAACAGCATGGTGAAAGACATTCTTAAACTTAGACATTGACTTTCCTCCTAAGACATGGTCACAGTCTAAACCTCAAAGAGCGCCTCTTTGATGGACAACTTGGCCATTCGGGCAAGCCCAGGCTGCCCTGATTAGCTTTCAGTGGGTGGCTTTGTTTAAGGAGAAAAAAGTACAGTGAATTGGTTGTTTCTTTTGAAGGCGTCATTACAAAGCATCTTGTAAGGTCATAATTGTGAGTGGTACTGGTCAGAGACCTCCCCCAGACGTTTTTCCCAGCCCCCTAGACAAGCTTAGTGTTGAGCCGTCACCCTCTGAGGAGCTTTCACTCTGACAACTTTTTCTTCCTATGTGTAGGAGTGAAGAAAAGTGCCTGGTCCGCAGCGGCCTCGTTCAGCTCATGGACAGACTCTGCAGCTTGAGCAGTCAGGCTGAAGCCGGCTCCAGCGAGAAGCAGACCAAGAAGCAGAAAGTGGCCGCCATGGCCTGGGCAGCCTTCCAGGTGCTTGCCAATCGCTGTGTAGAGTGGGAAAAAGAAGAAGGTGAGAAGAGGGGAGCTGCAGCCCCCAACACAGGTCTGCCTTGGTCCCCCCACCCCCAACTCCCAGCTCACGCAGCGAGAGGCTTTTCTTCTCCCTGATTCTGAGAAAACCATGAGCTAAAGCATAGGTTCCCAAAATGGGCGATACCACCCCCAAGAGCGCTGGAATGATCCAAGGGGGTGGTGGTAGCCTCAGGTGACACATATTTCAAAAAAATCATTAAAGTGTTAAAGAAAGTAGATTTCCAGGGGGACATTGAGTAAAAAAATTTTTTTAAAGGGTGCAGTCGGCCAAATAAGTTTGGGAATCTCTGAGCTAAAGGATGTCCTTAGGACTCAGGGGTGGGGAACCTGCGGCCTCAAGGACCCATGTGGCCCTCTAGGTCCTAGGGTGCAGCCCTTTGAGTCCAAGTTTTACAGAACAAATCCTTTTATTAAGGGGATTTGTTCTGTGAAGTTTGGATTCAGTCAAAAGGCTGCACTTTGAGGCCTTTCTTCTGACAGCAGAGGCCTGCAAAACTTGACATCATCATCAATATTCCCTTGTTTAAAGAGATCAAATAAGATAAATTTATAAAGCACTTAGCTCCTTTCACATAGTAGGTACATGGCCTCAAGGCCGCAGGTTCCCCACCCTGCTTTTAGGCCTTTTGGAAAGAGCTAATCAGTTCCACCTCCCCAAAGTGAAACGGCTTGCTTCTCGTTTCTTTCTACACTTAGGGTATGAAGTGATTCAGTGAAATGGTTTCATTGCTAATGGGTTAGCATTAAGACAGTGTTTACTAGTTTTATGTGTGTGTGTGTGTGTGTGTGTGTGTGTGTGTGTGTGTGTGTGTATTATATATTTATATTAGATAACATTCATTTTCAATTTAGTGCTTAAGATACAATCTTAAAAACATGCCAGAGAAAAATTCAGCATTCTAATGAAAAGGTATAAGGCATTAGTCAGAAGCAGCCTGTTTTCCTTAAGACTATATTCATAGAAAGACAAGGCTGGCCAGACAGAGGGAGGGCTCACTGGCGGCCTTCCTGCAGTATCCTGCTCGTGTACCCACCTCTCAGTGTCCCCCAAACTCCCCCCAAAACGGCAGAGGAGGTGCTGCTCTGCACTGTTGGAGGAAGCTTTCTCTACGAAGGGATCCCATGTGTGACTCAGATAACAAACTAACCCTATTTGCATTTTCCCTTTTCCTAATGGTTGCTGGTCGATGCTAATAAAAGAAAATGGCTTTTCCTGGTTATTTGTGCACTGGTGTTCCCTTGTTCTCGTGAACAGTATCCTCTAGGACTAGTCTACATGAAGCTGTTAAAATGTCTATGCAAGGCGAATGAGGAACAGCCTAAAGCAAAATTAAGGAAGCCCAGGCGCCAGTAAAGAGGCAGGTCTTGTCGGTCCTGTGGGGTCTTAGGTTTGCTGCCGTCTCACCATGTACACCCCATCTCTGCCTCTGACCCTAAAGGTGGCTCGACTGAAGCTGTGCACTCGGGCCTGGCACGGCAGGTATCTAGCCTGCTCACCAACCACCTCGCTCGAGCAACTGAATGCTGTGGCAACCAGGCTGCCGGAAATGATGCCCTTCAGGACGTTCTCAGCCTTCTGAATGACCTCTCCAGGTGTGGTGTGGGGCGAGCTGTGGGAGGGCCAGGAGCTGTGGGCCACACTGTCCTCAAAATCCTGAGCCTTGGGTGGTTTTTGGAACTCTCTCTCTCCCTCTGAAAAATCCCAATGATAGGGGCAGCTAGGTGGCGCAGTGGATAGAGCACCAGACCTGAAGTCAGGAGTACCTGAGTTCAAATCTGGCCTCAGACCAAACACTTGACACTTACTAGCTGTGTGACCCTGGGCAAGTCACTTAACCCCAACTGCCTAAAAAAAACAAAAACAAAAACAAAAAAAAAACCCCAATGATAGTCTCAAGAGCTCTCCACTTTTGTGCCCAAGTCTGACGATGTGCAGGTTTATTTCTGCATCATAAGATAATGTGATCATTTGTGTTACTCCCCGGGGGGCAGCAGCTGCTAGTCTACTAATAGTATTCAGTAACCAAAGACCAGATCCCCTTGCTGGCAAGATTAAAACATAACTTTCCATTGCCTTTAGTTAACTGTTCTTCTCATACCATGCTTTCAGAAGAAGAAATACTCCAGTGGCTTTATAGCATCCTTACTGAGCTATGAGGTTAACAGGGACATATAGTCCATCTAAAATCCCAGGGCCGACTGCTTGTATTTCTGGACCAATCTGGAGAAGTCATACAGCTCTAGTTGTAGCAGTTTCTGAAACCAGAGGCCTGCAAAACTTGACATAGTCATCAATATTTCCTTGTTTAAAGAGGTCAAATAAAATAATTTTATAAAGCACTTAGTTCCTCTTAGATAGTAGGCACTTAATAAATGCTTGTTTTGGGGCAGCTAGGTGGCGCAGTAGATAGAGCACTGGCCCTGAAGTCAGGAGGACCTGAGTTCAAATTCGGCCTCAGACCATGCACTTGACACTTACTAGCTGTGTGACCCTGGGCAAGTCGCTAAACCCCAAATGCCTTAAAAAATATAAAAATAAATGCCTGTTTTCTTCCCTTGTTCCCTTAAAATTAAACCTAATAGAAGAGCTGAGTGTTTTATACCAATCGCTGAACTTTTGTGCTTAGTGATGCCCTCTTTCATCAAATGTCATTGAGTTTCCAGAGCTGGAAAAAAGACACTGGAAATCTTGACTTACCTATTGATTTTAGGTAGTGGCATTTGCCCTTTGCCTCGAAAACTCACAATTTCATCGGGCATGAAATACTCAGAAATAATATTTTTAATTATCAGTCAGTAGTCAAAAAGCATTTATTAAGTTCTGGGGATATAAAAGGAGGAAAAAAAAAAAAACACAGACCCTGGCCTCAGGGGCTCACATTTGGATAGGGGAGGCAACATGTAAATAGCCAGGTACATACAAGACACACAAAATAAGAAGGAACTCTCTTTTTTTTTTTTTTTTTTTTTTTAAGAAGGAACTCTCCTAGGAAAGGTACTAACAGCTGGGTAGCTGGGAGGGCCTCCTGTCGAAAGTGAGATTTGAACTGAGTCTTCAGGGAAGCTAAGAAGCAGAGCATTCCCAGCTTGGGAGATGGCTACGGGCAAGGCAGAGTGCTGGGAGATGATGAGTGAGGTGAGGAGCAGCCCAGAGGCCAGTGTTGCTGGACCCCAGAGGGTGAGGAGAGTAAGAAAGCATCAGAAGGCTGTAGTGGCGGGAAAGGGCAGGTCTGCAATGGAAGCAGCAAGGGGTAACATGGTTAGACGTGTGTCTTTGGAAAATGACTGTCACTTGAGGGGAGGATGGTTTGAAATGATGAGAGACAAGACAGAGAAACCAATTAAAAGGCCAGTGCAATAGTCCAGACAGGAAGTGATGAGGGCCTGGTCCCGGTTGATGGCTGTGTGAGTGGAAAGAAGGGGACGTAGATAAGGCATGTTGTAAAAAGAGAAGCAACAGGCTTTGATGGCAGATTGGATATCTTGGGTGAGTACAGGTGCATGAAGGATGACACGGAGGTTGAGAACCTAAGTGATCGAGAGGGTAGTGGTATCCTTGACAACTTGCATTAAAGAAATTGGAAAGAGGAGGCTAAGTTTTTTGAGGAAAGATAACGAGTTCTTTTTTGGACGTGTTGAGTTTGAAGTGTCTGCAGGATATCCGGTTAGAGATGTACAAAAGTTGACTGGTGCTGTGGGACTAAAGCTCAGAGCGAGGTCAAGGCTAGAGAGAGAGATCTGGGAGTTATTTGTACAGACATGGTAATTAAACCCACGTTAGCCAGTGAGGGATCATTCCAGGAGATAGTGTAGAGACAGAAGAGAAGGGTTCCTGGGAGAGAGCCTTGGGGACCAAGTGCAGTTAATGGATGTGTCAACAGAGATGGCTGAGCAGGCATGGTGAGACGAGGAGGAGGAGGAGGAGGAGGAGGAGGGCCAGGAGAGGACAGTGTCCTGAAGGCACAGGGAGGAGAGAGTGTCTAGGAGAAGAGGGTGATTGATGGTGTCAGAGGCTGCAGAAAGGGCTGGAGGGTCAGGACGAAGAAAATGCCGCTGGAGTTGGTAACTTTGGAGAGAGCAACGATGTTCCAAATGTTTGTGTGTTCTCATAAAATTATGAAATATGTTTTCAAGAGCTTAATTGGTCTTACCTCAGAGAGGTTGGCTTCATCTCACATACTCTATTTTTCTCTCCAGGAGTCACATTGGGAAAGCGATCCTGAGCCAGCCAGCATGTGTGTCGAAGCTTCTTTCTCTGCTGCTTGACCAGCGCCCTTCTCCAAAGCTGGTGCTGATCATCCTTCAGCTGTGTCGGGCAGCACTGCCTCTGATGAGTGTGGAAGACTGTGGGAATGTGGAGCTCCCCCCGTGGAGCTATTCAGTGCCCTCCCTAAACAGTGAGCAGGATGATCCCAGCGATCCAGCTTCCAAGATTGCATCCCTGCTCTTGGCAAAATTGGCAGATTATGTGGTCCCAGGTAAAGAGGTTGGAAGGAAAGAAAGCCACCCTGAGGCATAGTCTTGTTCTAGCTTGTCATTCGGTGGTATTTAACGTGCCTCAAAGCACAGCAGGGCCGACGGTCCTGAAGAGGGAGACGAGACAGAGAGGCAACCTTTTGCCAGGGTAGGGGTGCTAGCTTGGAAGGGAATCGTGGGCATCTTCTAATGGGGCTTTGCCTTTTACTTGCAGGATGCCAGACCGTGCTTTCTCCTACTGCCTCTGAACCAGATACAGCCTTGGCAAAAGCTAGTCCAAAGAATTCCATCAAAGGAGACAAAGACCCTGGGGAGGAGAGCGAGGCAGTGGATGGCAAGCTTTCTATTTTTATTCACAAGAGGGAAGATCAGTCATCTCATGAGGTCCTGCAGCCACTGCTAAGGTAAATCAGATCTGGACAGTTGTCAAGATGGCAGCAGGTGGTGGGGATGATAGTGGAACTCTCCCTGCTCTGACACTAGCTTTGAGGCCTCCTCATGGTGTCAGGGGCCCTGGCTCTCAGAGCCTGAGCTAAAGCATGTGCCCCCAGCAGTCGTTTTACCAAGCCATGTAGCACTTGGTGAGAGCCTTTGTCATGGGGTGTCGGAGAGGCCAATCCTCAGTCTGGCCACAGGGTAATGGGGCTGGTCAGCTGCAGCTGCCCAGAAAGACCATTTACCAAAGCTCAAAGCCCTGGCATTCTGCATCAGTGGTGGGAGGTCCCATGCCACAGAAGTGTTGTGCCATGCACATGAAATGGGTGGATCATGGAAGCGTGTGCAAGTAAACATATCCTCAGTATCTAAATGTTACAAACCCATGAGGATCCTATTAGAAAATGAATGACGGAATAAACGGAAAACCTTTCTTAAGCCCTTAACCGGTGCCAAGCACTGTGGATACAAATACAAAAGCACATGGCCCCTCCCCTCAAGATTTTATTCTAATAAGGAGATCCATCACAGATAAAGGAGTGGGAGCCAAGGTGCAGGAGCTTTGATTTGGGAAGTCACAGGTGTGTAAGTCAAGGCACAGGAGAGTCAGTTGCTAGGTCCTTTCCAGCTCCTGTGGTAAGAGTGATTTCATAACTTTGCCCATAGCAGGAGGTGGAAAAGGAGGTGGCCTGCTGTATACCCGGCAGAGGGGAAGAGGGCAAGCAGATGACTGGGCTAGGTGGTCAGATGGGATATGAGGCATGGCCAGATATAGTGGGCCGTGTGCATTGCCGCCAGCTGGCTCACCAGTCAATGCAGCTCAGATCCACAGGGGGCACTGACTTTGGAGCCAGAAGACTTGGCTCTTTCCCTTACTAGCCTTATGACCTGGCACCCTTGTCCCAGGGAGACTGTGCAAGTGTTATCACTGTAAACGTGGCTGTGACTCAGTGACTCTACAGGCTAGTAAATGGCGGAGGCAGCTTCACACCCACGTCTGGTTCTTTCCGTAAGCTGTGCTGACAAACAGGAATGCTGCCCTGCAGCCTGAGGGAGTGTGGAAGGAGCGTTTGGATCTATAGGGCATATTCATCCTGCTGGACCACCGCCTACCATCCTCAGTGCCCCATCAGAGCCCTTGGCCGAGCGTTAACACTGCAGTGGAACAGAGTGGCCTTGGCGTGCTCGGGGCTCCTGCCCTGGAGCTGGGGCCGGCCAGCAGGCAGGAGGGAGGTACACTGTCAGTTCTTGGACATGAGTCTTCTTTGCTGTTTCACTTGTGGGCGGTGCTCATTTAAATTAATAAATCGCCTAGGTGTTACAAGTACAGTGCTAGTTGACTGCCTTCCTCAGGCCTCCCTCCTCTCCCATCCATCTTCCACTCGCCTGTCAAATCGGCCTTCCTAGAAACAGGCCTGACTTTGTCCTCACCTCCCCAAGTCCAGTCAGTAAAATCTGGTGGCTCCCTGTCACCTCCAGGGTCAGCCATAAAATCCTCTGTTTGGCTTTTCAGCCTGCACAGCCTGGGCCCCTCCCACCTTTCCAGTCCTCTTACGTCTTATCCTCTGCCATGTACTCAGCAGTGTTTGGTCCAGGGACACTGGCCCCCTTGTTCCACAAACAAGACTTTCACTTCTTCCCAGGCCTGGAACGCTCAGTCTCTTGGCTTCCCCGCTTCCTTCAAGTCCAGCAAAAACCCCACCTTCTACAGCCTAGGCTGTCCTTCTGGATTATTGCCGATTTATGCTCTGTCTGTATTGTTTGTCGCTTTAGACTGTGAGCTCTTCTAGGGCAGGGCCTGTCTTTTGCCTCTCTTTCTTCACACAATGCTGGGCACATAGTAGGTGCTTAATAATTGCTGACTTGACCTAACTGGGCTGCTTGTTACTCCTCTTATCCAACGTCCCACCTCCTGCTTCTGGGTGTTTTTACTGGCTGTTCACCGTGCCTGGAATTCTTTCTCCCTCCTCACATCTGCCTTTTGTAACCCCTCGTGCCTTTCAAGGCCTGGCTTAAGTGCCACCTCCTTTAAAGGCCTTTCCTGATCTCCCAGTTGTTGTTGGGGGGAGAGGGAAGGGAGCAGACATTATTGCTCATTGTATACACATGCTGTATTTATTTCTATGTAAACAGGTTTCTCTTAATAGATTGTAAGCTCCTTGAGGGCAGGGCCTGTTTTACTTTTATCATTGTATCATTGTATCTCTAGAGGTCCTAGGGGACACAGTAGGCACTTAAAGAATGCTTCCTGATTGAGTGATAACTGTGTCTTGTTCTACCCTGAAGCCTCTGTCCTTGAGTGTTAGGCAAACCACTGACCTCGTTTTTGTTGCCCACTCATCTCTTCTTTCCTGCTAACAGTCTGCCCCCGCTCCCTTTTCCTTTGCATTTGCAGCAGTTCTGAGGGGCGGCCATTCAGACTTGGCACAGGTGCTAACATGGAGAAAGTGGTGAAAATGGACCGAGACATGACGAAGGTGAGCCTGGCATGGAGGATCCTGCCCTCCTCAAGCCCATCGTGAGAAATTCCTGGATCTGGCAGCATCCTCCATTGTTCTACTCCGTTCATCACGATGGAGAAATAGAAAATTAATTCAGTTCCCCCAGCGCAGGACAGGGAGGCAGGACATTTTGAAATTTCTCACAAGCCAGCGTGTTAACTAAGGATATTTTAAAGTAAGCTGATCAAAGACAGTTGTCTGTGTTAAAATACAAATCCTGAAATATGAAGAGAAGATAGGTGTTAGAGATTTGGGCTCTGAAATGGTATCGTGGAATTTTTTTCCTCAACTCCATTCAGATAAGTACCACAGCTAAAAATAGATTGGCAGCATTTAGGTGGAAGAGGCTGTTAATGACTAGTATAGGAGCAGACAGGGCCAAGTATTCCAAACATTTCTCATAATGATTTCTCAGAGTGGCTGCTGTGAAGTGATCACGGAAGAGGCTGCAGCCGCCCTTCGGAAGGCGACTAAATGGGCCCAGTCAGGCCTCATTGTCAGTGTTGGGCCTCCGGTAGAAACTGTCAACCCAGAGACCATGAGTGGGCTGTCTACAGGTGACAAAAAGAAAACTGCTCAGACCTCCATTTGTCGAGAAAGGAATTCTGAACTTGCAAGGTAGAGACTTTCCAAACTGATCTAAAATTTATTCTTTTTTGGACTGACTTACAGGACTTAATTTGGTATCATTCCCTTTAACCTGTTTGAAACAAAGACATACAAATTTATGAGAATATAAATCATTTCCCTATTAATAAATGGTCAAAGGATATCAACAGGCATTTTTCAGACAAAGAAATCAAAGCTATCTATAGTCATGTGAAAAAATGTTCTAGATCACTATTGATTAGAGAAGTGCAAATTAAAACAACTCTGAGGTACCATCTCATGCCTATCAGATTGGCTATTGTGACATAGAAGGAAAATAATAAATGTTGAAAGGGATGTGGGAAAATTAAAGTGAGGGCGTAAGTCACAAAGCACTAACTTCCCATCTATTAGAATTGTGGTTTGCTTGGCCATCGACAAAGAATTCTCTCTGGTCCTTGATATCTGTGTAGGTTATAGGCTTTCCAAAGTGCAAGATTTGGAGGTGCTAGTGGAGGTCTAAAGAGCAACAGTCAGGTCAGGAAACTTATTCTAAAGGACTACTCTGGGAAACACCAAATATAACTTGAGAGAAATAAGTAGACTTTGTCATTCTTTCTCTCCAAAGCTCAAAGCCACCCACTCCCAGCCCTCATTACACATATGCGATGCTTTCCCTCCCAAAGTAGGATGGGTCAAAAACAGTTATTCTTGGGAAGGTCGTTTTATGCTGGAACCCCAGAGGTGAAGGTTAGGGCTTCCTTCACCTTGAGGAATTGTTCTGTGGACAGAAAATCTTTGAGGACCACCATTATCTAGATGCTCACTGAGAGAGGAAGAGCAGAAAAATGCCTATTGAAATTCTAAATTCCTGGGCTGCTAAGCCTCTCTACACTGATGATGTTTTATTCTCTCCATACATGTCATCTTGAAGTACCTTGACTTACTCTGCCAAACTGGATTGGTTTTATTGTGACAAACAGCTGTTCCAGGATAGTCATGATGCTGAAGGCCATGCCCTTTCCTTGGTAAACCTTCCTGGGCACCTCATCCCATTCTGTGTTTCCATCTCCAGAACTGACCCTGTGCGCCCATTCATCAGTGGCCACGTCGCAAACAGCATGGCAGCAGAGGTGATCGCCCTGCTTCATAGTTTGTTAATGGCACCAGAGTCAAATGCTGCTCAGATATGGACAACAACTGCCGAAAAGGTAAACAGTATAACTTGGCCACAGCTTAGGTGAAGTTAAAATAATAATTGTATTGATAATCACTAATTATTATAATTAATAATTAGTGTGTTATACAATTATATATTTATATCATGTATAATTATGTAATTAATAATAAATGTACCTCATTGAAAAGGAGATCAGTTGTGGCTCTCGGCATTTTATGGTACAATACTGAGGACACTGACCTTGGAGGCAGAGGAGCTGGGTTTAAATCGTGTCTCTGATGCTTGCCCTCCGTGTCACATTGATCTTCAGCGTCCTTCTCTGATGACCTCTGAGGCCCCTACACATAAATACATATATGCTTTTAGTAAAGGGAAGTTGGGTAACTAGTGTCAGTCTGTCATCCTTACCCAGCGTTTGTTTTTTTGTCACAACATTTCGTCCGTAACACCCCCTTTTCCCCGATCACAGTTCCCCTTTGGAATTCAGACCTTAAAATTTACTCTGTAAGACACTGTGCTTGGTGCTGGAGGATAGAAAAGTGTTAGCCTGTTCCTGCTTTCAAGGAGCTTACCTTCTGTTGGGCATAAATAAGACAGATACAAGGTAGACTGTGACAGGGACAAAGTAGAGATTCGTTTTCACTAGGGAGGTGGTGATCAGCAAAGGTTTGATAGAGAACTTGTCTGTTGTCTTCTATATACTGACATCTTAAGCTGTCTGTGTGTGGTTTAACTGCATTGAATGACATGATTGGTCCCTTATAAAGCATTAAGCAGCAGGGTTTTTTTGTTTTTTTAAACTAAAGCTCTGTAATCATTTCCCTCTTTGCTGCAGTAGTTTTTAAGGTGAATTCCTTGTACTGTGTCTTGAAATTAATTAGATATTGAAGAGACAGAGTAAATTAGATTTACTTGCTTTCATATAGACAGTTTTTGTTTTGCTTCCATAGCGATATAGTGTTCCATTTTCCCATATTTTGAAGGTTATGTTTGTCAGCTCTGTGATCGTGTAAGAGCCACAGACCCTGTGAAACTCACACCACTTGCCCTTGGAGCCCCTATGGGAACCCCATGGGATTGTTGTGTCTGTCATTTAGAATATAGAACTGAACTCATCTCATCAGTCTGTCATGTGGCCACTACGTTTCCTTTCTTTTCTAAGGAGAGTTCATGCAAAAAAAAATGATCCAGATCCCAGCCCTGTTCCCTCTCTTCCATTCACTTAGGTTCTGTCTCAAGCCCTGATGTACATACCCCAGCTGGGAAAATATGCTGAAAGCATCCTGGAGAATGGGAGCAGCAGTGGCCGGAAGCTCGCCAAGCTTCAGAAGATTGCCCGACAAGCCGTGGCTGCGCTGTGTGCACTTGGGGGTTTTAAAGAGACCATCAAGATAGGGTCTGAAGTCCAGGTAGTACACTCTGTCTGTCTTCTTCTTTTATGTGCCCCCCCCCCCCCCCGCCCAGCCTTCACTTTGGAATTTACAGCTATTTCTTGCCAGCTGAATATCTGTAGAACAAGCCTTCTAAGCCCAATGAGACAGTTAGAGCATTGTAGTTTAGAGGTTAAAGCTGAATTCTGAAAGGACTTGTTCAGTCCTGAAGCCTGTCACCAGCTCCTTATTCATAAAATGAGTAATCCACACAGCTGGGCCTGGACCCCCACAGCTCCTACCTCCAGTGGTGCACGTTTTAATCTCTCAGTGTCTGTGAGGTCTGGGGCCTGGAAGTATCTGGCTGACTTCCTGCACTTAGCTAAGCTGGTCTTTGGATGGAGAATCCAGAATCTGTCTGCAGGCCCCTACTACTGAAGTCTTTCCAGCTTGCTATGACCCACCAGAGGTCACCTTCAGCTGGTATAGCCTTGGAGAGCTCATGACCACCTCCATGCCATGAGAGAGCACTGGAGGAGGTTTGTAGTTGAGGCATCTGTGAAATAAATTTTATAAAATACAAACTCTGTCTCATGGAGTTTCACTAATTGTCTGTAGCATTTGAAGAAGGTCAGTTAAGACCATATTACACAAGTGTTACTTGTCACACTCAGCACCATCTTTTAAAGTTTAAGGGGTATCTTCTACCTTGACCACAACTAGGCCTCCGCTACAGAAGACTGGTAAGCCGTGAGCATTCTTGGGGCTAAGTCATTTCTCTCTCTAGGTATTGGGGAGAGGAATATCCGGGAGCATTGGAGTAGTGGCCTCAATCAATGAGCAGGAAGGTATAGCCACTGTCAAATTTCCACCCATAGACTGTAGAAAGACCTCGCAAGCGTCAGACACATTGACTATTCCATTATCTAGACTTTGTGTTCCAAGATCGGAGGTAAGGTCATTTTCAAATCCAATGTCACTCTAAATGGTCATTTGCACAGTCATGAGTAATATGTATATATATATATAGATATATATCTATATATCTATATCTATATCTATATATACACATATAGATTATCTATGGAAAACGTCTTTCAATTCAATGTGGCTTGTGATGTGCATGCATCTTGGTTGTGAGCATTTCAGAGCAATGTTTGTATGGAAGTCGCTATGTACGTGACGTGTGATGCGTTCCTTGGTATCGGAGATCTGCTGTGTTTTGCTGCTTTGTTTGTGGTTTTGTTTTCTGTGTGTGTGGCATTTTTTTTACTTGACTGTGCAAAATGAGAATTAACGACTCCAGATAATAACACCCTCATTTCTTAGAAACTAACTACTTGAATTTAACTTTTTGCCGTGCCCCCCCACCACCGCCATCAGGCATTGCCTCTTCATAAACTGTCCATTACTGAGAAGGTAGTACAGGCAGTCCAGTCCATGTTGCTTCCTCAGGAGGGAAGTCTATCTATTCATACCTCACTTCCTGCAACAGGAGATGGCTCAGCCCCAGTAATGGCAGTGGTTCGGCTCCTTGCTGAGATCAGAACGAGGTGAGTGCACCGTTCCTTCTCTCTGTGCACCTTCAGCATGCTGCTCATCTTAGATGTGGGGGGTGGGATGGAGAGCACGGTGACGGCTGACCGTGGACTGCCCAGCACAGCTGGTGCTTCTCTGAAACAGCTTGGGCTTTCCTCACCCTGACACTCTCCTGCTCCCGTGCTGAAAATGCGTCATTTTGTGTCTCTGTCATTGTGAGTGTAGATCATTCTCCCTTCAGAACCCATGCCACCAAGCACCAGTAAATTCTGTTCAGGAAGAAAGTGTCTTCATGGGCCCTGGACAGATCCGGCTTAGGGAGAGCCGGAGGCATCAGGGATTAGAGTCCAGGGGCAGCCTAAGGGGCAGGGGCAGACTGGTCTTAAAGCTTGTTTCTCAAGATGACTTCATTAAGATTTGACCGACAGTTTTGAAATCTTCTTAAATGTCTTTTACCATCAAGAGCATGCCTGGTCATGGCCCAGCTTTTAGAAGACAGTTTGTTTTGTGAAGAATTCCTACAGCAGTGTCCAGCAGCCATTGAAGTCCTCAACCTCGTAGCCCAGGAGTGCAGCCCTGGTAAGTGCCCCCCATCTTCCATCTTCGTCGTGATCATTTGGCACCATCTGCATTACTGGAGTCTGATGATGGGACTTAAGCACCTGTCATGTAGAACGCTCACAATGCAGGACTCTAGGCTGCGCCACTCAGCCCAGGCCCTGGCCCTGAATCTAAAGAGACACCTGCTGTAAATGCATAGTCCCTACTTTTAAAATGTTAACTTTAGGTCTGTTAGGATGTTTTATTTTTCAAACTTACACTGTTTCACCTATCTTTTTCTCACTAAAACTTAACAATCCTTAGGGATGTTTCATGCGCAATCTCACTATTGCTGTTTGCTAAATTTGAGTTGAAAACAAAGTTTAAGTGTTTATAGTAAGAGCTGTCCTTTAAATACATTCATATAAATGAACATCTGCCATTTGTTCCAGGGGCATAATTATGAAGTTATAAAGAATCATTTTGAAGTTCAGGATTAGATTATCATTTCCTTAATGTACCTGTACGGGAACTTTTACCATCTGGAGGGAAGAAATATGTATCTTTTGCTCTCTTTAAGGTTTTCCTTATTTTTTTCTTCTTTGGGAGGAAATGGATCGTGTTATTGTTTATATCACTGTAGATTCCCTTCTGCCCTTTGCCTTCCCCGTGCCTGTCCCTGCTTTGGGTCTCTGACCCCTCTTTAAATTCTTTCACCTTGTAATTTCTTGTTCTTTATCAGTTTTTATGGCTGAATCTCGTTGCCCTTTATTAATCAGAAGTCATAGCTGGAAAGTAGCAGATTGTAGAATTCAGACAGACAGATGAAAGCACAGGAGAAAATGAGAATGTTTGATCTGTAAAACGTAAAGGAACGGGGCAGCTGGGTGGCACAGTGGATAGAGTACCAGCCCTGAAGTCAGGAGTACCTGAGTTCAAATGCGGCCTCAGACCCAACACTTGACACTTACTAGCTGTGTGACCCTGGGCAAGTCACTTAACCCCAATTGCCTCAAAAAAAAAATCATTGTAAAAAAATAAAACGTAAAGGAAGTTTGTTCAGCTCCTAGACTTGAAGGAAGCGGGCCTAGATTTCCTCCAGAGCAGGCTTCATTTCTTGCTTGCGCTGCATCCCAATTTGACTGATTGCAAGTTCGTG
The DNA here is from genome assembly GCF_900497805.2 of Vombatus ursinus. Lineage (NCBI taxonomy): Eukaryota > Metazoa > Chordata > Mammalia > Diprotodontia > Vombatidae > Vombatus > Vombatus ursinus. The sequence continues at coordinate 274,832 of NW_020941065.1, read as the reverse complement.
GTTCTGGCTCAGGCTTCATTTCGAGACAGGTTTTGGTTGATTTTAAAGATCACGTAAATGATCAAAAACATCATTTGCCTCTTTAAAGTAATCTGCTTTCTAAGCTTAGCAGAATAAGGTTATCTTGAGCATCAGTTACATTCTATTAAATAATCACAATTTGTACATTGAAAAGTGACTTCACCACTGCAGAATTAGACAGCAGCTGACTCTTATATTTGCTGCTCATAGTAAGCATTTCTTTTTTGTTTACTATATCATCCACAGAAGGAAACTGCTATTAGTAAACTGGTCTAAGTCCATTCAGGATTCTTCTTATTTGATTAGGGGCAGGAAGCCCTGAAATTTCATGTCCGTTATGTTCCTGAGGCTCCAGGGAACTTACCCTCTTTTCTTTATTCTTCTCCTTTTTCTTTACTTGGTCTTCTGCTTTCCCAGGATTTCAGCTCTCACCTCTCTGAAGATAGATGCCAAATATTTGTCCACAGCTCCAATCCTAGTGTATTTCCAACTTCCTTCTGAATATCTCCATATGTATACTCTGCTAATACCTCTGAGTTAACATGCCCCAAACCAAAACTGTCCTGTTTTCTTCACTGCCATTCCCCAACCAAATTTCTTCAATGGCGCTGTCATCCTCTCGAGCTTAAAACCACAGAATTCTGTTTGCACAATTCCCCTGTCTTTGCCCCAACTCCATACCTAGTCAGCTTACAAGGACTGGTGGTCATCCAGCAGCTCATTTCCGCTCCTTTCATCATCACTACCCTCGTTTTGATTACTTATTAACTCGTCTCCCTGCCTCTGATCACCTCACCCTTCCCCCAAGTTAACCTTCTTTAGATCCTCTTTGCACATGTCATTCCCTTGCCTAGAATCCCCCATCTGGCCGTAAGCAGTTCAGAGGCCCTCTCTTACACTTTATGTGCTCCATAGTGTCTGGTACGTGTTAAGCCCTCAGTAAATGGTGAATGAATCAATTATAGTGGGGGTTTTTTTTTAAAATCTATCTCTTTTTAAAAATGTCCAAGAGACCCTACCCTGCAAATAGAATGTAAACCTCTTGAGGGCGGGAACTGTTGTGATTTTTGTCTTAGTATCCCAACTGGTTACCCTCATGCCTTGCACATCGTAGGTGCTTAAATGTTTGTGAAATGTGTTGGTTGTTGAAGCCAAGTTATGAGCAATTTCTTCCTGTTCTAAAAGATTGGGAATTGGAATTTGGAATTCTTGGAACGTGAGGAAAGCGATGCAGCAGAGTGCAGGGTGCCGGATGGGGAGTCAGGAGAACTGGGTTTAAATCCTTGCTCTGTATTCGCTAACTATCCAGAAAATGGGGATAATAACATTTATATTCCTTGCTTCATAGGATCGAGAAAAAAGCATTGGGAAACTTCAAGCTCTGTATAAAAATGTGTTGTATGCTGTTGCTGCTGTCTTGTGATGCATTCCCCAGTCTGATTTGTGATGTTGCAGGAGAGCGGCTTCTGGTTGTAGAAGTGCAATGTGAGAGGCTAAGGATGCTCTACCGAGACTGTGCTCGCCCCCCACCCCCGCCTCTCCAGGCAGATCGGAGACAGGTAAGCCTCAAGCAGTCCTCTGGGTCTGCTTTTTGTTCTTTTATGACATGGAGACCCAGCCCTTGGGCTAAAAGGACCTGAGTTCAAATCTGGCCTCAGACACTTAACTCTTACTAGCTGTGTGACTCTGGGCAAGTCACTTAACCCCGATTGCCTCACCAAAAAGCAAAGAACAAAACAAAACAAAACAAAAAAAACTACTCGGCAAAGCATCGGCAGAATCTACGAGAGGGGTTTGAGTTGCCACTTTGTTAAGGGGCATTTTGTTTGGCACTGTGCATTAGTTACTGCTGATCAGAATCAGAAATTCTGTTCTCGGATCTTCCATCTCTTCCTCTGCCTCATTCCTCCTCGTCTGGCCCATCATGACTCAGTAGTTAAAAGAACAACTTAACCATCTTCCTCACCTTTTGAATCCCTTTCCCCTATGTTCTTGCCAATTTTCAGGCCTGGGTCGGCCACCAGCTGCCATCTTTACTACTGGAGGAAGCCTGGGACCCACGAAGCCTGCTCCACTCCTGTGGCTGGAACTTAACTGGGCATTCACTTCTGACTGACCCTTTGTTGTTAGCTCCTCAGTGGCTCTTCAGAAGTCTTCCCTCCCTCCCTCTTCCAGGGTATCCCCGTGCCCTGTCTCAGCAGCTGGCTTCAGCTTCAGTTTTACTGGGAAAATCGAGACCCTCCATCTTGGTTCCCATATCTCAGATCCCCAGTACACTGTCTGTCACCTGTCCTCTCTTCCTTTGTCCTAGTCTCTGAGGAAACATCAGCCACTCTTCTTGTCCAGACCAGCTCTCCTGCTTTGTGCCCTTAATTCCAGCCCCTCCCATCTCCCCTGCCAGTAGGTTGCACAGTTCCTCTGCCTCTCCCCCTAGGCATGCCAGCTTCCCCAATACCTACAGACTTGCTTAGGTCTCCCCTGCCCTTGACAGATTTCACCTGACCCTGCCAGTCCCTGGAGCCAGTCTCAGCCCCCTACATTCTGGCTTCTGACCACTCGACTGAAGCCTTTCTCTCCAAAACTGCCAGTAATCTCTTTACTGCTAAATGGGATGGCTTTTCCTCAATCCTCATTCCCTTCCTGTAGCTCTTGACACTGGAGGGGTTCGGGGGGCTTGACTAACCCTGCTCTTGGATTCTCAGCTCCTGTGATAGCGACCACTCACTCCTGCTTCTGTGCCTCAGTTTCTTTGGCTGGTTCCTCATCCATTTCTCACCCACTGAGCATGAGTGTCCTCCAAGGCCTTCTCCTGGCCCCACTTCTTTCTCTGCTCTTTCTCCCTTGGTGATCTCATCTGTTCCCATGGGTTCAGTGATTATCCCCTTCATCTCTCTGCAGAACTCGAATCCCCCATCACCACCTGCCCACTAGAAGCTCTGCCTAGATGGCTCAGCAGCAGCCCAAGGGCTGCGGGTCCAAAACTGAGTTTCAGCACTGCCCCTCAACGACTGTTCTTGCTGCATTCTTTGCTCTCTGTTGAGGGCACAGCCATCCTTCTTGGCTCCCAGGTCCTGAACTTCATCAGCACTCCAGACTTTTTCTCATTCTCCACCTTTCCCTTGCTAAACCCTGTTGTCTCTCCCTTCACAACATCTCCATGCTTACAGTCTCCCCTTCTCTCCCAGCTGGCCTCCACATCTCATCTGCCAAAATCGGCTTCTTAGTCTGACCATGGTCTGACCGTGTCACTACTGCTCACAAGTCTTCAGGTGCTTCCTTTTTCTCTCTAGGATAAAATATAAACTCCTCAGACTCGTGTTCGAGGCTGTCCACAGTTTGTCTTTACCTGCCTTTCCAGCCTCATTTCACATTACTCCCTGCCATACATACACCACACTCCAGCAAAATGGGACTTCTTTGGCGTTCCTTCTACAACGTCCATACAGTCTTACAAACTGTTGGCTGTGTCTGGAATGTGCTCCTTCTTCTGCTCTGTTTCTCTGAATCTCATCCTTCCCTCCCACGCGCCGAACATTTTCCCTAGTAGAATATGATCTCCTTGAGGGCAGGAGCCATTTTATTTTTTTGTCCATTTTTGCTTTTTCTTTGTTTCCCTGGTGATTAGCACAGTGTTTGGCTGTCTAGTAAGGGCTTAAATGTTTATTGGTGGATTGATTTGTATTTCCAGTGCCTTGCACATAGTAGGCACTTACTAAATGTTTGCTAAATTGTATGGAATGTTGCTGAATTTGGAGAACAAGAGAGCATAGTGATTTGAAAAAAATGTTCCAGGGACCATAATAGATCGCTGGTAGAGGGATCAAGCTCTTAAATCTCTGAATGAGCTTGATTCTTTTTGTTGTTGCAGAGGAATTATGAAAAGATGACTTTGTTTACAGTCATACTCTTCCCCCTTAATCTACTTGTATACACAATTATGGTGGTTCACAAACTCATGGTGGATTCTAACATTTCCATTTGGGACCACTGAAGAAGATACAGTTCTCAGAATGCCTGGTAGATTTCCACAAAGGGGTGTTTGTGTAAGAGGCTAGGTTGTTAGCACCTGCCTTCACTGGGGTGCTGTCCCAAATTAACCAGTAGTTCATTAAGCAGGCCCCTAATATGTTACTGTACCACAGTGTATGTGCAGTATGCTCATTAGCTGTATGATCCTGGGCAATTCACTTCACCTGTATGAGCTCTAGTCTCCTCCTGGGTAAGCTGAGGAACAGAATGCCTATGGTGCTCACTGCATAGGTTAGTGGTGATGCTTAAATGACATAACAGATATAAAGTGCTTTGCAAAATCTTAGTTTTTCTGTAAAGGTCAGATGATGATGATGATGATGATGATGATGATGATGATGATGATGATGATGATGATGATGATGATGATGATGATGATATAAAGGTATTTTCCTCCACTGGTCAATACCAGGATTCACAGCAGTAGACCTATTGAAAGGGTTTCTGTTCTTCTTGCCATAGCCCAAGGAGATCACCTGGAGTCCTTCTCGGGTGTTTCCACCTGTTCGAGCCTGCATGTTCTCATCTCACCTGACCTCTGTGACCTTCCTGGCTGATCCGAGTGCTGGTGGAGGTCTCCCACGGGGCACATTTATCTATGCGACCTCTCCACTTCCCATTCAGGTGAGACAAAAGAGATCATCTTTCATCTTCAAGTTCAAAAGAGAAGGCTAGAGAAAGGGTGTCTGATTGTCCCTGACTTTTCTCTAGGCTCCATCCTTCTACTGGGAAATTGAAATTGTTTCCTATGGAGATACAGATGATGACACTGGACCAATAGTTTCCTTCGGCTTTGCTACTGAAGCAGAAAAACGAGATGGTGCCTGGACCAATCCTGTGGGGACTTGCCTTTTCCACAAGTAAGTGACTACTGCTTATCTCAAGGAGATAAGGAAGAATCCTAAGGGTTTGGGGGTTTGGGGCTTTTGTTATTTAAAAACCATTCCTCTACCAACAGCCCTTCAGGCTTTAATTTAAGAAAATGTTCCTTCTCAAAGCCATATTACAATTATCCTTTTCCTTTCATTTCAGCAGAGATGACTTTTTGACTAGGTTTTACTGTTCTTTGCCTTACATTTGTTTTCGTTGCTAGCAATGGCCGTGCTGTGCACTATAATGGCTCCAGCCTCTTACAGTGGAAGAGCGTGCGGCTGGATGTGACTCTCTCCCCTGGTAGGTGGGCTGACGGCAGCTCTCAGAAAAGCCAACTCTCCTTTCTCTCGCCTCCCTGGTTGTCTTCCAGGTGGTGTAACTGAATGAACAGAACATGCCGTAGCTCAAATATTGAGTTGTCTGGGGCACAGCCTCAGGATCTCATTTAGGAACCAAGGATTGATCATTTATGAGTCATCTTTATTTTTATCTCTGGGTCCTCTTAGAAAATTCTGAGGTTTTGCCTCTTGTCTGCCGTCATAAATGATGTCAAGCAGATACCCCCTCCTGGCCCCCCACCACCACACACACGTACACACACACTCCGACATCCCATTTCCTGGCCCAGACCTCTGTCCTGCTCTCGGTTCTCCCTTTAGAGGCCCCACCCCCACCCCAGTGCTGCCCCAGTATGATCCCCTTCCTAATTTCCCTTAGTTGATGCTGCCACCCCAGCCCCTCTGAAATTACTTTATCCATATTTCATAGTTACTAAACTTCATATATGTGTTTTCAGGTTAGCTTCTGGAGGCCGGGGACTGTTTTCATTTTATCTCTGTGTCCTCCATGCCTGGCACAGAGATATTTAATAAATACTTGTTAAGTAAGGGAACTAACAAGACATTATGGCAGAGCAAATAGAGAGCTGAACTGGGAATCAGGCAGACCTGGATTCAGATCCTACCACTGACAGTGATTAGCTGTGTGGCCAGGAGCAGTTTAGTTAAATTCTCTGAGCCTCAGGCAACTCCCTAAGACTGATGTATCTGCAGTCACTAACAGAATCTCAGGTCCTTGACGTCCTGAATATCAACATCAGACATTTACTGGGAGCTGGCAGGCATTTTTAGCAAAGAGGCCCCTAAAAGAGCCAACACCAGGACCTTAGAGTGAATTATAAGCTCCTCTATTTGTTTTCCTTTAAGTAACCTAAATGCAAAGGCAGCCTGTACGTCCACCCTGTCCAACCCCTTCTGTTGGTGGTGCCAGTCGAAGAGCTAGCCCATTTCACCTTCACAGCATGAGACAAGCTAATCACAAATCAGAAATGATCTTCATAATGGCTGACCTCGACCGTACAAATGGCCCTGATGTTCTCCTTCCTCTGTTCTGTAGGAGATGGGGCAGGAATCGGCTGGGAAAGAACAGAGGGCACCCCGCCCCCTCCAGGACAGCCCCCCAAGGGCCGGGTCTATTTCACGTACTGTGGGCAGCGCCTGTCCCCGTGTCTGGAAGATGTTTCAGGAGGCATGTGGCCTGTCGTTCACATACAGAAAAAGGCAGGTCCTCTCCTTTAGAAACCTTGGGATTGGGGGGGTTGGCTCCTATCAGCAATACAGAAATCTAACATAGAGGACTCGATGACAGCTCCCAGTGAAAAGGAAATGCAGAATTAACCTGGTTAGGGAAGGACTTGATGCTTTTCATCTGTAAGGCTATAGGCTTTGATAGCAAAGGGTCCTGTGCTCAGCATGTCATACTTTTGTGAGAAAGGAGGGAGGGAGAGAAGGAAGGAAGAAAGGCCGGCAAGGAAGGAGGGAGGGAGGGATGAGCAGCACTTTATAAAGTGAGTGATGCAGGCCTCTGAGGCTTTATGTCTGCACTAGCATCTTTCAGGCCCTTCCAGGGAATAAAATCAAGCAGCAGCTTCTCATCTTCCTCCCATGATCTTCCTTTCAGAACACCAAGATCCGGGCTAATTTTGGATCTCGCCAGTTTGCCTACGCCGAAGGGCAGGCCCACCGGAATGCCGCTGACCTGTGCATTGACCTGGCTGAGGAGATCAGCGCCAACTTTGAAGCCCTTCCTTTTGCCATGGCTTCTGACAGTGACAATGATGCCGGCACCAGCATAGCTTCTGACCCAGGGACACACGGGCCTCCCTGTCGCATCGCCGCCGTGGCCACAGCTCAGCAACGTAAATAGCCATGGGTGTTTCATTACTCTATGGAAAATGGAATTCTCCCATACCAACATTACCAGAATGTTCATTTAGGATTATAGTATCGTAAGATGGGGAGCTGGAAGAGTGTTTAGAACATATCTACTCTCGCTCCCTCATTTTGTAAATGAGGAAACTGAGGTACAGAGCGATTAACTACCTTAGGATCCTATCTCTAAACCTCCAAGGGACCTCAGATGTCAGCTAGTCTGACTCCCTCCTTTTACAGATGAGGAATCTGACTTGGATGCCTCATTACAAAAATCATTCTCTTTTTCATCTTGAAGAATTATCCAAATTGCTCCCTGTTGAAGTAATTGTGCCCTGAAAAAACTTTTGGGATTCATTATAATTATAGGTAATATTTTATTCACTTGACTGTTTGCTTGAAGTTCCTCAGAATTCCAGAGCCCTTTCCCTCAGGGGAATGGGGGATGTTGTTGCTGGTTTTTTCAGGGTGCCATTAGTTAAAGGCCTTCCTGTCTCCTTGTACATGAAATGTATAGTTTGATTATCCTCTGTTACAGAATATGACAGTGACAGCTCTTGTCACTACAAAGTGGAGCTCAGCTATGAAAATTTCATCACCTCAGGCCCAGACCCCCACCCACCTCCCATTGCAGATGACGAGAGCGATGATGATGACGATGACGACATCCCCCAGGTAAGGGCGATGCAGCCACAGGGAGAGGGTAGGAAGGGCATGACCGGAGCGGGTGTGAAACTTGTGAAAAGGGAAGAGACTGGGAAGGAGTTACTTGGATGAGAGGGATGGAAGATGGAGAATGGGAGACAGTGGCCAAGCCAGGTCTGGAGGCAGAAGGGTTTTTAGTCATATAATCTGACTCTGAAAAGCATCTCTGATTTATTTATTTAAAAAACAAACAGATTACAAAGCAGTTGCAAGATTCTGACTTGCTTAAGTCAAGAGGCTCTTTTGCCTGTACAGATCCAGGGTGTCCAAAAAAGGATGTGTTTTGGCAGGGTCTTGGTAAAGGTGGGCTGACGTGAAATTGCCCTCATGCTCTCTGAAGCAAATCGGAAAACTGGCCTTAATCCAGCTGTTTCCTGCCCCAGCATCTTGGGGCTATATTCTCCACTGGTAGCCTGCATGGCCTGATGGCCTGGCAGTGGAGAAGAGTGGTTGTCAGTAAAGAAGGAAGGACGGGAAATTGCCCCCTGCCCGCTGACCCTGGCTCATCCTCTCCTGGTCTGTTTGCTTTCTCTTTCCAGGAGGACCACTATGCCCTGCTCGTGAAAGCCTGGGAAACCAAAGTTTTTCCTACCATTAGAAGACGCTTCCGTAATGAAGCTGAGCGAAAGTCAGGCCTGGACCAGATTAAGGGGGCTCTTCAACTAGGTCTGGTGGCCCCTTTATTCGCTTTGTTTTCTTTTGGGGTAGCTCGGGAAGGGGAGATGCAGAGACATGAACTTCCCTTAAGAGAAGCGGGGCAAGGCCTCAGCTTGCTCCTCCCACCTTCGCATCCTTCACCTGAGGAAGCTTTTGTTCTGAGTTTCTGGTTCTCACTTGCTGGTCTCTATAAAGCCATGTTTTAAAAAGATGTAGCTCAGGGTATAAGTCCTGGAAGCTTATAGAATTGGCCTTTCTTCTCAGGCACCTCTTAAGATCAGAGACATCTTGCTAGCCCAAAAACAGTGCAAGTTTTGCTCTCAGATGGCAGATTAGCAGTGAATGTTCAGTGTTCTGGGTCCTGAAAATTGCTGCAGACAGCTTATTCCATTTTTAGTCCCTTCTCTTTCTCTTCTTATGTTTCCTCTTCTTGGTAAACATCTGCTTTAGAGGAGAAGAAATGCCCTTTTACAAATAGTGCTGGAGCTCTTTTTACAGGGCTAAAATCGAAACTTCAGGCTTGATTCAGGTCCCAGCAAGGGAAGCTAGGATTTAATCTGGGAGCCTTTACCCTCCTTCCTCTTCCATGTAGGCTGAGAGTTACAGCCTTCTGGAAGCCTTGCATTTCCATTTAATGCAAATTCACCCAGTTCTATCCATGAGTGGCACTCACATATTCAGTGTCTCTGTTCTCCACCTGGATTTCAGGAGTAATCCACTTGACTTTGCTACCACCATTCCCAAATGGCAGGATGGCGATAGCAATAGCTGGGCATGCCAGCACGTTGATAACTTCTTTGCTGTTACCCAGTGTTTTAAGATGTTGATCGTTATGATAAATGAAAGATTTTAACAAACCATTCAACAGGCATGTATTAAATGCCTTTTAAGAGCCAGGCACTGTGTTGGGTACCAGGGGTGCCAAGGCAGAAACAAAATAGCCTCTGTCCTCAAGGACCTTCCCTCCTACTAGATGGGCATAAGCACAGTTTTAGAGCAATGTATAATCTTTATAATCTTTCATAAGTACAACATTTATATAATAATCTATAATATTTATATAATCTTTTGATCCCTAAAAGATTATAGGAAATAGAGATAGAAAAGACCATTATTATCGCACAAAGTTTCTCCCTCTGCCAGGATCAGAAAGAAGGTCTGCTATTCCCTCTGATTTCCAGTTTATTTTTTAACCACTTATCCCAATACAGTTCATTGAATCATAGGTCTGGAATTAGAAGGGACCTTAAAAGCCATCTGGTCCAACCTGTCCATGTTACACTTGAGGTCCAGAGAGCTGCCGTGACTTGCCCAAGGTCACATAGCTGGTAAATGGCAGGGCCTGGCTCTGAATCCATCTGCTTAGACTCCAAATCCAGCCCTGTTTTCATCATGCCACATTGTTTCCCCATCCACTCTGAGGCAACAATGGGGCCGATGCCCTGAGCTAAGAAGGCATGAAAATGATCAGACGTGGAATGCGTTTCACGGTCTCCTGCCATGAATCTCTGAGGCTGGATCATTTATTCTCAGCGTCAGGAGATTGTCAGGTCAAGTAGCGAATGAAGTCACGAGGTGGCGAGGTCCCAAGACTGATCATTTGTAGGAGTCATCCCAGCAGCCGGGATTGTGTCAGGGGGCTTCCAGTCCGAGGCTTGTGGGGAGGGACCCCCTGAAGTAAGACAGGTTCTCAGGGGCTCATTGTGATTCAGACTGGCTGAGTGTTCTCTTTCAGTATCAGTCCCTGGATGTTTCCTCCTTTTTTAAAAGGTGTATGTATTCACCGTAATTGCTCTGTGGTATAGAGGAATGAAGGAAGTTCTTGCTTGGGATTTCTCAGGTTGGTCAGGAGGCATTTTCTTTGAGAGAGAACTAGACTTCAGAGACTCATGATCCCGTGAAGGAAAATAGAACTAGTCCTCATGGTTCCCTGGCTTAATGTACAGGTGCACGGTTTCCTGCGTGTTACATGGTAGGCGTGGTTTTTTAAAAGTCCTTTGGAAAATGGTGTGAGATATTTTATAGAATCCTTGAAACTAAAGTGCTTTAGAGGAGGGGGTGATTCTGAGCCCGTGCTCTCTCCTCTTGTTTCATTTGGCACTGATTTCTCTCTGTAAGCATCCTTCTCTAATTACAACCTCCTTCGCAATTGTGCACTGCAAATTGCTATCCTTGCTAATTGTTGTATGGACAGTTAATGAGTAGAGTAGTAAATGAGGAGTGGTAGAGATAGCCTTTATTTAAAAGCAAATCCTGTCCAACATTTCCCTTAGCATCATGGGAAAAAATCTGGCATCGGTAGGCAGATGTGATGAATATATGTCACACACACACACACCCCGCCCCCACAACTCCATACTGCCGACCTGGAGGCCGGCCTGCCTGTTTTTCCTGAGGAAGTACAACATGGCCTTCGTTAGTTTCATCGTGAGGCTAGTGACTGCTGATCCTGGGGGAGCAGGGGACAGCCCAGCTCCTAGGCTTAGCCTGTGAATGGGAATGTGCCCTCTCTTCATGGCAAATGGATGTGCGTGTGGCCCTGAAGAGGCTACCAGACTGGGCTAGTGAGGGAGGATGGGCAGGGGCCAGTGACAGGCTTCACCAAAAGGCATCTTCTTCTTTTAGGCATGGTGGATATCGCCCGGCAGACTGTAGAATTTCTCTATGAGGAGAATGGTGGCATCCCTAGAGATCTTTATCTTCCCACAATTGAAGACATCAAAGATGAAGCAAATAAATTCACAATTGATAAAGTTCGCAAAGGTTTCTTTTTCCTTCTTGCTTTGCTAAAAATTTGGAATTGAGAGTAGGCTTTTTTGAAAGCCATGAGCTTGAGAAACACAGCATAGGGCCAGGGATGGGATTGCTCAGGGAAGCAGCAATGAGGCTCCGGGCTTCTCTTACACCCACTCTTCCTGGGCGCCTCTGCTCGAGCTCTCAGCCAACCCTGAAGACTTCTAGTAAGGTTATAGGCATCCTCGGGATCCCTCTCCTCTCAGCTGCACACAAAGCACAGACAGAAAATTGCAGTTGTCAGGGGAATCACCCTAGGAGGACGGGCGGGGGCGAGAAGGGGAAGGAGGTTGCCAGTCTTTTCCAGCCAGTGTGTGTCAGTTTGGCCCCATCGCCTGAGGTGATGATCTGCAGCCCCTCTGAGGGCACATTCAGATGCTGCCCACACCCCTCTTCCCATCCTGGAACAGGCTTAGAGATGATGCTAGATCACAGGGATCCAGGCTCTTGAATGAATCTCTCCCTCCCTTGGCCCCCAGGGCTCACGGTGGTCACACGCTCTCCAGACAGTAACAATGTGGCCAGCAGTACCGTGGGGACTGCGCTCCCCAAATTTGCCATCCGGGGGATGCTGAAAACGTTTGGCCTCCATGGAGTTGTTCTGGACGTGGATTCGGTAAGTAAGACTTTCAGACATGCCTTTGCTGTGCTCAAGGCGTCCGTCTCTTTTCTCACATCGAGCCCGTGGTGGCACCTGACCCTCTCTGGCCCCTGGGGCCGTGGCAGAGGAGGGGGAACAGGTGCACTGTTGTCCGCCCTGGCTGTGATGGCCACGGCCAGTGGCCAGGCCAAACAGCCCAATTATTGAAGAGACACTTGCCCATCTTCTCCCTAAACTTCCCAGTCACCCATTCCAGGTGGGTGATGACTTCATTTCATAACTGAGGTAAATGAGAGGTCAATTGTTTAAAAATCAAAAAAAGAAACTTACAGCGTACATCAAGTGCCTGCCATGCTCAGTTTTGTGCTTTATGCCTAGATTCTGGGATTCTGGATCCTATAAAGGTTGACTAAGACAAGGCCCTTCCTTATGACACACTGCCTCGCCATTGGAGAATTCAGTGCAATGTGATGGGAAGGAGCCTGGAACAAGATCCATAAGAACAAGATCCTGGGCTCTGCTTCTGACTCTCCCCCACAAGCCTTAGGGCTGTCGCAAGTCTCTCCACATTCCCAGACCTCAGTTTCATGTTTGGTAAAATGATGAGGTTGGAGTAAATGATCTTTGAGGAGCACTCCTGCTCTAAAGTTCTGTGAGCTCTGAGCCAAGTATTCAGATGCAGACCTTAAGAAGAAAGTCTAGACCGGCCTTCAGGCTCTGCTGAGCAAGCCAGGCCGCTTAATGGGCCGTGGCCTCTAAGACACCCTCGTAAGAAGTCAGCTCTCAGAGCTCCGTGGAGTTTGATGCAGCATATCTTTCAAGCGAAATGTCAGGACTGGCAGTGATGAACTCCGTCTTAAACACAGAATTAGGCCAACTCGTAATTTCATCTTGCAACTTTAAATCATTCTGATCCAATATAACTCATACTTCTGACACTGGGACTAATATATGGTACTAACATGTTTTCCTAGCAGTGGAAATTCATGACAAATAGAAATCACTTATAAATAGAAAATCACGAAAATAGCATTGCATGAGAAGCAATAATTGATTATTATTTCTTGAGAGGCTTGGCTTCCTGTGTTAGATTGATTTCTAAGTATAGTTGTATTTATTATTTTACTCCCTCGCTTTTGAATCCCAAGTACATCTGTATGGTTTTATCCTGTGCCTCAATGACCCCCAAATAGAGATGAGTCATCAGACAGGTACCCAGTTTGGGGAGCATCAGCAATGTTAGGAACTTGCAACTTGGCCTTATTGTAAATCAATAAACTCCACGGGCTCCCAGTTCTCTCTGGTGAACGGGCTGCTCTGTCTGGCATTGAAAGCCTGCTACCCCCTGGCTCCAGGCTTTTACCCTCCTCGAGCTCAGCTGGCCTCCCAGCTGTTTCCACCCATGATGTCCCCTAGGCCATCTCAGGCCCACCCTATACCTGGACTGTGCCTCCTCTTCCTTCCCTCTGCTTCTCAGAGTCACTGGTTTCCTTCAGATTCTACCTACTCTGTGAGACCTTTCCTGATCCCCGAGCTGTTGGGTCTCCCTGACAAAATGATCTTGTGTCCATCTGGTGTCTCTCTTGTATGGAACTTCTGTGTGTACATACTGTTTCCCTTGATAGAACACCAGCTTCTCGAGGGAGGGACTTTCATCTGTTTTTGTATGCTTGGCGCATAGTAGGCACTTAATAAATGCCTGTGAATTGAGTCCATCTGTAAGCAATAACACATAATTGGGGCTTTTTAAAAAGTTTAATATAGTTTGTGAAGAGACATCTTAACAATTTAAATTTACCTCCATTGCCTGACCAGATCTGTTTAGATTTTTAGACTATCCATTGTAATATAACCAACACATATTTAAATTTCCTCTAATCATTATGCTCTTTTTTTTCCATTTCTATTTTAAATATTTACAACTAGTATTTCAACCATATTTCATATAAAAGACTAAAACACTTCATTGTTTTTTAGTTTCTACAGTGTCAGTGTTTGTTGTGTTGTGTCCTTTAACAAAAAAAAAGCAAACATCTAAAAGTATTATGTGTGGCATTTTTCACAAGGGTAATGTACTGTTACCTTCCCTGTCAATCATTTATCTGATAGTAAAATAGCTCTGAACCAGCAATGGGCTACCACATAGAAGAGGACTGGAAAGCCTGGAGGGGAAAATAAACGTGCATATTTTCAAACTTTGCAAATAAAAAAAAAACCAACAAACTTTCATATTATTATTGTAGGTAAATGAACTGGTGCAGGTGGAAACTTACCTCCGCAGTGAAGGGGTGTTGGTACGTTACTGGTATCCTATCGACATGTTAGAAAGGCCGCCTGCAGGCTACCGCAGGACTGCAACTAACGGCCTGGTTACACTGGACAACACCAACATTCAGATTCACAGGTAACTGAAACTCTCTGTCTGGGTCACAGGGGTGGGGTACTTGTGTCCTTGAGGACATATGTGACCCTCTAGGTTCTCAAATGCGGCCCTTTGACTGAATCCAAACTTCACAGAACAGATCCCCTTAATAAAAGGATTTGTTCTGTAAAACTCAATCAAAGGGCCACACCCAAAGACCTAGAAGACCACAGGTTCCCCACTCCTGATAGATGGTCTATACAGGAAGAACCCTCCTGGCAGGTTCTCTTCCAGATGCTGTTTAGTTCCTAAATCAATCCAGTACTTACTGAACACCTGCTGTGTGCCCAGCACTGTGCCAGGCACCTTCGGGGGGGATACAGAAGAATTAGGAGGGGAGGCCTGACTCAGGCACAAGGGGCATGGTAGCCTAGGAGCACATCCAACCAAATGTGCCGCACATGCCATTTGTCTTTTACCAATGGCAACTTTTCATTGTGTGCTAGATTCATAACTGTTCATTACTTTTAATAGAAAAATATCCCCCAGATGTATCTCTGAATCTCAGCATGTTCCTTCACAAGGTGCTGAAAGCTTTTCTACTAGTAGATCTTTTGGGTTTATTATTAGCAGATATCCAGTATGCAAGAAAACAGCTGGCTCTTGATAGGCAAAGTGGGCCATAGATCTGAAGGGGATTCAGAAAGTTTGAGGTAACATCCAAACGTAGGTGTTGTTCTTGTCATCGATAACATGCGTTCAGCAGCAGAGGCACATGACACGTCCAGTACAAACGTATTCAGTGACTGAGTACTGTCCAATGGGCAGTTTCATTGAAAGCCTGACCAGTGATAAGGGTGTATGTTTCCATGCTTTCCAAAGAGGCCTTTCCTATTCAAATAAACATGAAGGACTTCATCACCAAAAGAGGCTTCTGGAACTCCTGTCCTAGGCAGAAAATACTCCATTTGTTAGATGAAACTTAAACCAGGAAAAGATGAAAATTCCCTTGTTTGCCCTGTGTCTCTATGCTTAACAGTTTCACTTCTTTGAAACTGGAGATGAAAGGATTTCAGGGTGGTAAGCATTTTGATTAAAGACCTAGTATGTAGCATGCTTGTGCTGCTTTCCTCCATCCATGATACATTTATGTTTATGAACAACTATACCCAGAGGGAAGGGAAAGACAGAGGAGGGAGATACATCGGTTATTTGACCTGTCTTCCTAACACATCTTCTAAGTCTACTTGGATTTTGTTCATGTAGTTCTTGCATATTCATAGTCAGTGCCATCCTGTGTGGTGTTTTCTTGGCTACCAGTCCCTAACAGAGTCCAAATGTTCTTGCAATAAATATAACTTAGGCCACTCCAGAAATATGAATAAATAATGACCTGATCCTTCATGACCTCCAGAGGGACTTTTGGAGACTTGAGAACTTGTGCACATTTTAAAGCTGCCTCTAAAAGACTTTTTGTATAGTTTTCATCTCTCAAAGGTTCCCTCTTTGCAGGTTAATAAATAAAGCACAGGTGCAGTCTAGCCAAAAGCCTGGGTGCTGGCAAGGCAGCAAGTGCGTTAGGGAGGGAGACACAATCCAGACAATGCCTAGCTGGGCATTAATGAGTGATTTTCCAAAGCCCCTGCTCTCTGCTTCCTTTGATGGCATTAAAGCCACTGTCCTGGGGAATTAAAGTCTGGGGACCTTCGGGCCCCACTTGGCCCATTTGTTTTTCTAGTCAGCTCTGACCAGGAGGTGCAGAGAGCAGCCAGGCCCAGGCACAGGGCACACCCTGATGGGCCCAATGTTCTTTGACCAGAGTGAGAAATAAAATGGCTGCCTTAGCGACGCTAAGTCATCGGGGCGGATTGAGAGGGATGGCAGTCATGGGGGTCTTGGGTTGAGGAGGGGAGCAGGAGTCTTCCATTCCCCTCATCCCATGTTTCTTCTTTCCAGGGAGCTGCTGAGATGTGAGGCCTCCCTGGCCAGGCTTTACTGTCGCATGGCCCTCCTCAACATCTTTGCCCCAAAACTGCCTCACCTGTTTACCCGTCTGTTTCACATCCCTGCGATTCGGGACATCACCCTGGATCACCTGCAGCTCCTATCCAGTCAGCTCCTCGCTCCACCCCTTCCTGGTAAAATATCACTTTGATTACCCAGTCTCCTCAGTCACTGTCACACGCAGTAGGCCTACTGCTGTGCCCTGGTCAACAAGTGCCTCTTCAGACTTGCCCTGGTCACAGGATGATGCCATGTCCTTCACCTTGCTCCCTTTGAGAGGACGAGCAAAGCTTGAGCATGCGTTGGGAAGCTCAGGTGGAGAGGCTGTGCTGAGGAATTAATCTTTCCAAATTGTTGTTCTTTTTTTTCATTCATGTAAAGTTGGCCCTAACTCTTTAGACTTCTCTCATTGCTAGGGCCCTGGTGAGCTTCTTAAAGTTCTTGTGGCTCAGAGGGAGGCTAGGACGTATCACTTATGCAAATGATGACTGGCCACAGACACGCTCTTCCATATTATGGGAATCAGAGAGTAAAACATTCTCACTGTGAAGAGCTCATTCGAGGCAGGCCTTTTCACCCTGTGACTTCAGGTAGAGCTGCATTTAGGGAGGCCATCCAGATGTCCTTTTTGGGGGGGGAAATGCCATGATTCCTGCTTGAGTGCTTGGAGTAAAGACCTTCTAAGATAGCAGTGAGACAGAATATCTTTGGCCACCCTGGCAAATGCTGCTTTATTCTGCTCTCTGGCCCCAGGGCAAAATCCAAGAACTGCAACCATCCCTCTCTCCTTCCTTTCACCCCCCAGCTACCCAACCTGACCTGTGCAATCTGCCTTCTGATCCCTGCCCCTGCTTTACCAGAAACTTGGAAGAAGATCTGGGAGGAGGTTGGAGGAGGTGCTGGGGAGGGAGGCACACTCAGTAGAACCTTTGGTTGACTGGATGCGCACGTCCATGCTCCATTCGGGGCTGCACCCGGGGTAGTTGCCTCCTCCATCCCCTGCCCACAGTAACGACGTCCACCACAGATGCATGTGCGATGTCCCCAGTGGCACCAGGCCTCGTTTGGGATTCTCGAGGGCTGAGGTTTCCTTGACCTTTCCCTGCCCTTGGGCTTTGAGGCGTTAAGTTGTGCTTGCAGATCTTCTGAACTCCTCTCAGAATCCTCTGGTTGGGGGAGGGAAGCCAAGCCTCTTGGTGCCTTCCAGGTGTTGCTGGTTTGGGCGTGCTTTCAGAGTCAGCCTCCCCAGTGAGTGAGTGAGGGTCCTATGGCTGCATCCCCTGCCCTGGGCCCTGCAGTCAGGCCCTGTTTGATTTCCTGTTTGCAGATGGCACCATCAGCTCCAGCGCCATCCTTTTGGCCCAGTCTCTGCAGCACTGTATCCATGCCCAGAACTGTTCTGCTGCAGACCTCTTCTACCAAGGCAGCTCGCAGACAGTCAGAGACTGGCTCAATGTGGCCATCACACGCACCCTCCAGCAAGGAGAAGAGAGCCTTATGGAACTAACGAGACAGATCTGTTCTTTCCTGCAGGTAAAAAAAAAATCTTTGACGTAACTTTAGTGTGGTCACAATTTTAAAATAGAAGACATCGCTTTGCTAAAAACTGTGCTCATTTTATTCTTCATCGACTTCCTTTCCTCCTCTCTAGGTGCCTTTGTACCTTATTACCTTGTTACCCTGTTCCTGTAGGGCCCTCCCGTCCTACCCCACCTGCTGCCGAGAGACTTCTTACCCTTCATTTTTACACCTAGCATGAGAGGATGATGTGCTCCCCTTTCTGTTGGTAGCCTGTGGTTTTCATGATTAAATGTCTCTCTGCAGACAGCCCCGGAACAGTTTCCCTCAGAAGAATTCCCAGTTTCCGAGTCCAAAGTCAATATGGATGTTAACTTCCCTGGGGCCGCCTTTGTTGTGGTGTCTTGTAAAGAAAGTCAGGCTGGCTTCCGCAAAGAGTAAGTGGCCCTCGGTCAGGTGGAAGGCTGTGGAGAGGGAGGGGGAGGTGGAGCTTGACGAAGGTAGCAAAGAAACGTGCCAGCTGTCTCTGGTACGCTCGCTCTTCCACATCCTCTCCATTTCCCGGTTGGTCACTCCCTTTTCTCCCCACTCCCTGGTTAGCCCAGAGTGCTGTCTCGTATGACAGAGAAGGAAAAAAGCAATTCAACAATAGAGCCCCCCGAAAAGAGGAGGTCTTAACATTCTGTGCCACAGCCGAGAAGCAGAGCCAGGCACCTCCTCTGCTCTGGCGCTCGTGCTTTCACAACTCTCAGGCCTCCGTCCTTAGATTCCTTTGAGGTGGCTGTGGTTTGTTTTCTGCTCTTGGAGAGCCTTGTTTACCAGGTCCTCTTAGTTCACTGGGCCCCAGTTCACACGAACCTCCCTCTGCTTCCCTCTATTCATCATATTCATTGTGTCTCACATCTCAGTAATATTCCATTATGTTCATGTACCAGAACTTGGTTGGTCTTTTTCCAGTTTACAGATCCAGGACATTTGCTTTGGGAAACATCTCTTTCTGACAAAGAAATAGTCATTAATAATAATAATAATAATAATAATAATAATAATAATAACTACAGACATTTATACAATACTGTAATTTACAAAGTATCTGCCAAAATGCTATTTGGTCCTCACAACAGCCCTGGGAAATAGATCATTAAAGATCCTTCTCTTTACAAATGAAGAAAAAGAGGGGCAGCTAGAGCTGTGGCACAGTGGATAAAGCACCAGCCCTGGAATCAGGAGGACCTGAGTTCAAATTTGGCCTCAGATGCTTGACACTTAATAACTGTGTGACCCTGAGCAAGTCATTTAACCCCATTACCTAGCCCCACCCCATCCCCCCAAAAAATGAAGAAACAGGCTTTTGGAGGTTAAAGGTATATCATTAGTAGATAGCAGTTAGGACTCAAATCTGGGTCTTCTGACATAGCGTCTGGTGCTCTTTCAACTGGTCCACTTTCACTAAAGATGGTGGAAACATGTAGGCATGATTCCATTAGCCTACCTTCCTCTTATCATCATCTCCATTAGAAACACCTCTGTCATTAGTGTCGACTGTATATGTGGCCAACTCCTCCACCACTGCGCGTTCTTTCTTTCACAGCTCCTCCCTGTACAAGGCTCCGTGGGCCCGAGTGCTCTTATATGGGCTAGGCCACAAAGTGAAGCGAAATGGCCAGCTCAACCTCATCGAAGCCGTCTGCTATCCACGGGACGCTTCTCCAACCAACACGGGGCTCACCCCACCTCCAACCACCAACCAGTATCCTTCCGTGATCATAGCGACCGACAAAGTCCACATCAAACTGGGTAAATCTCTTGATTAGCTTATGGTGATGAAAGATTGGAAAGCATTCCTCTGCTTTTCCTTTTCTAAAATGGAAGGGATCTTCTGCCTTGCTGAGTCCAAGAGAAGTTCTGTTCAGTAGGGTACACTTCGGAGACCTGTGTAATTGTGCAAAGGTCTGACAGGTGATGCGCTGTTTGGTGGTAACAGGGATGGTTACTTGTGGTTGGAATGACTTCTCCTTAGTATGATTGGACCAGAGCATAAATCATTTAGATTTCACCATCCAGACTAGGTTTCATCCAGTTCTCATCCCTCAGACCTGCCGTGATTAAATTGGGCCCCCAGGGTACTGGGCAATGAAAGCCACAGAAACACACTCAGGTCCTAAGGAGGAAACAGCACTTGGGATGTTTTCATTGGAAAAAA
This sequence comes from Vombatus ursinus, assembly GCF_900497805.2. Lineage (NCBI taxonomy): Eukaryota > Metazoa > Chordata > Mammalia > Diprotodontia > Vombatidae > Vombatus > Vombatus ursinus. The sequence goes on along the minus strand of NW_020941065.1, from coordinate 254,856 downwards.
TGATGCGTCTTGTCTCTCCCAACATCTTGATTAAAGCTGCCATAGGTTCAGTGCTTGAATCCAGTTTTAGGTGACAAAGAAGTCTGTTTAAATCTGGAGGGTGCTGCTTGCTGCTTGTCTCTCTGCACAGGGTGCTGTTTCTAGGCAGACGATGGAGGAGGAGGGGCCTTTGGTACCAGGTGCTCCAGCACCAGGTGTCCCCTCCAAGAAGAAAGAGACAGGCAGGCTCACGGTTTTCCAGTGGAATTGCATACTGAGCTGAAGAGTACTTAATTCTGTGATCATTTGGAAGTCATTTTAAATCTGCTAGTTTAACTTTAAATGTTTAGGTTCTAGGCGGAGGACCCCTGGTCCAGCATGGTACTCCTGTTCTTCAGTTCTTCATGAGAACAGTCAGCTAGAAATGCAGGCCTGTTCACAGAGCTGCCCCATCACTGTTCTCCTGTTGAACAGTAATAATAACTCAATGTTTTTTAGACAAATAGATCTTCAGAGCCAAAACAGGACCTTTGAGGTCAGAAAGTCCAAAATAGAGCCTCTGTCCCCCATTTGAGGAAGCTCAGGCTCGAGATGTTGTGTGGCTGGTGCAGTACCCTTAGCTGTGCAGCTAACAAGTGGCCTTGCCAGGACCAGCCTTGGGCACTGGGGACCTGCAGTGCCCGTTGGCAGAGCATTTGCCTCATCACACGCTTGGAAGGAAGGAGTACAAATATTATCATTGCCACTCAGGAGAAAACTGAGGCGGACAGAGCTCAGGTGACCCGGCCATAATGTCACAGCTTGTTAATGGCAGAGCCAGGCTTCAGTCACCCCTGGCTGCTGGGTTCTAGCTCAAAGTTCCTTCAACAGCACTTCTCTGGGTGGCTCCCATCAGTGCAGTAACTGGCAGCCATTTGGAAAAACCTTGGGAATGGCTTGTGCCCATGTATCAGTAGGAAGTTGGGATAGCCTTTCAGAAGAGAAAAAAGTGGCCTTAGCTTCCAGAAATCATTTTTGCAAGTACAAGTTAGGGTACGTTTGATCATATAGCAGTTATCTGAAGGTCTGGGGTGGTGGGGCCTGCAAACTCAGTATGGGTTGCCAGGTGATAGGACAGCCAAAAGGCCTGGTGCCATCTTGGGCTGCAGGAGAGAGGCCTGGTGTCCAGACTACGGAGATGAGAGTGCGGTCATCCTCGGCTCTGGGCAGACCAGCACTGGAATCCTGTGTCCATTTGGTCCACCACACTCAGAAAGTGCCTTGGTGAGCCGCAGAGCTTCAAGAGGTTGGTGGCCAGCAAGGAGCCACTTGAAGGGGACAAAAGGCAGAGTAGTATGGCAGAGAGAGCCTGGATTTGGAGTCACAGGACCCCCAATTCAAGCTCTGCCACTAATTAGCTTTCAAGGCTTGGAGGAGAAGACCTGTAAGTTCCCTTCCAGCCCTAACTCATATTCTCACCCTAGGACATAGGGAGGGATAGAAGAGCAGCCTTTAAGTGTTTGGGAGACCATCACGTGGCAGGAAAAGTCAGCCAGCCCTTTTGGGTCCCAGAGAGCAGAGCTCAGAGCAGTGAGTGGAAGGGCGAAGAAGATTTATTTTCAATGTAAAAAGCTTCCTAAGAATGATACCTGTCCCAAAATGGAACAGTGGCTTGACTTTCCCTTCATCAGAGGCCTTCCAGAAGATTCTTGATATAGACGTTGTATTCCTGCTTCAGTACTGCTTGGATGATACAGCCTCGGAGGCTCCTTCCCGCTCAGAAGTCCTGCGAGCCTGTGGCAACAGTGGTGTGTGGTTCATTCCATGCAGGCCATAGCCCTCCCAGCTGGCCAGCTCTCTGCCCGCACCAGCTCCCTAGTGTGTTAGTACAGTCCCAGAGCATTCATTTCAGGAGGGGGAGTATTCTAGGCATTATCTCATTAAAGCACAAGATAGAGCTCGTGTTCAGTTCACTGAGACAAGTTTGTTTCTCGGTGGTTTAAGAAAGTTATCTCTTCCTCATTTTTACTCTGCTACTATTGCCCCATTTGAAAGGAAATTGTGTTGGCCTCCTCTGTTTTCTCCCATTAGTAAAATGCTCACCTTTGTTGCCATCCTCTCCAGCTTAGCCTCCACCAACCAGTTTCATACATTTATTGAAGTCAGGCGCTAATCAGTGACCTTCCTTCCTGGGGGGTGTCCTAGGGGTCTCTCCACCTCCGGGAGCTGTGCTGCTGTTGCATTCTCTGCCCCTGGAATTCCCATTGGCCATGGCTTTTGCAGAGCAGCTCTTGTCTTGGAGATCCGAAGATGGTGAAGTGAAATCTGAAGATGAGCCTGACACCATCATCCCGACTTCAGTTCTGCTGCAAGTGGTGGAGCTCCTAGGTGAGATACAGAGCAACGATGATGCCAAGAACACTGTTGTCTGAAAGTGCAGCCGAGCAGGATTTCATTTGGGTCTCACAACAGTCCTGAGAAGCCAGAGCTTTTACTTTTCCCTTTTCATCCATGAGGAAACCAATGCTCTGGGTAGCAAAGGTAGTAAGTGTCTGAGCTCAAATCTGATCAAAGGTCCAAATGCCCCCAAGCCCTGTGCAGGCTTCAGCTCATGCTAGGCCAGGAGCCACTCTCTTAGATAATACGCCCTCCTCTCTGGTGCAAATGTCAGACTGGGTAGAGGGGAGCCATGAAAAGCCCCCAAATCATTCCTTCTTTAGAAAGGGCCTCACAGTTGCCCCAGGCCACTTGCTGTGTAACAGGTTGTGTTCTAAGATTGGAAGAAAAAAAAAGGTCCATGTGAATTTCGAATTAGAATTACTATTTTAGAAGCAGAAGGAATCTTAGAGACTACCAAGTCCAAGCCCCCTCATTTCACACTTGAGTAAACTCAGGTCCAAAGGTGAAGGGACCCAGCAGAAGCTGCAGAGGGTAGAGTGAGGACGACACCTGAGCTCAGCTCTCTTTCCCTCTCACCCAGCCCTGACCTGGACAAAGCCCGTCTTTTGGGGCATCTAAGGCTTTGGGTGCCCCTTAGCTAGCGTTAACATTTTTTCCTATGTATAGTCTTTTCGATCTTCCTGAGCTGCAGGTTTGATCTTAATGATTTAGAGAAGCTGGAGAGAGAAGTGAAAGGTGCCATGGGCAGGGGGAGAAGACTGGCACAGTAATGTGACCCATCTGGTTGAACCCAGCTGATGGATAGCCACCTGCTTAGCGGCAGAATGTGAACACCAGTTTCATGTGCTTGGATTGCAAAAGCACCTGATATGGACTTTTTTTTCTTTAATAGGAAACTTCCTCTGGACAACTGATATGGCTGCATGTGTGAAGGAGATGATCTTCCATCTCTTGGCAGAGCTCCTGCGCAAAGTGCACAGCTTGGAGCAAAGGAAGAAGCCATCAGGCCTGTCTTCCTCCATTGCCCTCCAGCTCAACCCTTGCCTGGCCATGCTCATGGCCCTGCAGTCAGAGCTGCACAAGCTCTATGATGAAGAGACCCAGAACTGGGTCACCAGCAGCGCCTGCGGAGGCTCGGGGGCCCCCGGGGCTGACCAGGGCAGGTTCTCCACCTACTTCCACGCTCTGATGGAAGCCTGCCTGGCCGTAGCCGAGGTGACTCTGCCCATCAACATGAGTGTGACCTCGACCGTTATGGCCTCAACCAACACACCCAATCTTAGTGACTCCTCATCCTCGTCCTCATCTTCCCCGGGGCAGACCCCACAGAGCCCCAGCCTCCTGTCCAAGAGGAAGAAGGTCAAAATGAAACGGGAGAAGGCCTCCGCTTCGGGTAAACGGGCTTCCTCTCGAACGGTGGAAACGGATGCGTCCATGCTGAGCATTGGTGGCAGCAAACCAGAAGACATGTTGTGGTTTCACAGGGCCTTGACCTTGCTCGCTATTCTTCGGCACCTCATCAAGAAAGATCCCCAAGGCCTGGGAGTGACCAATGACGCCGTGGCCGATGCTTGCCAGGCCCTCGTGGGCCCCACGGCCCACAGCCGCCTGCTGGTCATTTCGGGCATCCCCACGCATTTGGACGAGGGCATCGTGAGAAGTGCCATCCGGAAGGCTTGCAACGCCCACGGTGGGGTCTTTAAAGACGAGATCTATATTCCTCTGCAGGAAGAGGACCCCAAAAAGCCCAAGGACAAAGCAGAAGGAGGGGAGAGTAGAGCAGAGCTGGAGAAGCCTGTGGGTTTCCCCAGTGCCGATAGTCTGGATGTCAGCAGCTCCAGCAGCGTCACCCCCGCCATGAGCGTCAGCGCGTCCGCCTCCACCAGCCAAGCCTCCATCTGCAGCTCCCAGGGGCTCTCACAGACGGTCAGCGAGGTCTCAGTGGAGCCATTTCCTCCTGCTCTGGAGCTGGCTCTTCCTCCTGGTTTGCTGGAGCCCCATGTTGTCTCCAGCCAGGAGAGTCTAGACATTTCCCTCTGTAGCACTGGAAGCTTGGGCAGTCTGGGGAGCCTGGGAGAACCCATTGATAATGCAGAAACAGCCTCAGTCTCTGATGTGGGGTCCATGTACGCGGTCACATCGCTGGAAAACCAGCCCCTCTTGTCTCGTCCCATTAAAGGCTTCGCCGTCGTGGAGGTAATGGCCTCTGGGCCCTGTGGTGTCACTGGGGTCACTGTTCCTTCCAGCTCTCTCTTGTCCCCAAGCCACACACAGTTCTTTTCCGGGGGCTAATTAGTGAGAGAGAGAGACAGAACAGCAGCAGCAGTGACAGTGACTGCTAGCATTCTGTGTGGCACTTTATAGATTTTATCTCATTTCATTCTCACAACAACCCTCGGAGGGAAGTGCCTTTTACAGATGAGGAAACTAAGGCAGGCAGAGGTGAAGTGACTTGTGCAGGATCACACAGCTAGGAAGTGTCTGAGGCAGGATTTGAGCTCAGATCTTCCCGCGAAGGCAGCAGCTAGATGATACAGTGGACGGAGTGCTGATCCTGGGGACAGGGAGGCCTAAATTCAGATCTGACCTTAGACACTAGCTCAGTGACCCTGGACAAGTCACTTCACCTCTGTCTACCTCAGTTTCCTCATCTGTAAAATAGGGCTTATAACAGCATGTGCACACACCCACAACCACCAATCACCACCACCCCCGCTATTGTGAGGATCAAACAAGATAATAATTATGAAGCACTCAGCACAGTTCCTGGCACATAGCACATTAGCTGTTGGTGGTGGTTGTTGCTATTATTGTTTTTATCATTATTATTATTAATTATCATTCCTGACTCCAAGTCCAGTACTGTATCCACTTAGCCACTGTGTTGAGGGGATAGTTTTTCCGACAGCGCTGACTCAAGTTGAGCTGAATGTCCTCTATTAAAACGCAATAGAATAATACAGTCAACCATCATTAAGTGCCTGCTGTGTACAGATCACATCGTCCAGTAGGTACTGGGGGAGCAATCCAAAATGTAGATGAGAAACAGCCCTTTGTCCTTAGGAAAGCTCACAGCATCACACCCTAAGTGCATTCCAGAGCTACCAGATGAAGTGCTACATGAGTACTAGGGATGGCCGGGTTGAGGTTCCTGCTGATTGGAGGAGGAAGGGAAGGCACCCTGGAGGAAGTGGTCTTGAAGTTGTGTTTTAAAGGGTGGGTCATGAATCCGGATGGTATTCAGAGTGGGAGGAAGACCCAAGGCCATGCGGACGCTCATAGAGAGCTGCTGCAGGCCAGGCAGAACGTGTAGGTTACTCCAGATAAGAGCTTTGTCTTATTTGAACAGCTGAGCCAGTGCGCTCCCAGACAGCGTTCGGCCCTCTTAAGGAGGAAGGCGGTCTGTGTCACTCCTTTGTGAATTGGCCGGCCTGATACCATGGGAGTCACTGGCTAGAAACCACCTTCAGTAAGGGAAAAGAGAAGTAGCCAGGTCAAAGAGAGGGGAGGAAAAAACGGATCTCTGTGGCATCGAATGATTGTTTTCCTACTAAAGCTCCAAGTGACCTTCTTCATTATTCACACAGATACGCTCCCGGGCCAAAATTGAGAAGATCCGAGCAAGTCTGTTTAACAATAATGATCTGATTGGTTTGTCAAGCCTGGATGGTGAAGATGAATTAATGGAAATGTCAACTGAAGAAATTTTAACCGTGTCAACCGTAAACCAGAGTTTATTTGATACCCAAGGAAGCCCAGGGCTAGAAGACTATTTCAATGACAAATCCATTAAAGGTATGTTAACTCTTTAGAAATGCTTTCTTGGAGCTGCTTTTTAGCATTTAGTGGTCTGAGGTCAAGGTGTGGTGTTGGAATTACTTTTTTTCCAAAGTATAATAACCCTTCCAGAGATTGGGGCCATTTTTTGCATGTCAGGAGGAGCATGTGAATTTTTTTTTTCTTTTTGCATATCTGCTTTGCTGCAGAGAGAAATTCCTTTCTCAGCCAGGCCTCCATCCAAACCAACACAACTCAGGGAATTAATCACCCAACCAAGAATAGAGATCCTGCAGGCTCCTTTAATGGGTCATTACAATATCTCATCTTACTTTTGGTCAAGGAGTTGTAACCAGGTGGTCTTTTACTAACTCTTAAGCCCATTAATTTTGTTCTATTCTCTGGAGCCAAAGAATAGGATCTTTGAAATATTTTCCTTGCCATAACTCTGTTCATGTGCTTGAGGATACTGATTCCTGAGCCTTCTCTTCCAGTGAAACATTCCCACCTCCATTGGCTTTCTGGCAGGGTACTGTTTTTTTGTCTCTTTATACTCTCCTGCCATCTTCCTCACCTGTCCCAAACTGCAGAGTTTAGACTGGACCCAGTACTGATGACGTTGCTGGCAGTACTGGCTCCAGCAGAAATTCTGCCGTGAGGATGACGCATCCTGCTGTGCCAGCAGGAATGTGCTGACTTTTTTCATCACGGCCACATATTGACTACTCACCATCTACCAGTGGTCTCTTTTGACCCTCTGCTTGTCTTCTTTCACATTTCTCTGTGGCTGGTCTTTCTCTGCCTTGCATTTATATCAATTGATTTTATTTCCTATATGAGAAACCTCATATAACATGTATTAATTCATAGCGTTTTTACAGTCTAACAAGTCTGTGCTTTAGTTGATGTATATTCAGTATTTTTTTTTTTTTTTTTTTTGCAATTGGGGTTAAGTGACTTGGCCGGGTCACCCAGCTAGTAAGTGTCAAGTGTTTGGTCTGAGGCCGCATTTGAACTCAGGTCCTCTTGACTTCAGGGCTGGTGCTCTATCCACTGCACCACCTAGCTGCCCCTTATAGACAGTATTTTTTAAAAGTATAGGCCATACAGACCTGGACATAACTCCTCATTGCCATTGAACACTCCTGTGTGTTGTTCATGCTACATTCTGGCCAGGATTAGGATTTTACATCATTATCAGCCCGTCTTAGGGGACACATCCATCGTGTCCCTTAAGAGAAGTAACAGTGCTTAAGAAAATAACGAGAGGAAGGAAGGGAGATGATGAATTTTGCTGAGAAACCATAAGACTGCCTTCTGGGGCCACGCAGGACGGTGCCAGAGAATCGTTTGCACCATTAGGAAAATGAAGAAAGCAAGAACACAGGCTCAAAGGCCAAAATAAGCATGTTCTTTAATGATCGCGTCAGGTTGTTGTGTCTTAGAACAGTAACATCATGTAAGTTATGACTTCTGTATTGGCTCCACCTTCTCCCATCCCCCACAGCTCACTGGTCCTGCTCCCCATTGCTGTTTCCAGGTTCTCCCTTTCTTCCATCACTTCCTTTGAGGGTCTTGCTGTTCACATCTACCACCCGATCAAAATCCCAGTAGCTGTTGTCTATAGACCCCCTCTCCCCTCCCACCCCTCCCCTGTTTCCCCAGGTCACTCCCCTGCCTTCCTCAATGCGTCTGGTACCTACTTCAGTATATTCAGTATAGATAATAGATAGATAGATAGATAGATAGATTGATTGATTCTCCCTCAAACCCCCTAATCTCTTAGGTCCTCACCCTACTTTCCTTCCAGGCACTGCTCCTCCACCCAACCCCAGCCACACACAAAGATGGTTATACCCCCAGTCCTGCCATTACCCACAATACGAAATACCTCCATGTTCAAGAATTCTGAAATCCCCTTATCTGACCATAATCCATTGACCATAATCCTCTCCCTCTGCCTTTTCTTATATAACCTTATTCTCTATAACATCTTCATTGTGCCATCCAATTCCTTGGCCCCTCATCTCTGCCCCAGGCCATTTTCCCTACACTTGCCAGTCTCCTCTTTTCACCACCTTTGACCCCTCGGTGACCATTTCAGTTCTACACTGTCCTCCTCTCTCGAACACCTCAGCCCTCTTCTCACATCACCAGTTACTCCCAGCTAAGCCTCAGATTGCTCCCACCTTTCGTCACCTTCATGCCCAGACACCTGCCCAATGAAGGTGGAGGAAATCATGAAGTTGTTCTCCCGGGGTCCGCTGTAGATTTATGTTCCATGAGCTCAGCTGGGCCCTCACTGCTGCTCGGCAACCTGTTCTGCCTCCCTTATCCGTTCACTCTCCCACTCTCCACAGCAGCTCTTCCACACCTTCTCAACCTCCTCCCTCAGGATACTCCCATGGCTCTCCCAACCCCCAGTTTCTCAGCAGAGGACGTGGTTCGTGTTTGACAGAAAAAAATTGAGACAAATTGCTGTGAGCTCCTTCTTCTCTCCCTCATCTTCTATCACTCAGGTGCCTTCTACCACTCTCTCCTTCACCCTTGTTTTACGTGATAAATTGTCCTTAGCAAGGCTAACCCCTCTACCAGCACAGGGGATCCTGTTCTATCCCATCTCCTCCAACAGATTGCCCCAATCTGTTGCCACGGCCTCTCAATTTCAGCAGCATGTCTCAAATGTGTTCCCCTTCTCTCCTGTGACACTGCCCTCATCACCTGACGCCTGCATCAGCACAGTAGCAGTGGGTGGGTCTGCCTACCTCCAGTCTCTCACCACTCTGGTCCATCCTCCATCCAGCCACTAACATGATTTTCCTAAAGCACAAGTGCAACCGTGTCACTCCCCTTCTCAGTAAACTCTAGTGACTCCCTGTTAACTTCCAGGATCAAATTCATAATGCTCTGTCTGACATTCAGAGCCCTTCATAACCTGCCCCTCCTACCTTTCCAGTCTCCTTACACCTTAATTCCCAACACATACTCTTGGATGCAGTGACACTGGCCTCGTGTCTGTTCCACAAACAAGATTCACCATCTCTTGGCTCTGAGCATTTTCTCTGGCTGTCCCCCATGTCTGGAACGTTCTCCCTCCTGACCTCCCTGGCTTCCTGTAAGTGCCAACTAAAATCCCTTTTAATGGAAGCCTTTCCTAACCCCTTGTCATTCAAGTGCCTTCCCTCTGTTGTTTCATATTCATGCTGTATGTAGCTTGCTTTCTGTATATGTGTTTGCATGTTGTCTCAGAGATTGCCTTTTGCCTCTTTTTGTATCCTCAGTGCTTAGCACGGTGCCTGGCATATGTTAGGCATTTAATAAATGTTGATTAATTGATTATAATTGAATTTTCCACAAATGTAACTACAGCTTTCTATAAAATTTTACTGTTCCTGCCATTTGTCTGTACTGAATCTCTCCTAAATAGTTAAATACTTTTCTGTTGTATTCAGAAGTACTTGAGAGCAAACTGCCTGTCTTTTCCTGCAGACATCATGTTTATCCTACAGTTTTGTTCCTCTCTCTCAATACCAGGAGAGAAACTGGTGCCTGGAGCTCGAGAGGTCCTCACAGATATATTTAAAAGCTGTGTCCACTCAGAGCAGATGCTCAGCCTGACGCCGGCCAAGCCCATTAAAGTCTCTGACCTCTATCTCAGTAAGGAGCAAATCAACTCCCAGACTCCCGGAAACCTGCTCCATGTGTTTTTCACCAACGTGCGCCCCCCGAAGAAGGTGCTGGAGGACCAGCTGACCCAGGTAAGCTCACCCTCCCCTGGGTAAACCCCGCTTGTGGGCTCTGTGTCCCAGGGAGTGGGTGGGGGAGCAGGAGCTGTCACCCCGGAACTAACCACTCCTTTCTATGGGAAGATTCTGAGGAAATATGGTGTGCCCAAGCCCAAGTTTGACAAGAGCAAATACAACAAAGCGGGCAAGGAACAGCATCCCGTGAAGGTGGTGAGCACCAAGCGGTCAATGACAAAGCCTCCCGCCAAGGAGAAGGCTGTGCTCAACAGTGTCAGGTGAGCATCCAGGGGCCCCCTCCCACCCTCCAAGGGACATTCAAGTCTCCTTCAACTGCAGTACCTACAACCGAAAGGTTCCTTTGCATTCAGACGCACACCCAAGGCTTCTCTTAATCGTGCTGAGATTGTGCCTGTGACTTCTCTGCTTTCTAGCAGGGTGATTGATGCTTGGCTCAGCTGAGACATACAGTAAAAACGCATCCATCAGGAGTAGCTAGAGTTGAGTCAGCACGCATTTCTGAAGTTCCTGCTGTGAGTCAGGCATTGTGCTAAATCCTGGGAATACAAAGAAAGGCAAAAGATAGTCCTTGGTCCCAGGGAGTTTACAAGTCTAATGGAAGAAACACCATGCTGACAGTTATGAACAGACTGGATGTAGACAGAGTCAACTGGAGATAATTAAAAGGGAAGGCACTAAGATTAAAAGGAATCAGAAAGGATTCTTATTGGAGGATAGCTTAGAATGTTCTAGAATAGTTTTAGAATAACACAGGCTTTGATTTATGTAGTACTTTGTAAACACTATCTCATTTAGTCCTCTGAACCGCCCTCGAGTGAAGTAGGCAGAGACAAGTATTATTGCCCTCGTTTTACAGATGATGAAACTGAGGCTCAGAGAATCTGGACTTGTCTGTGCTGAGGCTTGAACCAAGGCCTCGACATTCTGATGTTCTGTCCATTGTAGGAGCTTCTTCTCCACATGTTGTCACTGTAAAGCACATGTAGCTACAGTCCTCAGTGAACTAAGATAGCAAAGTGTTAGCTGGCTAGCCAAGGGTCCCTGCATAAACTTAGGTGCGTGGCATTTGTTGAAATGAATTGAATTGTCTGAATGATCATATAAAAGGGCCTTCTTATGAGATAGTGGATCAACCGGTGATTCTGTGTGTGTCTGAAAACATTTCATTCTCAAGTTCTTCAAAAAGACTTAAATCAACTCTGTCTACGTTATTAATTTTCTTAATAAATTCTCTTCCCGGAGAGTACAAAGGGAAACCAGAAAGCTGGCTTTTTGTATTTGCCCCAGGCAGAAACAGTTTCATTCAAACATTTGGTTTTATAGCAGGACAGCTTTAAGTGAGAAGAAGCCAATTGTGAAGCCCAAGTCTCCAGAGAAGAGTAAACCTGATGAAAAGGACCCTGAAAAATCACCCACCAAAAAACCAGAAGGTGAGGAAGGGGCTTCAGAGCACGTCCCCATGCCAGAGGGCCACCTGAGCCCTGGCCCAAATAAGGCCATTGTTCCTTGCAGAAGCAGCACTGTGAATACTGACTGATGTGTTAAGCACATGAGGCTGTCCCTGAAAGGGACCAGGGACACAGAGCCTCCAGGCCATGGCAAGGGGCGGATTGATCCCTTCCCATTGGGAGACCCTCTAGGCGCCCCCTTGTCAGTGATGTTGAAAAGGGGGTTTGTGATTCTGGTAGACTGTAAGCTCATTGAGGGTCAGGAATGTGGCTTGTCATCTTTGAATCCCCAGCATCTATCAGAGCACCTGGCATCGAATAAGTGAGCAGTTGTTGAGTGGAATTTTACTGGATGGTCTCTGAGATCCCCTCCAATCTTGAGATTCCCTGACTTAGCAGCTTGGAAGTTTTCTTCTCAAATTTCAAGAATTAGGAGGAAGAGGAGGATGCAGCATTTTCCTAGACCCCATTCATTGCTTTGGGGCAACAGAGAATGTGGCTTTGTCCCTCCCCCAGCACAGTTCTCTGCACATAGTAGGTGCAGCACAAAGGTGGCAGATGAATTGATTGAATATTCATAAAAATCAGTGCAAACCGTGTTAAGAAAATGTTTTGGGAGTTTAGGCATGGCTCCATAGGGGAGAGAGAAAATCTGAAGAGGTAAGAAGAAACTGGGAAAATTAGACATTAGACCTGTTGTCCCTTTTCATCAGTGGGTATTGATCGGGTAGCGCTAACAACTTCTGAATGCTCCCAAAGTTGGGGGGACGTCTTAGTAAACCTTGGGTCATCCCAACCCGGGAGTTAGGAATAGTAGATAAAGGAGAGTGTGAGCATGGATTTACCGTGACTCCAAGCTGAAAAGACACAGAAAACACTCCAATCTTCTGCTCTCCACGTGCTTAAGATCTAAAAGGGGAGAAGACAGGGACTCAGATGGCCCATAATACTGCAGTATGTGGAGGTAGAATGGGGAGTGAATTGAGAGCCAGCCTTGGAGCCAGGAAGATGAGGGAAAGCTCCCCGTCTGAACCTCTGGGTGCTCTGGGCCCTGAGTGTCTGTGAAAGTGCCATTCAGCACTGATGGACGGAGTCTCCTCATTCTGGAGTTCTCTCTCCCAGTGAAATAGCAGCTCTAGTCCCTCTCTGTGTTTGGTCAGTGCCATGAGAGAAGGAACTATCAGGTTCATTAAGCGTTTAGAGATGAGACAATCAGGGCAGGCTTCACATTTGAGAGATGGGCAGAGATGGAGCAGGGGCCTTCCCCCAGAATCTCATTGGCAAGAACAAGAGGGGCCATTGAGGCCAGCCTGTACGTGGACAGGAATTCCCTGTGCGATGTTTCAGACAAATTGTCTTCTAGGCTGCTTTCAGAGATTCCCAGTCAAGGGGAGCTTAGGAATACCAGAAGTGTGGCAGGAGTGTGACGGTGGGAAATGACGGGGTGTGTTCAGGAACCCCATCTAGCTGGAGCAAAGCAGTGTTCTTACAGGGGAGGAGTGGGCAGTGATGATGGAAGGGAGGGACAGGAGGGTAGGGTGCTGAGAGTCTCCAGTGCTTGACTCAGGATGCTCTGATTCTCCCCAGTCCCTGAGGAAAAGTATCTGACCCTGGAAGGATTTCACAAATTTGTGGTTGATCGAGCCAAACAAGACATTCGCAGCGTCTGGAGGGCTATTCTGTCCTGTGGCTATGACCTTCATTTTGAAAGGTAGGTGAGTCACTCCTGGCATTCCTGGACCAAGTTTTCATATAACTGAGCTATTAAACTTGGGTGGCATTTTTTCAGATTCCATATTGCACCCCAGGTGAATTACTGACAGGAAATCATAACCTGTGGAGGCTCTCATGGCATTTAAAATGAACCTCCTTTGGCCTTTGGAAGGTTTCTTGTGGTCCCTCTGAGAGGATAAACATTGATTAAGTGCCTGCTATGTGCCAGGCATTGTGCGAAGTGCTCGGAGACTCTCTCTCTCTCTCCCTTCCTTTTTCCTTAGCCAGCCAGTCAGTGAGGCATTCACTGATCCATGTTAGCCCCTTTCTGTCCCCCTCCCATAGAGAGCCAGAGTCACAGAGTCAAATAGAGACCCCAAGCATGCTAGAAGTCACCGAGTGTTCCAGTCCAGCAGAGTAGCTGTTCCTCAGGAGTAGCACAGATGTGGCAGCACCACCTTCGGGCCCCCAGTGGGCATTAGAGCCCACATTTACTCTTCCTCTGTCGTCATGATCCTCCTCCCCCATGGTCCCGTGGAGTCAGTCTCGGGGGTGGGGCTGCTGTCATTCTCCAGGTCCGGCCCTTATCATCCAGTCGTTGCTTCAGTCCATCAGCGCACCCCTGCCTCTGTCTCTTGTCCACGTTGGCTTCACACTGTTCATCTTCGCTTCCCTTCCAGGTCCTGTTGACTTTTATCTTTGGCTAAGTTGGTGAATTCTCCCTCCTCATCGTCTTTTTCCTCTTCCGTTCTCTAGTCTCCCATTTCCTAGAAAACTGGCCATCAGTCGTTACAATGAGGCCACATCTCCTACCAAACAAGGGACAGATAGGCAGAGAGGAGCTGTCCATTAGCAGACTTGTACTAGGATCTGAGCTGATCTTGCCCGCTCCTGCCTTGCTGACCAGTTGAACCTTGTCGCTACCCTAATAGCTGGATCTCCAGGGCCCATTCAGTAGTATCTCTCCTTTCCAGTTGGATGCATATTTCAAGCAGAAAAACTGCCAAAGCAAAAGAAATTCTCCCTTCCCCACCCCCAGCCACCCTCCCACAAACAGAGTTTTCCAAAATGAAAGATTACCATTGGCTTAGTTTGGAGCTCTTGGCCAAGCTCCCCCAGAAGCCTGTGCATTGTCCTCCAAAAGAAGGTGAGATTTCTCTCCTGTTTCCAGCATGTTTTCTCCTTAATCAAAGACTCAGACTGGAGCCACAATGGGTAGAGCTGATTGGCTTCTCCCACATTGCTTCAAAAAGAGACAAGTAGTTTGAATTTATTTGTGCATTTAAAGGAGCAATTGTGTTTCTTTTGACTGAAGACCATGTTTAAGTGGGACAGAACTCAAACCGTGGAATGCCCCAGAAAGTGACTGATTGTACCTCACTAAAACAGTCTGTCAATTAGCAGAGCTTTGGGGCCTTCCGTGCACTAAGGGTGTCCTTGGGAAGGCCTCAGATGACTCAGTATACTGCAAGTCAGAGCTATCTGCCCAAGGACCTATAAAGCAGGGGTGTTTCCTACAGAGACACAGGACAGAACCTGCCCTCCAGAGAGGATCCCACTGCAGGAAGGGGGCCAGGGCTCAGCCTTCGAGCTGCTTTTGCCTGGGACCGCCATAGCCTGGCAGTGGCCACGGGGCAGAGTGAGCCAGCATCAGCATGGCAAGGTGCCCCTCTCTGGCCTAACACTCACAAAGCTCTAGCGCTCCAGCGCCTGTTGCGCTCAGCTTGTTGCCTTCTCTGCTTCCAGTGCTTTATGTCCTGTGTTTAGCACCGTGCTCTGGCGGGCCCCCATGTTCAGCTGCTGGAGACCCTGAGGCCGGGAAACTTTGGCTGGACTCATTTCTCTAGAAAAGGAGGGTTTCCTGTGAAGCCCACAGCCCCTACATTGTGTGCAGGAACAGAGGTGCCTCCACACTTCACAGAGTTCATTTTTAAACTGGATTGAAAATTGGTGAAGGGAGTCGTGTAGACCTAAATCACAGTCCAGTTTCTAACGTTGTTGCTCTTTAGGTGTGCCTGCATCGATTCCAGACACGCACAGAAAACATCCAGGAAGTGGACCCTGGAGATGGATGTCGCACTCGTCCAGTACATCAACCGCCTGTGTCGTCACCTTGCCATCACTCCCGCACGGCTCCACCCCCACGAAGTGTACTTAGATCCTGCAGATGCTGCTGACCCCAGAGTCGCCTGTCTCCTGAGTACGTACACCTGGGAAGGGGCTCACACTGAGACCGGTGCCTGTGGTACCCAGTGGCGCTGCTCTGGGAGCCTTAGAGTGCACAAGACCAGAGAGCCCACGGGCTCAGCTGGGGGCCTTCCGCTGAGGAGCAAAGGCCAGGAGAGGGAAGAATTGGAAATCAGTAACCAGATTAAAGTGTAAATGCTTGACAAGAGCATTGGCTGCTTTGTGGCACTGTTGTTTCATTTGATCCTCACCCAGTAGTGTGGTGAGGGGGGCAGCACCAGGCTCATCCCCTCGGGATAAGACCCAAGGCCCTGAGGCTGCCTGCAGGGGCAGCGTCCTTTCCCCTGAGTATACCCTGTCCCCTCCCAGACCTGATTCCAGTCATGTTTTTCCAGCTTCAGAGAGTGTGAAATAGCAGCAATCACCCAGGCTGCCTGATTGTGTCCTAACTCTCTTCATTATTGCTACCTTAGATGTTCCCATCGAAAGCTTACGTCTGCGCTTTGCTCTGCTCCAGTCCCTGAACACCACCCTGGAGACATTCTTCCTGCCCCTGGTGGAGCTGCGGCAGACTAATGTGTTCTCCAACAGCATCGCCGCCTTACTGCAAGAGGCCAAAGGTCAGAGATTCCTGGGGCACAGGGCTGGAGGCTTAGGCTAAATAGAGATGCTAACAATGAGGCCAGCGGCCATGTGTCATCTGTTCGCCCTCCTTGGGTAACCGGAGTTAACACAGACACGTGCTATCTTCCTGCCAGAGCGGTGGAATTTGGGCTAGAAAGGCCTCGAGATCACCAAGGTCCCTGGGGGAAGCATTGCCCAACAACTGTCACCTGCCCAACCTCAGTTCTAACACGTAAATGCCTCTTGGATGAGCCTGTTGCCAAGCTAAAAGCCTGTATTTCTGTAGCCTCGTGTCGAGAGAAGGGCTCGGGCCTAGCATGACGGCGCACACCTGTGGCCCTAGTGCTGATGGGTTGCTTGGGCTCGAGCACTGAGCTGAGCGGGTGTCCAAACTAAGTCCTGGAACAGTATAGTGGTCCCAGGAGCCAGTGAGGGGAGTGCAGATGAGGTTGTGTGAGGAAGAGCAAAGCAGCCCCAGCTGGGAAAACAGAACAGATGAAAGCTCCCATTCCAGTCTATAATGGAATTGGGCCTGTGAGTGGCCACCATCCTTCCAGGCGGGTGAGATAGCGAGACCTAATCTCAAAACAAAGGAAGAGAGTGCAAGCAGGTGATGGCTCCAGGAAATGGTGGAGGCACTCTGACCCGGCATCTCTGCCTCCCTTATGTAGGGCTAATCTTCTACGACACAAAGGTGACCGTGATGAATGGAGTGCTCAATGCTACTGTGCAGAGGACAGCAGACCACGCTGCCCCAGAAATCACCCTGGACCCTCTGGAAATCGTTGGAGGTAGGGCATGGATCATCTCCTGTGGAGAGGCAGCCTCACCCTAAGGGTTCCCCCCTCATGAAACAAATGCCCTTCTCTCTGCACAGGAGAGGTTCGCTCTTCAGAAAACTCCTACTTCTGTCAGGCCGCGCGGCAGCTGGCCTCTGTCCCATCATCCCAGCTCTGTGTCAAACTGGCCAGTGGAGGAGACCCCACCTATGCGTTCAACATCCGCTTCACAGGAGAAGAAGTCCATGGGACCAGTGAGTAGTGGTTATCCTCGACTGGCTTGCCTGGCAGCCTGGTCATCCCAAGCCTTGTGGGAGGTCAGAGATAAGAACCTGGCACCGTGTTTTTTTCTTCCCCCAGAAGTCTCTTTTTAGCCCACATTACCAGAGGGTGCTTGATTAGCCAGGCCAGACCACATTCTCCGTGTCCATGCGCCACCCTTTGGGATTTTATTTACTTACCTCTTTTCCTAAAAGCAGACCTGTATTCCTTTTTTAAAACTGATTTTTATTGATAGCTAGGTGGCATAGCAGATAGAGCACTGGGTCTGGAGTCAGGAAAACCTGAGTTCAAATTCTGCCTCAGATATTTACTAACTATAGGCAAGTAGCTTAACCTATACCAGTCTGCCTTAGTTTCCTCATCTATAAAATTGGGTAATAATAGCATCTACCTCCCAGGGTCTGTTGGGAGGATCAGATGAGATATTTGTCAAGCACTGTGCAAACCTAAAAGTGTCATATTAATGCTAGATATTATTGTTATCATTATTTTTATATTGCCTAGATTTCCCCCTGTGCCTCTCCCTGTCTTGTCTTCCAGTGAGCCACTCCTTATTAAAAAAAAAAAAAAGGCATTTTTAAACAGAACTACTTCTGATCAACTTAGTTCTCCTTCAGGGACCCTTGGGTTCTCTTTGAAAAGATTAAATTGGGGCCTGGCCAGGAATGGCAGGCTGCGTGCCCCATGTTGTCTGAAGAGCTAACACTCTTTTCGAAGCAAGTTCTGAAGAAACTGGCTCAGGTGCACCAGGAAAAAACAAGCCCCAACCGACAGGCTTCGAGTGAATCTCCTTGCCCCCTTAAAGGGAGAAGCCCTGAATGAAGGGACACTTGCCTCACTTTAGCTCTCTGCTAAAGCTGGAGAATTGTTTTAGGGGGGCTGCAGCCCCTGGCTTCTTGGCCATCAACCTAGCAGATTCAGAGTACGTGGGGGGGCAAAAAGAGAACCCGCCACGCGGAGATGAGCCCAAATTCTCCTCTGCTCTGTGTGCTGGGGTTAAGGGCAGGCTCCTTCAGGAGCAAAGGGAAAGGCAGAGAAGGGCCCCGAGACTGAGGGAAGACACAGAACAGAAAGCTTAGCATTGCCCCTCCACTTAGCCACTTGGTAGGATGGAGCCTCTTCATTAGACCTCAACATTAGCAAGTGGTTGTTCCCAGAGGACGTCTGAATAATCCTGGGGAGCAGGCTCTTTGATGGGTCCCCTGAAACCACAGCAGCATTTATTTGGGTCCAGAGTGGATCAGTAAAAACTCCTTGCTTCTCAGCAAAATCTGTAGAGATGAAGGGCAGCAGATCCTTCTAGGGAAAGGCTTCACTGTGGCTCTGACTGCGGACGGAAGCCGCCTGCGTGGCCGGCAGCTCCCTTAGGTTTCCTGCCTCCACTGGGAGAGCTTTTGTTGTCTAATGAGGCTCAGATTGCCCATGACAGTTGCCAGTTGCGCCTCTATAGACCACGAGCTTTGGCAAGAAAGGAAGGAGTCAGCTTCCCAAGGGTCAGCCTCCCTGTGAGCTCAGGAGAAAGAGGGACTGCCCATGCCCCATTCCTCTAGCCTCGCAGACCCCGAATTGCTGCCCCTCCCTGGAGGCGGGAGGTTCTCTTCTCAAGGCAGATGCTCAGAAATGGCCCCTCCCCGCCCAAGGTTCTTAGAGAACGTAGATCACCTCAGGAGGGGAGGTTGGGGGGTCTGCTGAGGGTTGAAGCTTCTTGGTCTGTGTCTTGCAGGTGGTTCCTTCCGCCATTTTTTATGGCAGGTGTGTAAAGAACTCCAGAGCTCTTCCTTGTCCCTCCTCTTGTTGTGTCCCAGTTCTGCTGTCAACAAAAATAAGGTAGGACATCCCAGGAGAGGCAAGGTATCGAGTGACCCTTGTGATGAGAGACATACGGTGGAGTAGGAGGCGCTCTGCCTGGATTTGGAGCCCAGGACCTGGGTTCGGATGCCCGTTTTGCTCCTTACCAGTGTGTGACTTTGGGCAGAGGCATTTAACTTCTCTGAGACTCAGTTTCTTTACCTGTAAAACGAGAGGATTGGACTTGATGCAGACTAAAGGTTCTTAGACCCTGTGGTCTCATTCCCCAAGCTGTTTTCCCCAGTGTCAGATCCTGGGACGGTGATCAGAGTGGTCCATTTCTCACCCGCCTTTGGGTTTGTCTTCCAGGGCAAGTACATCCTGACTCCTAGTCCCATCACCTACGGAGAAGAACAGCTGCTTCATTTCTTTGGCCAGCTGCTGGGCATCGCCATCCGTGCTGACGTGCCCCTGCCCTTGGACCTCTTACCCTCCTTCTGGAAGACCTTGGTCGGGGAGCCCCTAGATCCTGATTTGGATCTCCAGGAAGCAGATGTACTCACCTACAATTATGTCAAAAAGTTTGAAAATGTAAGTAATGACAGAGGACCCTCTTTGCCCCTTCGTGCCCTTGACCTGAAGGGACAGCTGCCACTGGGCCTGGGGAGAAGTCACCCTCCCAGTGACTGGCCCCTGCAACTTCGGTCCTGCCCACAGCCCACCTGAAGCATGATTTAAGAAAACCAGCACCTTCCTCAGTGAGAAGCCTCCCCCTGTCTTTTCATGCACTGACACCCTGACATAACACACACACACACACACACACACACTCTCTCTCTCTCTCTCTCTCCCCCTCCCTCTCTCCCTCCCTTCCTCCCTGTCTCCTCATCTTCACTTGACAGTTGTTGACTTGCCTGAAGAATCTGCCAGCTCCCTTCGCCTTCCTCTCTCCCTGCAGAGACTTGGCCCTGAAAGGCTCAGTGAGGCAAAGGATGGGCCCAGGTAGTGAGGCCATGATGGGGAATCATAGGAGTTGGTTCCTTTAGATGGGCTTGAATGGACAGACAGGAAGGCGCAGAGATTGGAACCATAAAACACATAATGAGGAAGAGGGCCTCTTGTCCTACTCTGAGGGACATGCACAGAAACTCAAGAAGAAGGTGTTCTCCCCCATTTCTTGGGCCATCTGTCCCACTTAGTGGTTTAGCATCTCCCCTTCAGCCTTCTGACAAGGTGAAGCTAGCAGGGAGGGATGGACCCAGTGACCGAGATTTCTTCAGCTGTGAGACTTTCTGGCAATGCCCAAGCCAGCCCAGGGCAAGAGAGGCCTTCTCCATCCCCTCCCCTGCAGCGTTGGTCTCAGCTCTTTCCCAATATGGTGGTAGAGAAATGCAAGTCAGGCGTTGATTCCTCTGGGTCACCCTTAAACATAGAAGCAAATGGCTGTCCCCCTGCTGGCAGAAAGCTTGTGTTGCACCTCCATGGAAACGTCTTCTCTGCCCACATTGTTGATGGTGTAGAGCCCACTCACTGCACCCGCATCATCTCCTTTGATCCTGGGAGAGCACAGGAGCCTGAAGACCTGGTCTTTAGAGAAAGGCGCGCTTGCCTCTGAGGGCCCAAGGGTTCTCAGGCAGTCCCAGCCTCAGAAACCCAGCCAAGGTTCCAACAGACCCTCCACCTCTTCACGGCCTGGACGTTCTTCTTTTCCTTCTTTCTTCCCTGGCCCCCCTGAGCGGCAGTCTGCCGAAGCCCAGAGACCTCTTCTCAGAATCAGGCTTTTACATGTGTGAGATAAAGTACCGGGATTACAAAGGAAACCCTTTCCATTAAAATGCAGGGGGCAGAAAATTGTTTAGAGGTTCGTGAACTCCTCGCCAAGAGTTCCCCCAGACCTTTGTTCAGTTACTTGGGGGAACAAAAGAACAAGTCTGGGTTCTCCTGTCTTGCTGCTCTTCTAGTCGGGATGGTGATGCAGACAGGAGATAACTGCATCGTTCATCTTGGAAGAAGCAGCAGAGAGATGGGGAAGTCCCTTTCTACTCCAGGTCTCTGATTCTCTGTAAAATGAGGATGTTGGACTAGATGAGCTCTGAAATTCTTCTAGCTCTGCCATTTGCTGTTCTCAGGCCCCTCCCAGCTCTGACGTCCTTGATCTCAGGCCCCTCCCAGCCCTGACATTCCTTGATCTCAGGCCCCTGCCAGCCCTGACATTCCCTGTTCTCAGGCCCCTGCCAGCCCTGACATCCCCTGTTCTCAGGGCCCTCCCAGCCCTTTACTCTGTCTTCTTATGTCCCTCCTTGCTCTAACTAGGGCTCCTGGAGGATGCAGGGACTTCCTAATTAGTCTCTGGCTGCGCTACTCTGTGAGAAGCTGGTTTTGAGCGAATGCACGATTCACTGCATCACCAAGTGTGTCCTCACTCTCACCAGCTCCTGTGGATGAGCTCACAGAAGCCACATCCAGTCCATCGCTTCCTCCATTTCCAAAGTGCCCCCGTAGTTGTCTCTTTCTCGAGGATGGAAAGCCCACGGTGCAGGGCTTGCCTTGGCCTCTGCTGGTGGCGTTCTCTTCCTGGGGTGGTAACAGCCACGGTGGGACTGGGCCAGAGGTTACTTGTTTCCTGGCACCTTGGCCGCCTGTCAGGAGTCTCCTGCGGCCACGTTCCCACCCGCTGTCCTCCTCCCACCCCAGATTAATGACGAGACAGAACTGGAGGCCCTTTGTGCCGAGATCGCCTCCCAACATCTGGCCACCGAGAGCCCTGACTCCCCCAGCAAACCGTGCTGCAAGTTTACCTATCCGACCATGACTGGCGAAGAGGTGGAACTGTGCTCCCGAGGAAGGCACATACCAGTTGGGTGAGGCCCCTGTTCTCCCCATTTGGGCTTTTGCCCACTGACAGGGCATAGTGCTAGGGCCCCAGGCTGGTGGGGAGGTCAGGACCACATGTGGAGAGTGTAGGGGTGAAATGAGGAAGCCTTGTTAAGCTGGGCAATTAGAGCGTGAAAGATGGGACTGGAGATAAGGTCAGATAGCAGGAGGAAGGTCCTTGAAAGGGAGGGTGACAGCCCTGGAACAGGGCCAAGAAGGCCTTCCAAAACAGGAGATTGACTTTCAGCTCCTGGGGAGCCTGGGAGGGGAGGCCCTTGAGGCTTAGGGCAGAAGGCCTGGATATCCTCCTAAGCCCAGCAGACCTCTCCAGAGGGAATTGATTGGCATCCTCAGCTTCTTCCCTCTCTCCGTTATCACACACATGCCACCAGGTGGGAGAACAAAGACGTCTATGCCATGGCCATCCGAAGCCTGCGGCTTCGCGAGCTGCAGAACCATGACTGTGTGATGGCCGTCCGGGCAGGCCTGGGCTCCATCATTCCCCTGCAGCTGCTCACCACCCTCACGCCTTTGGAGATGGAGCTACGTACCTGCGGCCTCCCTTATATCAACCTGGAGTTCCTGAAGGTAGAAGGCCCAAAAGTCAGAGTGGGGGCAGTGGGACAGTGGCCACTAGGGATTGTCCTCCCAGAAAAGAAGGCCCAACCAGGAGTGACGTGCTCACTGTGTGTCCAGTGCCGGGCTGAGTGCCAGGGACACAAAGAAAGGCACCGTGGTCCTGCCCTCAGCGGAGGAGGCAGCACATCATCACTGAGTACACACAGGATCCATAGCGGTTGCAGGGTCATCTCAGAGGGAAGGCCCTAGTAGTTGAGGAGGGGGAAAGGGCCGCAGCAAAGGCCTGGAATGGGGGTGGGGCGGGGGAGAGACAGAGGTGAGGAGGGAGTCTCCCAGCACCCGAACAGAGTCACAGACAAGCCCCAGAGTCACAGAATAATGGAAGGTCATCGTTGGTTTGTAGAAAGGCAGGAAGGGGCAATGTAAAGTGTTTTAAATACCAAAAAAAGGGGTTTGATATTTGATCCTGGGAGTCATCGGGAGCCAGTGGAGTTTATTGAGTAAGAGAGTGACGTGGATAGACTTGCACTGAAAGCAGGGTGGAGGATGGCTCAGAGTGGGGAGAGGCTGGAGGCAGGGAGACCAGCTAGACGTACCAGGAGACGATGGCCTGTTCCGGGGCGGGGGGCAGGGGGGAGCGCACTGTGGGAGTGGAGAGCAAGGGACAGTGACCATAGGCAAGGAGTCGTGGAGGACACAGGTCAGGAACCTGGAAGACTGGGGGGCGGGGGGCTTGAGGCAGTAATCAGGACGTTCCAAAGAGGGGAGAGTTGGGGGAGAAAGATGATGGGTTTTGCTTTGGCCATGCTGAGTTTGAGAGGTCTGTGGGACATCCAAGTCTGAAAGGCAGTTGGTGACGTGGGAACTCAGGAAAGAGCCTGGGGCTGGGGAGACGGCTGAGAATCACCTGCCGGAGCAGATAAAGTCATCAAGTAAGAGAGTAGAGGGAAAAGAGATGACCCCAGACAGGCCCTGCGCCTCAGTTTATCTTCTGTGGAGGCCAACAAAGGCATTGCTCTTCAATTAGGTAAATGTCCATCGAGTGCCTGTGGCACAGAGATGGGAAATGCTGCCGTCCCTGCATCGGCAGAGTTCAGTGCCTAATGCAGTTGTGGTGGTGGGGCTGCTGTGACTCTCTGTGACCCCATTGGAGGTTTTCTTGGCAGATACTGCAATGGTTTGCTGTTTCCTTCTCCAGCTCATTTTACAGGGTTAAGTGTCTGAGGCCATATTGGAACTCGGATGAGGAGTCTCCCTGCTCCAGGCCTGGCGCTCTGTGCACTGTGGCGCCCCCTAGCGCCCACACAGGGACTTGCATACATGATTACTGAGGGGAGGCAGGGCCAGAGTCTGGAGAGAGGCTTATTGGTCAGGGAGATGGGGGAGAAGAGGGAAGGGCAACGTTCCCGGATGCACCAGGAGCAGAGCTATCAAGGCAGGAAACCAGGGCTGTACTTCAGTCATGTCCTGGGGCCGGGGGTGGGTCTTGCCTAGCCTCTTGGGGGCTGCTTCCCTGGACATCATCAGCCAAGGCATCTCCTCCCTCTGCCCGTTTTCAGGACCTCCTAGATTGTGCAGAAAACACTAAGACCAGGCGCGGGGGTTGGCAGCGGCCCACTTGGGGGTCACGGCAGGAGGGCGGACCCCTCTTCCCAGACAATCCCCTGCCTCTCGATCGCCCGCCTCAACATCACAGGGTGACTGACTCTCTCTCTCCCTATCAGGCTCATACCATGTACCAAGTGGGGCTGATGGAGACTGACCAGCACATTGAGTTTTTCTGGGGTGCATTGGAGACGTTTGCTCAGGAGGAACTCTGCAAATTCATCAAGTTTGCCTGCAACCAGGAACGGATCCCTTTCACCTGTCCCTGCAAAGATGGGGGTCCTGACACTGCCCATGTCCCCCCATATCCCATGAAGATTGCACCCCCAGATGGCACTGCAGGTACCCTCCTTCCCCTGGGGCACTCCAGTGAAGGCATTGGAGCCAGAATGCATGTGTCCTATTCCAGGCAGGGAAGCTGGGCCCTGGGCTAATCCAGCTGAATGATCCAGCCTGCTCCCATCATCCCCCAGCTTGGCCCCTAGGAAGGGGGTTTTCCAAGCCCAGTCACTGTCACTGCTCTCTCCTTCCTCTTGTGCCTCAGTGACCGTGGGCCACTCAGGGACTGGGTTGGGGCGGGGCGGGAGGCTGGTGGGCCGAGCTTCTGTGCCCGCCCAGCAGGCCGTCCTCCTCCCGTTCTGGGGAGCTGATAAGGGTCTGTGGCCGGTTATTTCACAGGTTCCCCGGACTCTCGGTACATCCGCGTAGAAACCTGCATGTTCATGATCAAGCTGCCCCAGTACTCGTCGCTGGAGACCATGCTGGAGAAACTGCGCTGTGCCATTCACTACCGGGAGGACCCCCTGAGTGGCTGAGCGGTGGCGGGGGAGAGCCCGCCTCAGGGCATGTGGAGGCGCGAGGAGCGGCCGCGGGGAAGCCCGCCAGCCCGGGAAGCCCACCTGGGGGGCAGTGCCTGGGAGGAGCTGGGACACGGGGCTTCTCTGCGGCCTGCCGTGTCCTCTCCTTCCAGAAGACCGCCTTTTGTACTTGTCAGTTTTGTGCTGGAGTGGTTCTTTGGCTGCCTCACTCATTTGTGGAATATTTGTAGGGTAGTTTAGTACCAAACAGTTTGATGTGTGATTTGATCTCCCCAGACAAGGAGTCCGGATCTGGGTATCCAGCTACTTGAGCCCAGGAGCCTCAGCCAGACAGAGGCCACTGGTGAGGGGCGCAGTCCCCAGCACTGCCTCCAGCCAGCCCAGACTCCTCCTGCCCCAGCCCCGCCCCCGGCCTCCCTCAGTGGACCCACGGGGCCTGTGCCGAACAAACCATTCCACTCTGCAACTTGCATCCCCTGCAAACTGCTGAGGCCAGCTAGCCAGTAACTGAGCTGGTCTGAGAGGCTGGAGAAGCGAGAGGACGTGTGGATTTCCTTGGCTCTTCCGGAGTCCTCTATCTGCCCTTGAAAAAGCAGCCACAGTGCAGTCAGTCATTGGTAGGGGCCTTCCCCACCCCCCGCCTCCCCCCAAGTCAGCAGAGGTCAGCCCAAGTGTGGACAGGCTGCCGTGGAACTCTGGGGGCGGAAGCCTCAGCAGCCGGCCGGGTCGAGTGGCCACCGTCCCCTCTCGACGGAAGGGCCTCTTCCCGAGGGCAACAACCAAGCACACAATTCCGATTCCGGCTCCCTGTTCTTGTGCTCCAGGATGGCCCTTCTCCCCCACACCTGTCCTGAAAGGAGGACACTTGGAACAGGAAGAAGCAGGCCACACATCCATCACCTTGAAAAAGGTGATTTGAGGTACCAAATCGGGAGTTTGTAGTCAGGCCACCGACCCCTGGGGCTGTGACCGGGGACCCGCTGGCCCCCAGAGGCAGGTCCCATAGTGGGACAGAACCTCGGTGCACCAAAGTGGGCACGGGACACTAGGGAAGAGTCTCCGCTACCCACTGGACATTTGTCATCTGCCATCAGATCCACGCTGCCTCCCCCTCCCACGGGGAGCTTGGCCTCCGTGGTCGTGGGGTAGAGTGCTCTCAGCTCCCCCTGGATACTCGACTCTGGGCCTTGCCGGTTCTCACCGAATTGCAAAGCTGTATTTAGTGTATATTCTTGTGAATAGCGGGAGCTCTGAGTGCGAGGTCTCGAGGGCTTCGGCACATACACGTGTGCCTGAGAGGAGAAGCCCCTTCTTTCCCTGTGTGGGCTAGGTCTGTGCTCCCCTCCGAGTGAACGGAGACAGGTTAGAGCTGTCGGCTACGTCACCACCCTGTTATTCTTCACAAACGTATTAATGACCATTTTATACATCCATATATATATGCATATATAGACCCCCTTTTCTCCAGTCTTCTAAAATAAAGTCTAGGACTAATCTCTACTACTGAAGTGAATGCGTTGTCAGGTCGCTGGAGCCTCCTGGAGGGGAGGGAGGCGGGGCGCCATCCACCCCCCCCACCCCTCTGGCTACGACCTCAGCTGGGGAACCACAGCAGGACCGAGCTGCTGCCCCTCAGCGCCCTGTCTGTCTGCTCCCACTGTGGCTTGTTAAATACGGCTCCCGAGTAAGTTGTCATCGCTGCTCTTCGTGGTCCCCCTTTCCATCCACTCCTTGAGCGGACTTGAAATTCTGTAGCTACCTCCCCTGTTGGGGTTTGGGAAGCTCCTGCCAATCCCATGGCCCCACCTGAATGACAGCTGTGAGTAAGTCAGATTCCTGCTGCTAACGTCCTGCTCCCCCTCCCAGAGGCCTGTGGACATCCCCAGCCTGGGCCAGACGTTACACGGCGTGTATTTATTATCCTTATTTATGGTTCCTTTGACCCAGTGCTCTTTACACGCTGGCGCTGTGTGAAGGGCCCGTGCTATGTCCCGGGTATCCAAGTCCACAATAAATAACCTTCATCTGATTTTGATTTCTCTGAAGTCATGTTATTGTCGATTCTGGCTGAGAACAAGTTCCAAGAATGTTACTGACAGAGAATGATGTATTTTGGTGGCTTTGACACGATTTAACTGCCTCCAGATGGCTTGGAATTAAAAATTTTTTGAATCATCATGGTTTCTTTGCACTTCAACTGTATTTACTCCCCAGGGGGTCCCGGGGTAGGCCTCCATCTGTGGGCCCTGGCAGGACCAGCATCACCTAAGGGGCAGCCCCATTGGTCGTTAGGCAGAATCAGACCACCTCTGGGCGTGCACCCAGGAGGCTTGGTCATAACCACTCTGCTGCATTTCTACCTACTTGCACACAAAGTGTAAATATTTTGTACAAAAGGGAAAAAAGCTAGTTGAGCCCCGCCTCTGCATGAGCCCTTTGGCCTGCAACCTCAGATCGCTTTCACTCACTCCCCAACCCCTACTCGGTACAGAGAACATTCGAACAGCAGGCCCCCAGCTCCCTGTGTGAAGATCCCCCCCCAGGCCCTGCCCCATCAGGCACAGGGCCACTTGTTTTAAATCTCTTTAATCTGCATTTCTTGTATTTAATAAATGCCTACTTTGGTGGATGTGTCCTTAAAATGTCGTTATTTGAGGCCTCGTAGCCATCAGCTCGGACCACTGCCTAGAAGAGCTACCCCCTTACTCCTCTCCTTCTGATGTGCCCCCAGGCCTAAATGTGCTCAATGTCTCAGACTCCTAGGAGGAGACTCAAGTGTGGAGTAAGGAAGACCCGGGTTCAAGCCCAGCCTCGTTAGCTGTGTGACACAGTCACTTTACCATTTGCCTCAGTGTCCCCAATTGTAACGAGGACTGATGAGACAGTAAAGTGCTTATGCCTGACACATAGTACTTCTTATGGGGGGGGGGGTGTGCAGCTGACCCATTTACTAACTTACACTGCTTGGCAAGAACACGTATGAGAAAGGGGTTTTCTCAGAATGGGACGGCATCAACGAGGGCACGGTAGGCCCCACCAGGATTGTGCTGAAGTCATGTGCACAGCCCCTAGTTAGCAAAAGAGGAAGCCCAAGCTTGAACGTTGTATTCAAAGGTCACCCCATGCTGTCGTGGGGGAGGGGCACAAAAGTGGTCCTTCATCCCTCCCTCTTTGAGGAAAACTCAACAGCATTCACTTGACCCCACAATACACCAAAGACAGGAAACATCACAGGTAGGCTGTGCTCCAAGTACAAATTTTATTTCTATTATAGGGAACTTTAAAAAATTAAAATTAAAAAGGAAAAAAATAAAATAAAAAAAAACAAGGGACTCTGAAATTAAAATATTTTCAGAGCCAACCTGCAGAACTGCTTGGGGGCGGGGGGGGGGGGTGAGAACACCACTCTGCAGGGGGCCCAGGTCCACCCTGCGGCTCCAGTGAGATAGGCTATTTTCACAGACAAGCAGCCCTATCAGGGAACCAATGACAAGGTTTCCTGAACGGCCACCCCCGAACGCCCCTGGGGCAATGCTCTTCAAGTCCCAGGAAGGAGCTGCGCTGGTGGGCCTAACACCAGTCCCCGAGGTCCAGCACCTCGAAGTGAAAACATCAAGGTTGGTGGTTGGTTCCCCCTTTTGGCCAAAACCCAACATCCCCCTCACTGGAGTTCCCTGACCCAAGGGAAGTCTACTGTTCAGGACATGAATTTCAAAGCTAGCACAGAGAACAGGAGCATATAGGTCAGCTGGCTACAGGAAAGCCCCAAAAAACACTGAGCAAGCTCCCCTCAGGCAACAGGAGAATGACTTCACAGACAGCACAGAAGGCAGGAAGGAGATGACTGGCCAGGGCCACTACCCACCCTCCACCCCCACAACACTGCAAGGAGACGGGGCCTCGTGGGACAGGGAAGCCTTTCACCGAGGGGCTTCTCGACCTCGACAAGGCCCCAGCCCACAGGCAGACATGGAAGTCTGACTAGGCCGGCCTCCCTGGGCTCTGAACGATCCTCCCCACTCTGACCGCTTCCCAGTGTAAAAAGTTAGAAAATGAAGGCTGCCTAGAAAAATTAAAATCCATACGAGGTTCTCTGTTGGAACAATCAGAGAGCCAGCATCTTGCACCAGGGCAGGCGCTGCTGTGCATAGAAGGGTCAAACCAAGCTAACATCTCCAGCCCTGAGGCTATTCCTCCTCTTCCTCAGCATCACCAGCCGCTGGTTTAGGAGATTTTGTCTGCGGAAACACCACACAGCAGATGCGATCACCTTTCGTTCCTGAGTGGCCCCTCCCTTCTGCCTCTTCCCAATCCTCCTGGTACCCACAGGGCTGCCCTCCCCTGGAATGCTGGTGGGAAAGCAGAGCCCACAGGAGAAGGTGCTCACCAGCCCAAAGAGGGGCCCGGACCCTCCCCACCAACCTTGAGGGGAAGGTTTGCCAAGCCAGCACTGCTTGGTCACGGGGCAGGTACCCCCTGGGGGAGAGGCCTGCCCAGTGCTGGATCCCAGGTTACCTTAGTGGTCCTGTTTCGGAAGTTGGCGGCAGCAGGGGTAATCCGTGAGTTCCTTCCAACCTCATTCTTTACACTGAAAGGCCAGGAAAAGGAATTGGAAACCACCTCCCTGAGTATCTTAAGGTCTCGGGGACTAGTGCGGGCAGAAAGGGACGAAGGAGTAGCTGGGAGAGACTAAAAAGCCTCGTTCTGGGGGAAAGCCCTGTGGAAGCTGTCCACCTGCCTGCAGGCTACGAAAAAAGGAAGCCTACTTTCCAGCAGGGCTCCTTACTGCTCTAGGTGAGTGGTCATTTGTACAACTGGAGAGGTGGAGAGGTGACCAGAGGTCCATTACCAGAGGCAGGTCAGCTCTCCTAGGGGGTCTCCTACAGAGGACCCCCAGCTAACACTGTCTCTTTACTACCTACCTTGATCCATGTCTCACTGGAGGTACCCGGGAGAAACTGGGCACATAATTCTCAGGGTATAAACTTCGAGTAGGCCGAATGGCGGGGATGGGCCCCATGGCGGGGCTGTGATTCCTGCGACTCTGGCCTCTTGTCTCCAAGCTATCCAAGTTGCTGGCCTTCAGCACGCGGGGAGGGCTGGACAGCACCCCGGGCCGAGGGTCCAATGCAGCTTTAGGCAGTCTGTTTCGGGTAAGCCCTATGCTGCTCGTGGACCTGCTGGGGGGCAGGGGGTACTTTGGTTTGCCGGCTGCTTCCTGCCGTATGTCGTCCATATAGCAAGAAGACAAGTCTCCTGAAAGGGGAGAGGAAGACCATCAGTGATGTAAGAAGACCCATGCTGCTGGGAGTCAGAGCCAGAACCAGCAAGGGAACCTGGGACCATTCTCCAAGGGAAATTTAGGTGATACAAAAACAGAAGACACTAATTTTTTTTTTAAATCTCTCCAGTGCTCAGCTGAGATAATGCCCGTTAAGAGGTCAACGTCTCAGCCTGAAAGGCTGCTTAGATCCCCCTCTGCCCCGGGCCTCCTTACTCCTAAGCCAGCCAGCTCTATGGATTTGTTCAGAAAGCAGAATTAACTCTCACATATTAACACAAGAGCTGCAGTGATGCCCGACACAAAGCCCATTGTATTTTCCTCTAAAATTTATTTCTAAAGCAGTTTTACCTCCTCATTCATGGATTAGTACAAAATCATTAAAAATGAATTGACAGGGGCAGCTAGGTGGTGCAGAGGATAGAGCACCGGCCCTGAAGTCAGGAGGACCTGAGTTCAAATCTGACCTCAGACCAAATACTTGACACTTACTTACTAGCTATGTGACCCTGGGCAAGTCACTTAACCCTAATTGACTAAAAAATTTTGAAAAAAGAAAAAAAAGAATTGATGTTCTTAGTCCAAATAGGCTGGCATGGTCTTCCAAGCCCAGAGAATTCCTCAAGAAGTTAATATACACAGGAAGAAGTGAAGGTCCATCGTGGGCTCAAAGCCTGCAGGCAGGACCCTCTACCCCTCAATCTAAGATGAAGGGTCACGAGGCCCATGTGTGCCATGTCGGAGGTCCTGGTCGCTCTTTCCTCTGGAGCAGAAAGTGAGAAGGGAGGAACCAGGCTGATACCTTGGTGTCTGATCCGCCGCCTGGGCGCCTGCGGGGGCTTCTCCAGCCGCAACTTGTCTTGTTTGGGAAGTGGTTCACAGTCGGGAAGCAGCCATTCTACGGGGACGCCAGTGCCCGGGCGGAGGTCACACTGGTCCTAAGAACAGAAACCCAAAGGAGGCCTTTTTAGACAAGGGAACTCTCTCCTGCTCACAAAAAGCCTCTTTCTGGGGTAGAAGCTGGAGAATGGGCCCAAGGCAGTGTAAGGAGTCAACACAAAAGAGAATCGCCCCATCCAGGGCAGGAATGCCAACCGCCCCACACTGAGCAGGTCTTACCATCCTCCTGAGAGACGTAGCAAGCCAAGTTCCAGCTCTTCCCTTACAGAACTCCCCACCTGCCTCGGACCAGGGCCAGGGAATTTGGGAAAGAAGCTAACTGCATTTTCTATCTCTGCCGGAGGATGTCTATCTGCGAATTTCATCCTCTGCCACAAGGACGCAGCAACAAGCAAACAGCCTTAGAATGTCCCTGAGTGGGTCTTTGGCCAAAAGCAAACGCCTCCACTAAGAAGATAAAACTGATGCATATTGCATAGACGCATTTTCCTATGGAATGGGCTAGGGTCCATTCACTAAAGTACTCTGAGCAGCACTGTTACTGCTAGTTCTCAGAACAAAATCAGTCCGGACAGGAAGCCCATTTGCTACACTAGAAGGTTAGAACCAAAGAACGTCAGAACCAGCAGGCTGTCAAAGGGCCATGGAGAGGCCCAAGGCTCTCCTCCTTCATCATGGTTCACAAAGAGGGCAAAGGGCTGGCCCAAAGCCACACAGCTGGTGAGTGGAGAGATCCCCTGTACCGGCTTCTCTCCTGGAGGGAGACCTCTGAGATTAAACACGCTGACCTCCAAGCTCAGCCCCACAGCGCCACCATCCAAAATCGCCATCCTGAAGCCCTCACCCGATCCCGGCTACGGTCACAGCTAGCCAATCTGTGGGCTCACTGAGCATCAGCCCAGTAGCGCTGGCTCAATGAGCCAGAAAAAAAGGACCAGGACTTCTAACCGGGGAGCTAACCAACGGCCCAGAGTCCAGGAAGACTTCCCTTCCCATTAACCCTCAAGTCCAGTCTCCACATGACTGCAACCGGCAAAGCCCCATACCTGGTGGTGGAAAAGGACTTCCTCTTCTAACTGAATGCCACAGAATTCACAGGGAATAATGACGCTCTCCCTGGAGGGCGCAGCTGGCAGACCCAACAGGGAGCGGAACCTGCTGCTGACAGCCCGTGTGGCTGGCAGGTCCAGGAACCTCTGAAGCGGGTCCTCACGGTCCTCGCGGTCCCCTTGGTCCTGGGACAGGCGTGGGGGAGAGCTTCTCTTACTGAAGGAAGCCAGGGCACTTGCAGGGTTACAGCCCGTCTGCCATTTGGAAGGTTACGATCAGTCACCCCAGGGAATGCAAGATAATTTGGTGATTAGAGACCCACCCCACTGCAAGGCTGGCTCCCACCAAGGCTTTTTTTTGCCCCACCCCCCGCTGGACGTGCTTTGGAACGTCACTGTGCCAAGGTGGGGCCGCTGCATCCCTAACATCCACCCCACAACCTATGGCTGGAATGTCATCCTTCGACTTTCTCTCCTCAAACCAGCCTCCAATCTGGCTCCTGACCATCTCACTGCCCAGACACAGCGCTCTAGAGCTACCACTCATCCTCCCAATCGCCAGAGGGGAGGCCTCTTTTCCAGTCCTCCCCCTCTGACCTCCCACTAACTACTTCCTCCTCCAGAATGCTCTGAGTTCTCCCTCCTGGGTTGTCATGATAGGCCCATCACCGTAGCCCAGCCCTTGTGGGTTCTGTCGTGGAGCCTTCTCTTTTCTCTCTAGACCCTCTCAGTCACCTCATCAGCTGTCTCTATAGAGAGGATTCTCAGATCTATGCATGAGCCCTAGTCTGGAAAGAAGGGCTCAGCTCCCAGGGCTGCCCAGAGCTTTGGTCTCCCATCACCAACTACCTGGGAAACATATCAAACGGGATGTCCCAGAGACATCTCAAATCCAGCATGTCCAAAATAGCATTCATCTTTCTTCCAAGCTCATTCCTCTCTAAGCTTCCCTATTTCTGTCAGAAACACCCATCTTCTCTGCCTCCCAGAATCCCCTCAAGTTCTACTTTCTACAAGACGCCCTTCCTTCTCTGCTACCCAAATGCTAGCGCTTTCCCCTTTCCCAAGGACCTATGATCTTGAGCTGAATGTGTACACACAAAAACATGTACATTACAATGTCTCTCCTAATAGAAAGCAAGCATCCTAAGAGCAAGACTTGTTTCCTGTCTCTGTCCCTTCGCCCCAGCACCTGGCATACAGTAGGTCCCTAATGCTTGCTCATTACTAACCACTGAAGGCAATCCAACCTCCTCCCCATCAGGAATGACCTAACTCAACTCTCACACCCAGCACTTTCTTTGGAATGCTTACCTTTCTAACACTGTGGACGAGTCATGTCTTACCTGCCCCGCCCCCTTTGGGTAGGACCCCCATGCAGTCCTCAGGGGACACCCACAGCATACATAACGCTCTTGTAAGCAGTAGGCATTTAATAAGTGTTGGCAAGCCACCAATGACATCCAGTGCTGAGCCACAGAGAATGGGCTCCCTGCCCCACCGCCCAGGCAGGAGCCCCTTTCCGTGCCAGTGACTGGTGCTGCCCCTCACAACGTACCTGATGAAGAATCAGGTCTTCCTCAGGATAAAGCTCCTCACAAAACTCACAAGGCAGCATGGTCTCATCACCTGCAGAAAGGCCGAGCATGCCTGTCTCCACCTGGCCCCCATCCCACTAGGTGTTCTAATGCCCTCTTTACCAAAGACCCCCTGGGTCTCACACCACTGGCCCATCACCACAACCATTCTCACGCCCAAACTGTTTCTACATGGCCAGGCCCCCCCATTTATCATCCTCTCAACTGTCCCTCTGGCCGGTAGGGATGAGGCAGTAAGACTATCCATTCCAATGGCCTCAGTCTGAGAGGTTTCTTTTCATGACACTAAGAAGGAATCAGCAATTTAGAAGATTCTCCTTTTTCTAGGATGTGGAAAAAGGCAGTCAAAAGAAGGTGGTCAGAACACCCAAAGAGACACAAGGAAATGAGAAATTAATTTGTCCTCAGTCTTGATAACGCCTTCGGGATCGGCAAAAGCAAACCCCAAAGTCAAAGGCCAGTGGACCCCTTCCCGTGCACACACAGGACAATTCACTGAGTCAGCAACGTGCCCCAGCCCACCCTCTCTCCCTCTAGTTCTTGACAATTCTCATCAGGGGAGAGGGGGGAGGTCCCGAAGCACTGGCCACTGCCCCAGAGCTCCGTTGGGCTCTACCTGCCACAAAGTGCCTCACCAACTGCTGTTCTTTCAACAGGTTACCCCTAAGTGGGTCCCCTGCTCGTGTCCAAGTTTTATCTTTCTTAAACTTACTCTTTGACTCCTTTGGACCCTCCGTGGCTAGGAAAGGCTCAGCGTAGAGCAGGTCAGTGTCCTGGGCCTGGCCCAGACACGCAGCTGGGCCGAGGTCTTCAGAACACACGGCTCTCCAGAAGTCCTCGAGGTGGGCGGCTGTGCTGCTGGGGGTACCGCTCTCGCTCTGCAGGCTCAGGGCCAGCATGTAGTCCAAATGGGCATCTTCCTCACCAGACACTGGGGGGGACAGCTGGCTTTTATTCCCCATGTGCCTCTCCTGTTTTTCCGCTTGAGCAAAAACCAGCAGAGAAAGACACATTAGAGATAGGCAGGCACTCCCGTGGGGTCAGCTCCCTACCTGTGACCAGCCATTTCCTATTTCACATCAAAGGAGAACCGCTACCAGGCCTGCCTGGGAAACTTCCTTCACCACATGAGAGAAGAGTGGGAAGGAGGCCAGGATGCCCCATGTGTCATCACCCCCCACCCCCACCCCCCCCTTCAGGAAACACCAAAGCCCTTGGTTCCTCCCGAGATCCTCTGCCCTGCTGCAGTGATGCCCATGAGCACACCCTCCTCTTGCCCCCACCAGTGCCCAGGATGGCTCACCTCGATTCTGGTCTAGCTGCATGGCAGGCCCAGCCCCTTGGTTTGGATTTCTTGCCCTCTGGTCGGCTATGAGACGGCTAAAAAAGGGATCCTCCAAGGACCTCGAAAGCCTCTGCAGAGGTCTGGTGGGGTTTTCGGGACCCAGCATGTTTTGAACAGTCTGTGCTATGAACCACGCTCCATCCTCCTCCTCCTCGTCATCGTCATCATCCTCATCCTCGTCCTCCTCACTCTCATAGCCATGAGGAGGCCTGGTTCTCGCCTCTCTCTTTTCTTCCACCTCTCTCCCACACACTTCAGGGTGAGCCTTGAGGTCTTTCACCATAACATTCCGGCCACACTTGCCACAGAGCTCAGTGCGGGCCCCACAGTAATCTTCATGGTCCTTCAGTTTGAGGAAGGCAAGCTCCAACTCACAATGCTGGCAGACAGCAAGCCTCAAGGGGCATTCCAGGGCCTGCAAACAGAGAGGCAGAGGCTTGCTTCAGTGGCCCAGGCCACAGAGCTCTTAGAGGTCCCATTCAAGGACCTGGCCACCCACCAGAACTGAGCTAGGCCTCAGCTCCCACCAACTGCTTCTGCTCTGGGCTTGAGTTAGGAAGCTGGGAGATTTTGCTGACTAGAAAACCATTTCACAATCTTTACGGACTTGTGCACAGCTCTACCAACATTAAAAGGCTCCTCCTCCAAGCACTTAACATATACAGGTGAATAAGAACAAACTGAATTTTATGCTTAACTGGAAGCGGTCATTAAAATTAGAAAATACACATGAAGGACTTTGTGATGAGAATGTACCCATTGCTTGCCTCTGAAGCTTAAGGCTCTAATTTTAATGCAATACTATTTCTAAAGCTTATGTAATCCGTAATCACAATGCTGAGAGAGAACCAAAGAACGCTCCAAATTCACAAACCTTCCGTACCTTTAGTACTAATGCCAGTGAGGGAACTGAGGGTATTAAGTGGTGGTGGGAACTGACTGAACCACACCGATTCCACCTTGTGACTCACTTCTGGAGCAAGCTCAGCTCCCTTTCTACTCAATTAGGGGTCTATCCAATTTCTGTCTTGTGAGAAAACTTTATCAATTATGGGAATTGTGAGAAAACTCTACTGCACTGTTTGAACCCAGCCCCGTGTGGCCGGGAAGCTGCACCACCTTTCCCTGCTGCCTACAGTCCCTTAACCAAGGACTGAGGTTATGATGAGAAGCCCAATCAAATCCAAAGATCAGTGCAAGGAGTTTCCTCACAATTATACATCTCAAGCAACCCATAAGTCTTATTTGAGAACTGGCACTATGCTGGTTAATCAGTTATTATTTCCATGTTCCTTTTTTTTTTTTTCTTTGCAACTGGGGTTAAGTGACTTGCCCAGGGTCACATAGCTAGTAAGTGTCAAGTATTTGGTCTGAGGCCGGATTTGAACTCAGGTCCTCCTGACTTCAGGGCCGGTGCTCTGTCCACTGCGCCACCTAGCTGCTCCTCCATGTTCCTTTGATTGTTTACAGGCACTTGAGGTGGGCAGTGGGACACTTCTTTTTTTGATTTCAGAGAATTGCACCTGTTTGCTCTCCCCCTTCCAACTTGGAAAGTCCCTAATTTTTCCTCCAACTAGAAATCAGACCACCTAATTTTGTATCCTGGTTAGCCTGTTAATTGTTTTCTTTTGATGCCTAACAATCCGGTCTCCCCCTGCATTTGGGGTCCTCTGCCAAAGCTGAGGGGCCTGGTCCCGATCTGTTAGGTAATTGGCACACAATGCTTAATAAATCAGTATGCTCCGAAGCTGAAACCTCTGTTTCCTCGGTCATTTCAACTTTCACCCGTTATCTCCCCTCGCTGAATGAAGTGGCTTACGAGCTTGCTAATAAAGTCCTGTAAGTCACTGCTAAACCCCCTAGAAGAGCAGATACACGATACACCATGAAAAGGTGCTTCAGAATCTCAGCATGACAAGACTCTTCGGGACAGGCCAGCCCTTACTAGCTTCTCCCTTCTCTGATCCAAGTGGGAGGTCCACTAACCAACTCCTTCCCCTGCAGTTCTGAACCTACTGGGATCTGGGATCTCTCACCAAATGCTCTTTGAGAGTCTGTATAGGCGTAAGTAACATGTGAGAAACCAGTAGGTCAGAATGAAGTGATGAGATATTAGCCAGGCCTTGTGCCAAAGAGTAGTCCATGCAAAACTGTCCACCACCAGCCCGGATGAGCACAGGGGCCAGCCAAGTGAGCAAATGAGAGCCCTGGAGTTCTGAAGGCAGACTCAGAGCCCTGGCCATCTGCTCCTAGCAGGGCCAACTGAACCAAAGCTGAACCAACCGTCCCCTGACAGCAGAGGAGGCCTGGCAAGGTGGAAGAGGCCACGGGAGCAGGGGCTGCTTTGCAAGTGCAAGTAACATTGTGTGACCAAGTGAGGCCCAAAGCACCAGACTCCCCCTGGAAGGCAAGGGTACCAACCTCGTGGTTCGTTAACTGCCGTCTTTCCATCTTCATGTTACATTTACAGGTCACCTAGGGTGAGAATGAAGAATGATTAAGTCTATTTTCTGAAGATAAGCCCACAGCAATGTTGGGTTGTGAATATGGAAGAGGATTAAGCTACCTGGCTGTGCTCCAGCTCCACGTGGGCCTTCATTTCCGATTTCGGGACTGGCTCCTTGCAGAGGTGGCACATGCCGATGTTTCGTCGACAGTGAATTTCATGGATGGTAAAGTTGGGCATGGGAATTTCTCTTTTGCTACAGAAACAAACAAAATAAAAGTGTCTTTATTTCCTGACAGCTACATCTCTTTCTCCCACCTTCCAACTGCAAGACGAAACATTTCAAGCTCCAAGGCCGGTTCCTGGGGCCCTTCACGCCAGGTTCCTGGGCAGGCAGGCCTGGTGCTCTGGCTCCACCCTTCTTCCAGAATGTCTCTTTCTCCTTTACTCTACTCATTTCTCTCCTGCTTTAAAAAATGAAACCCTCTACGTTTTGAGTTAACACTCTGAGTCTTCATTCAGCCCTCCACATAATGAGTAATCTACAATTATCCCACCATTTGGAGGTGACTAATTGAAGGGAACACATGAGAAACACATTCAGGCTTCAAATCCAGGAAAAGATAAAACTTGAAGTGGTGGAGTTCAAAACTCTGAATTCAACGAAGACGCAGAAGAGCCCCTAGGGCCTGCTCTTTGCAGCAGCTCCTCCTCGCAGGCCCAGCCGGCAGGCTGCCCCGCACCGCCATGGTACCTTGTAGAGTGACCTCCCTGCACCAGAGAAGGAAAACTCCCTGAGGCCAGATGGGCCTAGCACAGGGCTCACCACTGATTAATGGACTCTCCAAAGTAAAAGTGCAAGCTACTTATTGGCAACCAGAGAAGAGACTGTTTCCAGTCACTCATCAGAAAAATACAAGTTAAAACTAAAGGTTTCACCTCAAACCCTGCAATGTGGTAGGCAGCAAAAGCTGGGACATGTCATGAAAGGGCTATAGGAAGACAAGGACATGAATGCAAAGCGGGGGAGCTGGGAAGCGGGCCAAGCATTCTGGTAAGCAATTTATAATTATGCTAAGAAAATGACTAACCAACCCAAACCCTCCGACCCAGAGATCCAAGGGCATGGGGAGGTGCATACCAGCCAGAGGAAATCAAGAAGAGGAAACTTTCTATAGATGCTGGCGGCTATTCTTATTAACAATAATGCCACAACATTTTTAACAGCAGCAGCAGCAAAGAACTGGAAACTAGGAGGGCCCCTCACCCGGGGTCTAGGCAGACAAAGGCCAGGGAATAGCACTGCTCTATAAAACAAACGAGCAAGAATTCAGAGAAGCCTGGCGAGCAAGTATAGCAGGGACTGAGGCGGAAGAAAGCAGAAATACCAAAGCCACCCTCGCCAGCCCTGGCCACCTCACTTTGGGGGAGCGGGTGGTTTGGGGTTTGTCTTTGTATTCATACTCCCCACACACAGGTGGCACTTCATCGATGCTCCATGACTGACTGGCTGCCAGTGCTACCAGCTGAGGTCAAGGGTCAGACAAAGTCTTGCTCTCCTGGGGTTTTGCTTTTAATTGTTTTTCACTGTCACAAGGGGAGGTTTGAATTCAGAAATGACTATCAATAAAACTTAAAAGAAAAACGCAGATTACTTCATGGGACACAAGGAAAGAAAGCATGAGCCCAATTAGCCTTTCCTTATCATGAGCGCGAAGCCTGGAATCAGAAAGACCTGAATAGCTGGGTGACCCTGGGCAGGCCACTTGACCTGTCTCCTCCTCCTTAAAATGGGGATACGAGTAGCCCCAGCACCCCAGGGCTGCTGTGAGGATCCAACGAGACAGCACCTAGCACATGGTAAGTGCTATCGGGGCTTGGTATCAGTACCGTACTATGATGCAGCCCAATACCCCGCACTGCTCATGGCACAAGACCGCTTGATTCGGGTCTTGCTTTCACTGCCCCCACCAAAATTGGGAAGTCAATCCTGCCTCTCACCTCCGCTTTTACTTTCCTCATATGGAAGGTCATCTCCCTTCTAATTCACTCATCAAAAAACTTTTCCAAGGCCCAGCTCAGGTCCCATTTTCCCATCTTCTCATCAGACTTGGAACTGCAAAGTGCCTTACACCTAATCTAATCCAACCCCATAGGATCCAGTTGACCTCATTTCCAGTCCTGTGCTGTTCCCATGCTATTGTTCAGTCATTTCAGTTGTGTCCACTCTCGGTGACCCCATTTGGGGTTTTCCTGGCAAAGATACTGGGAGTGGTTTGCCTTTTCCTTCTCTAGCTCATTTTATAGATGAGGAAACTGAGGTAAACAGGGAGAAGTGACTTGCCCAGGGTCACACAGCTAGTACGTGTCTGAGGCCAAATTTGAACTCAAACCCAATGCTCTGTTCACTGCGCCACCATAAAAATCTCCTAAAATTACTCTGAAAATAAGCCCCACCCCACAAGACCAAGGAAACAGCTGAGTGCTTTGTAAAGGGTCAGAGTAATTCCTTCCCAAAGAGCCCTGCCTTCACAAGCTTAAAATAAACCTAAAAACAGCGACTCCCCACTCCCATCGAAAAAATCCTCCACGAAGAGTTTGGGGCCTCAGAAGTGACTCAGTTATTCAAACAAATTACCCATGAGGCACCTGGAACACTAGCTCCCATGCTGCAGGGCCCTCTAGGCCTCCTATAACAGGCCACTCTAGAAAAAGGCAGCCTTTTCCCCCGTTGCTCTTCTGATTAAAACTTAAAAAAAAAGAAAAAGAAAGAAAAGAAAAAATCCCTCCTGTAGCACTTTTCTGGCACAAACAAATTTCACGTCTGTCTGTGCACTGACCCCACAATGTATTGTGAAGGTACGGGCTGATCTGAACTCCATTTGGTCCAATCCTAAAAGGTGGGAAGGCAGACCTCTGCAGTGGATCAGGAGGCTCTGGGTTCTGGCCCAGGGTCTGCTACTCAGTCACTCAGCCATTGGGGGCCAGCTCCCTCATCAATTAAATAAAGGGAACCTTTGACTATGTGTTCTAGAACAGGGGTTCTTGACCTAGGGAACTTTTTTTTTAATAATACATTTTGAAAATTATGTTTCAATATCACCGATTTCCTTTGAAACCCTATGTATTTTATTTTATGGATTTAATATCATCGCTCTGAGAAGGGGTCCCTGAGCTTCCCCAGACTGCCCAAGGAGGCCAGCACACAAAAAAAAGGTGAAGTCCTGTTCTCAAAGGTCCCTTCCAGTTCTAAATCCTCTGATCTCCAAGCTCATTCCCTCACTCTCAGTCTTCTCCAGGTTCTGTCCACCTCCCTCACCAGCCAGAGTTAATTACACACCAATAATAATCAAGTTGGCTGCCAAGAAGTCTGGACCAAGTTTGGTTTTTCCAAGTCTGGCCCTGCCCAAAAGCACAACACACCCAACTCATATAACAAAGAACCGATTCAATTCAATTAACATTGATTGAGCCTCTACTGTTACACAGGAGAGAAAAAGATAAATTAGACTTTTTGGTCTCAGGACCCCTTTACGCTCTTAAAAATGGAAGACCCCCAAAAGCTTGTTCATTTGGGTTATCTATATTGATATTTACCATATTAGAAATCAAAATTAATACATTTTCTAATTTTAAAATTCCTTTAAAAATAATGAAAAGAACACAAAAAAATAACAATTTTTCCAAAACAAAAAATAATTTATGATAAGAATGGCATTGTTTTACATATTTTTGCAAATCTCTTTAAGGCAGAATTCTCAAAAATGCTTCTGTATTCAATTTGCTGTGATACATGTGTGGTTGGAAAAGGGAGGAATATTTTAATAGGCAATTAACATCTTAGAATGATGAAAATAGTTTTGCACTTGAAGACCCCCTAAAAGGGTTTCAAGGACCCCCAGTTCTCAAACCATACTTTAAGAACAACTGAATTAGACATAAGCCCTCCAGGAGAGTATATTCTAGTAGAAGAGATAAAGATAAGCCATGAACACAACTAAATGTGGTATAAGGTAAAAGGGAATAAACAATAAATAGCAGATTTGTATAGCAACTTACTACTTACAAAAACACTTAACATAAATTTGTTATCTGATGCTTACCACGGTGGACAGCTCACCTGGGAGTCAGGAGACACCATGATCACCTTCCAACCTTGACTCTAGCTAGTGGCCATAGGTTAGCCACAGAATTTCTAAGCTGGCAAGTACCTCAAAGGCCAAGACCTGAACAAGTTCTCTCCGCGACATCCCTGATGACAGGTCGGCCAGCCTTGGCTGGCAGAGCTCCAACCGTGGTGAGCTTACCACTTCTTGAAGCCACCGAGACCACTTATGAATAGTTCCATTACTGGGCAGTTTAAAGCCTCAGTTTCTCCTTAGTCCACTCATTTCTTCTAGTTCCAGCCTCAGGGCGCTAAGTCTCATGCCTATTCTATAAGACAGCCCGTCAAAACATTTGGCAGAGTTCACATTTCCCCCTCTCTCCTAACTCCAAATTTTTTTCCCTCTTCAGGCTAAATATCCAACTCATTCCCTCAAATGATACACGCATATGTTCAGTCTGTGACCATTCTGGACCCCTTCCTCAGCACCCTTCAGCTTATCAATGTCCTTCCTCAAAGAAAATACCCAGAATTCAAGATAACACTCCAGTACCACAGGGCTATCAACCTCCTGACTCCTGGACACTACACAAGTTTGGAAGGCAGTCAAAGATGGCAAGAGATGTTGTGGCTGCCACATCTCACCACACACTCCTACTGAACCTGCCCTCCACTAAAAATAACAACTTCTCTGAGCCTCTGTGTGATTGGCATCAAAGGAGCGCGACACTGTACCTGCCTCCATACTGCTGAATGGATCAAATCGGACAATGCATGGAAAAGACTTTGTTAAGTCAGCCCTTAAAGCAACAGATTAACGTCAGTTCTTGGAACTCAGTCTAGCACAGAAAAGACCTACAAGATAATGAACAAATCTCTCATGTTGGTAACAGCCTCTCAATCCTTACACGTAATTACCACTTGGTCCTACAAAACAATGTTACAAAGGAATCTCTCATCGACTCCCAAAGGTTCACTTTATTGCCGCTGTATACAGTACATAGGTGTTTCTCTCCTAAGCACCATCAGTTGCCACTAGATATCCTCCTGGATATATCCCATAGTTATCTTAAGCTCATTTCTCAAAGGGCAAATAAATCCCCTCACAAAAACTTTACTATAATATGAGGATAACTGACTGGGGTAAAGAGACAAAAGACTACCAAATATCTGATTGACTTAGATCCCTTCTTCTCCAAGCCTTGGCTTTCAAAAAAAGCTGCAGAAACTTTTAACTAAAAGTGATTTAGTTAAGACTTAGGGATATACAGGGGCCGCTAGGTGGCACAGCAAATAGAGCACTGGCCCTGGAGTCAGGAGGACCTGAGTTCAAATCCGGCCTCAGACCAGACACTTGACACTTACTAGCTGTGTGACCCTGGGCAAGTCACTTAACCCCAATTGCCTTGCCAAAGGGAAAAAAAAAAAAAAGACTTAGGGATATGCAATTTTTTTAAATTACTTTTTTAGATTTTTAAAACTGTATTTTACATGCTTTTTATCATCTCTCTCCCACTAAACAAAAAACAAACCAAAAAAAAAAAACCCAACAAATAATAAAACCTTTATCAGAAATATGACTTTAGGCAAAACAAATTCCTATACTGGGCCATGCCCACATCCACGCCCCAAAATGTGTGTCTGCATTTTAAGTTCGCCACTTCTCTGGCAGAAGGCTAAGTAAGCAGTGTCTCACTCTTCCAGAATCGTGGTTCGCTTATCCCAGCTCTGAAGTCGTTTTTCTCCATACTTGTGATAATCCCTATATCATTACCTGTTCTGGTACTGCTCACTTCATAAAAGGTCTTCCCAGGTTGCTCTGAAACTGTCCATTTCACCATATTATGGCACAACAATATTCTACTGGATTCAGAAACCAAAATTTGATTGGCCAATTTGCCTATTGGAGTACTGTCCCTTAGTTTCCAATTTTTGGCCCCTAGAGCTGCTATAAATATTTCTGTACCAATACAAGCTCCTACCCACTTTCTTTGATCTCTCTGGAGGACAGGCCTCATAGTGGTACAGCTGAGTCCAAGGGAATGGATGGTTAGTCATTTGGGAAGCATAACAAATTACAAATTGCTTTCTAGAACTTGTGGATCAATTTACAGATTTACCAAGGGTGCAACAGGGTCCTACTTTCCAACACATTTGATATCTTCTTCTTATCATCCCCACCAGTCTAATGGGTATAAGTTTGCTTTTGTCTGCATTTCTCAAATTATTTTTGATTTAGAACATTTTATATGGTTGTCGACAGCTTGCATTTCTTCCTTTTCAAACTGCCTATTCCTATCCCTTGGTCATTTATCTACTGAGGAATGGCTTAG
The DNA here is from genome assembly GCF_900497805.2 of Vombatus ursinus. Classification (NCBI taxonomy): domain Eukaryota; kingdom Metazoa; phylum Chordata; class Mammalia; order Diprotodontia; family Vombatidae; genus Vombatus; species Vombatus ursinus. The sequence goes on along the minus strand of NW_020941065.1, from coordinate 211,203 downwards.
TTTTATCACCTGAATTCTGTATCTTAGAAATGAGATCTTTGTCAGAGAAGCTAGTCACAAAGATATTCCTTCCCCTATTTACATGTGGACCCTCTTATTTCCCTTTTACATTTAATCTACTCCCATATGGCAGGGACTGGAGCGTGTGTTCAATCCTCCTTTATCAAATTTGGATGAAAGTGAAGTTTGTGGGATGCCTGCCTGCCCTCCCCTGTCCTCTATGATTATATGCTCTTCATCTTATGTACCTTTATGTCATGTGTCATGTCTTTTGATGTTAACTCATAATCCTTTTCTTCCCCAATACTGTACTCTGGCCCTCCCATTTTTGTCTTCTAAAATCATCAAAACAAAACAAAACCATCCACGGGCCCTCTGTCATTTTTACCTTTTTTTCCTATGACCCTTAACTGGGCACCTAGATGGCACAGGGGATAGAGGACTGGGCCTGGAGGGAGGAAGACCAGAGCTCAAATGTGACCTCATTCACCTACTAGCCATATGATCCCGGGCAAGTGACTTAACCCTGTTTGCCTCAGTTTCCTCATCTGTAAAACGAGCTGGAAAAGGAAATGGCAAACACTCCAGTATCTCTGTGAAGAAAACCCCATGAACTATAGGTCGGATTTTGCCCAAAGGGCTATAAAACTGCATACCCTGGTCATAAAAACAAGAAAAGGACCCACATGTACAAAAATATTTATAGCAGCTCTTTTTGTGGTGGCAAAGAATTGGAAATGAAGGGAATGCTCATCAGTTGGAGAATGGCTGAACAACTGTGGTATAGGAATGTAATGGAATACTATTGTTCGATAAGAAATGATGAGCAGACTTCAGAAAAACCTGGAAAGACAATGAACTGATGCTGAGTGAAGTGAATAGAACCAGGAGAACATTGTACACAGTAATAGCCACACTGTGCAGTGACTTACCTTGACAGACTTAGCTCTTCTCAGCAATGCAAGGATCTAAGATCACTCCCAAAAGACTCATGATGGAAAACACTACCCACATCAAGAGAAAGAACTCTGGAGTCTGAATGAAGATGGAAGCGTACTATTTGCTCTCCTTTTCTTTTGCTTCTTCTTTCTCGTGGTTCCTCCCATTGGTTCTAATTCTTCTATACATCGTGATTAATGTGAAAACATGCTTAATATGAATGTATAAGTAGAGCCTATATAAGACTGCATGCCATCTTGGGGAGAGGAAAGGAGAGGAAAGGGGAGAAAATTCAAAACTCAGATTCTTAATGGAAGTGAATGTTGAAAACAAAAAATAAATTAATTATTAAAAAAAAATAATGACAGTACACAGGTAATTCGAAAATAGTATTTTTATGACAATGAGACCAGAAAACATAAATATGCAACTACGTTACTGTCGGTCACACAGTTCTGAGAGTCAATGATAGTCAACTTAACTCAAAATAATGTAACATACAAGTATATCAACAAACTGAAGCAATTTCTCAGAATAAATAACTAAATCCACGAGAACAGATAATTGTTTGTTCACGATTTAGTAAAGTTTGGTCAATTCTGAGCCCTGTGGATTCAGAAAACCAAAAGGCATCGTTTTGATTGTACACCTATAATCTATATCAGATTGTTTGCTGTCTTGGGGAGGGAGAAATTTTACAAAGATGAATGTTGAAAACTATCTTTACATGTAATTGATAAAAAAAAATTAAAATACTACTAAGGAAAAAAAAAGAGTAGGATTTTGAGAAGCTCCTTTTTTAATCTCCCTATTAACATGCAAAAAACTAATCCCCCACATTCCCTTTCAATTCAGCAAATATGTGTTCCTTTCTGTTTCTCTTGGTGCCTGAGTTTCCATTTCAAAGTGTCTACTCAGTTTTATCTGAAATGCTTGGAAATCTTCTATCACATTAAAAATCTATTTTTTCCCTTGAAGGATTATACTTAAGTTTTAGATGATATGCTATCCTTGCTTATACACCTTTATCACTTGCCTTTTGAAATACTGTATTACAAGCTCTCCTCTTCTTTACAGCAGCAGCAGCAAAGTCTTATGTGACTCTTATTGTAGCTCTAGTCTGGTCGGTCTTTGTCTGTGGCTGTCAGTGCCACAAAGATCACCTCTCTGCTTTCCACCAATCTACCCCAGAAGGTCACTATCTGGGTCTCTGGAGGATTCTGGAAGCTTTCTGTGGATCCCAGGGAAAGGTAGAGAAGTCTACTAAAGATACTTATTTCTTTTTAAATTAGTGGATTTCTAAGCCCCAGAGTGGTATTTTCAAGACGTCTGGGCTCATCAGACCTAGCACACCAACACCGTCTCATAATCCTAAGAATTTTTTAAAATTACAGATTGAGACTGACAATACTACCTAAATTAATTCACAAATTTGATGATATACCAAACTATCAAGAGGTCACTTCACACAGCCAGACAAAATGATAACATTCATTTGGAAGAACAAAGGTCTAGAATTTCAAAGGAAATTGTGGGGAGGGGATGTAAAAATGAGGAGACAGTAGCACTTCTAGACCTCAAATCACACTATAAAGCAGTACTATAAAAAGTTTGATACTGATTAAAATATAGACTAGTATGGTCATTAGGAGATAGATAAGGAAAAAGCAGAAGCTATCAAACTCAACCCAGTGTTTGATTAACATGAGAATATAAATTATTTAGGAAAGAACCTCCTACTTAACAAGAACTGCTGGGAATATTCAAAAAATAGTTTGGCAAAAAAAAAAAAGGTTTCAAAAGCATACAACATGTGCCACATTAAGCTCATATTAAACACATAACCCAGGAGATACTCAGAAAAAAAAATCAGAAATCCTAAATTAAAAAAAAAAGAACCACTTCATATACCTTTCACACTAAGGTTTAAGGAACAATTTACAAAGCATAGAGGCAATCACAAAAAAGTAAAATAGATCTTGATTACATGCAATTGAAACACTTTTGCATGAATAAAATCATTGCAACTAGGATAAGAAGGAATTCTGTCAAAAAAATTCAGTCAAAAAAAAAAAAAAGTTCCTGGAGTCAGGAGGATGAGTTCAAATCAGACCTCAGACACTTGACACTTACTAGCTGTGTGACCCTGGGCAAATCACTTAACCCTGACTGCACCACCAAAAAGAAAAAAAAAAAGTTCCTGGCATCAAATGTCTACAATAAGGACATGATATCCCAAGATACTGGAGGGTAGTGGGGAAGAGGACAGGGGTCACACATATAAGACCAAGATCCATTCTATGAAGGATATGAACAATTCTCAAAAGAACTGCAAACTAGAAACAATCATATGAAAACCAGCTCCAAGTCACTAATAAGAGAAATGCAAGCCAAAATAACTGAGTCTTTACTTCCTAACCATTAGACGGGCAAGATGATACAAAATGGTGAGTCAGTTTTGAAGGAGCTACTGACTGATCTAACCATACTGGAAAGCAATTTGGAATTATGCTACGAAAATGACTAAAATGCCCAAACCCTCTGACCTAGAAATCCTGCAGTTAGGTATACACTCCACTCCACCTCACCCCCACCCAAGGATGTTAAAAACAGAAAGGTCCCAAGGACACCAAAGTATTTACAACTGCATTTTTTGTAGTAACAAAGAACTGGAGTAGATGCCTATTGTTTGGGAAACAGCTAAACAAATTGTGGCTCCTGAATGTAATGGAATATTACTGTGCCATCAGAAATAATGACTATCTGTAATACAAAGAAGCCTGGCAAGCTTGATAGGAACTAAGGCAAAGTGAAGTAGAATCAGAAAAATATGGACAATGACGATTATTAAGAGGAAACAAAGGAAGAAATGAAACATCTGATTGTTATGACCAGGCTTGATCAGAGGGCATATAGGCACCTCCCTGCCCCTTACAGATGTGGGCATGGAAGAGGCAGGTAACGTCTCTGGGAGCTATGGGTTGTATGTGCTCAACCCTTCGCCACACTCATTTTCCTTTGTTATAAGAGCAGGCTCTTTGGGGGAGGGGTGGAGGGGAAGAACAGGATTTGGAAATGAAAGTGACAGAAAAACAAAACATCAAAATATTTTTTTTTAAATTACAGATAGAGGCAAGACGTGTTCAGTGTGCTTTTGCTGGATTTTTCCAATTCGTATAAAATTTCTCTGGAATTTAATAATTAAAATTAGACTCATTCAAGAAGTCAGATCTACACTAACCACTTTGATGAAATAATCACTACAAGGTTGTCAGTTAAGTTCTGCTGAAAACCCAACCATCCATAAGGTATTTATTGATTTATAAGTCTTAGGTGAGGGAAGTGAAAAGGATGGAAGATATTCAGAACATAACACACAACTACCTGAGGTGGTAAAATTTTTAAAGGTGTAATCATCAAGAAAATCCTTTCCCCCTCCCCAAAATGTGCCACTAGAAATTAATAAAATTAGTAGCACTTGATAAATGTATGTGTCTATTATATGTGTGTAAGTATGTGTGTATACACACATGTATATATTATACATGCATGCACAGACACACAGACACACAGACACACAGACACAGACACACACACAGACACACACACACACACACACACACACACACACACACACACATATATCTCGGTGTTTATTCTGTCCCTACAGCCAGCGCCAGGTAGTGCTGCTGTTAAGAACACACTGCCTTTCTATATCTAGACACAAGTGCACAAACCCCAGAGGAAGAACTGATGAATGATGAAATCTTGCCTTAGACAGAAATCAGTGTTTAGACAAATAGAAGACAATAATACCTGGATCTCCAGTAAAATCAACTGTTCACCTCACCCCCACCCCCCAGGCCAAAATCTGAGACCAGAAGCAAAGGAAGAGCTTCAATCTCGGTCCCTGGCCACATCTAGGCTCTAGGCAAAGCCGAGGATTACAAGCCATCAATCATAATGAATCAATCCTTGCCTCTGTGTTGCCCAGCTCGGGCCTCCAAGCCTGATTACAGCTCAAATTGTGCACAACCAAAAAAAAAAAATTACCTTAACCTTTTGCTAAATAGGAATGATGGGAAAAACAACAATTTCAAAGGTTTAGAAGCCTGGACTTGATCTGTTTGTTTGAGGGAGGATGCACTGGAGGGTGCTCAGTCACATTTCTAGCTGCCAGAGCTTTTTCTTTAAATAAATGGCTTTGCTTTAAGTCGCCCTGTTTTCATTGGCTCTGCTGTAAGGTAGCAACAACCCAGCCTCTGTGACTCTCTGCACAGCTATTTATACATTGTCATGGGCCCGAAGGCTGCTTCCTGGGGTGGTAGTGGTTTTCTCACTTGGGAAAAAGTCCTTTCCAAGACTGAATTCATGATGAAATAACATCATTCTGACACCAGAAGCAGCACTAATGTTTTCCAATAAAAGAGGCGACGAGCAATCGTTAAGTGTTATTGTTGTTACTGTGTGCTATGTGCCAGGTACTGTGCTATGCGCACTGAAGACACCCCAGGAAAGCAAGCAGTCCCTGCACTCTGGCAGCCCACAATCCACTGGAGGAGTGAGGAATGTTCTCGGGGATCACACAGCACATATACAAAAATCAAAAACACAGGGGTTGGAGGGAAGGCCCTGACATCCTGCGTAGGAGGGAAAATACGGGGTTCCAAGAGGCAGAGGTGAGGAGGAACTGGGGCAGCCTGAGCTAAGGCACAGAGGCAGAAGCAAGGCTGTGAATGGAGACGAGAGTGTGAAAGTCCGTTCGCCTGGAGTGGCGGAGTGCGTGGAGGGGAATGATGGTCAATGAGCCCAGGAAGACAGGCTAGCCTGGGACAGTGAGAAGCTTTCTGAGCCAAAGGTCACGGTGGAAATTCGGAGACAAGCTCCTCGAGCAGAGAAGTGCCCTGGTCTCAATCTAACCTTGAGGACAATCACTTCAGAAATAGATTGAGGGAAGGGAAGCTGGAGGCAGGAAGACCAACTAGAAAACCACTGCAATAGTAAGAAGTGATGAGATTACAACAATCTTTCTCAATGACCATCTCATGCCATAGACGACAGAGGAAGGAAGAACAGCAAGAAAGAGAAAGGACAGGAAGGAGGGAGGGAGGGCAAAGCTCACTTAATCCATTTCCTCAATTCGATTCAACAAGTATCTGTTAAGGCCTGCCACTATGTGGCAGGCACCGAGTTAGGAGCTGAAGGCACAAGCCCACCCCTCCCCAAGCATCAAACCAAAGCCTCTGCCTTCACACTACCCACGTCTCTCACAAAGCACTCCAAAGCAGTTTTCAGAGTACAGACACAGCAGTCACATCGTATAAACACCGATTCTGAAAAATCCCTAGCAACTCATGTCAATTATATCGCACTTTTTTGTGCTGGGGGAAGAGTACAGAGAGAGGGGAGGAAGGCCTCCCAATGTGGAAAGTCCTTCCGCTGATATAGAAAACTGCAAGGCCTCTCTAAATCGTAGTTTTCAGAAGCGCTTCTGGCCTCCTGAGACAGGGTCATAAAGCTAACGGGTCAGAGACAGGACTGAAATCCAGTTCTTCCTGATTCTAAGGTCAGCCCCCTCCTTGTTACTTGGGCTTGTTGGGCTCCTTCAACTCGTTTACCATGTCGATAACTACATTTCAATATATTGGTTTCTCTGGTAATTCTGGGTATTTATTTTATGCATTTAAAAACATCTTTCTGAAAAGGCTCCAGACAGCCAAGGAGGTTCCTGACCCAGTAAAGGTTATGTCCCCCATGGCCCATCATGCTGTCACATGGGTTACTGATATTAAAATTCCAGTCAGATTTATGGTTAATCCATTAATGTGACCTTTGAGTCAATCACCAAACCTCTCAGGCTCTCAGTTTTCCCCTCTATAAAATGGGGAAGTTGGACAGTAAGGAAATTTATTTTGCTTGAATACCTGTTTGTAACAAGTTTTGTTTTCCTTGATTTCTCAGCTGGGGGCGGGGGGTGGATGAGAGGACACACACCTGAAAATAAAACTGGCTTTCACAAACAAAAATAAAACTGCAATTGGACTAGATGACCACTAAGGTGCACTCCAGCTCTGGGATCTGTATGTCTACCAAGTATCCTGAGACAGAATCACTGACTGTTAGACCTGGGAGAAGTCTTGGAGTGACCAGCCTCACCCTCCCACCCCTTTCCCCCATTTATTTCACAGAGAAGCAAATAAACCCCAAGAGGGGAAGGGCCCACAGCAAAGAGCAACAGCACCAGTCTCCTGCCCTGCCTCCAAACACCCCAGAAAGAAAAGACTCCAACGATCAAGATGAGCCCCTTACCCAAATCTGGCCACTTCCAGACTCACCTCAAGCTCCCACTCTGGCCCCACAGCCTCATTTTCCAATCCTTCTTCAAAGACCACCACAAATTTCCATGAAAAGTGAATTTCAACAACTAGATCCCGTGTGCTGCAGCTGACACTGACCAAGCATGGACTTGGGAGGCCCTGAGGACAGACAACCCAAAAGGAAGCAGTCCCTGCCCTCAGAGAGCATTCTCACCTTACTGGCTGTTGGAATGCCAGACACACATTTGCCTAAAAGACCATTTTAAAGAGAACTCACACAAGACAAGAGCTCACATGGAAGTCAGATGAAGCAATACAAGGACCCTCTCCAGGTCCTTCAGGAAGATTCTGGAATCGATTGCAGGAGTACCCAGCACGGTGTTGCCCACATCAAAGAAGGTGCCGTGCTCTAAGAGCAAAGCAGAATTGCAGTAGCTCACAAGAAACATGGAGATGGGCAAATTTTGAGCCATCTCCATTCCAAATGTTCATATGGACTACTGTGACCCCCACATAGTGATGTCACTTCGGTCCACAATGAACAGAAGAACAACAACCATTACTCTTACTACCACATCTTACTCTGGGGTGCAAGTGTGGGGAGAAGGGCTGGGGAGGGAAACAAGACATACCAGATCACAAGGTAAATACAAAGACAGTTTAACTAAAAACATCAGAATGAGGACTTATCGCACATTAATTTTCTTACCAGTTGTCACACAGTTGAGTTTCCTGTTCTATCACTTCAGCCATCTTCAACTTTCGAAAGACTAGAGGAAAGAAAAAGAAAGGTTGGAACTTTCACTTTCAATTCTCAGAAGACACCAACAAAAAAGAAACTGATTTTGTAAACTACTGCACCAGAGAACTTCCTCAAGCAAAATCACTGCTCTGAAAGCATGTCATAGAATTGTCAACAGGTCTGATTTCTTCTTTATAAAAAGTTTACAACACTCTTCCATAAAGGAAATATTTTATGCTACGAAAAGAAATAGTTGGCAACTTTACTGAGGATCAAAAGACCACAGATTGAGGCCTGGAAGGGAACTTCTAAGACATCCGACACATTTTAGAGATGAGGAATCTGAGCCTCAGAGAGAAGGGTCACATCACACATGTGCTGGGTGGTGGGATTTGAACCCATCTCCCCTGCTGCCAAATCAGGTGTTCTTTCCACTTTGTGGTGCTCGTAATAAAGACAGCATCCTGAATCACAGACACTCAACTAATTCTGCTCAAGAAGAGATTCATTGGGAAGGTACAGGGCCAACGGTCACTGCCCAAAATTCCCTTCAGCTCATTATCCTGGCTTGAGCCCTCTCCCCGGGTCATGGAGCCCGGGGACAGGCTAGAAAGGAAATCACATCTCACAGGGTAGGAATAAGTATGTGTCTGCACGAGTTCTGCTTTACTCAGGATCACTAGAAATGGAAAGGATTGTATCCCAACCCCCTCATTTTACAGATTACAGATCCTTGATTTTTTTTTTTCCAGAGCCATGATCTCACCAGGACTCTCTCCACCCCCCAGGGGCACCCTTTTGCAGACCTTAGGTGAGGGCTACACTAACTGGATAAATGGATTTTTCCCTAGTGAAAAAACAGACCAGAAAATGAGGCCTGGACCATTAGACCAGATGGGAGAAGGAAGCCGCCCCAACCCCGCTGCCCACCGAGCCCACCTGCTCGGCCTGCCCCTCCCCCCGCGTCCCCAAGCCCACCCTAGGCCGGACCGGTCAGCGCCGGCCAGCACGGCAGCAGGGCCCGAGGCGCGGCTCCCTGGGCGGGGGGCCAGACAGCCGGACCGCAGGGACGGCAGGCGCCCCGCCCGGCCGCGTCGGGTCCTGCCGGAGCCGCCCAGCGCCGCTCCCGGGAGGACGCCGCGGCCCCCGAGCGGGCCGGCAGGACGCGTCAGGCCGGGGGCCCTCGGGGCCGGACCCGCCCCCTCCCCCAGCCCCGTTACCTCGGAGCTCGAGGGCGGCCGCCCCCACCGGACAGCCCGAGGAAACCCCCTCCCCACCCCCCGAGGGTCCGCGGCCGCCCCGGCCCACCTGGGAGGGAGGAAGGAAAGAACCCGGCGGCGGCAAGAAGCAGCAACGGCGGCGGCAAAAAGGAGCAACGGCGGCGGCGGGGGCAGCGGCAGCCACAGCAACAGCGCTCCCGCTCAGCCCCCGCACTCAACAACCGCCCCTGAACCGCCGCCGCTTCCGGCCACTGCAAGCAGCCGCGCCCCGATTGGTCCCGCCTCAGAGCCGGCCTGACGCTCATTGGCTGCCCTCCCCCGTCGCTCAGACAGCCCTTTGGGAGCCGCCCCCTAGTCTATGATTGGCTCGCCAAGCCTTTGAGGCGTGTCCGTTTCCTGGCAGCCCCGCCTCCTGCGCTTCTGAAGCTCTGCTGTTTAACCTCCCAGGTGTTTACAGAGGCTTGGGGGAACTCTGATTAATGCTAATGACGTTGGTGATGGACGGTGGAAGTTGTTAACTAATACTGTTGCTAATGGACCATGAAAGTTTTATTGTTTTTATTATTAGCTAATGCAGTTGCTAATCCGTTTCCCTCAATTTCCTCACCTGTAGAATGAGGAAGAGAAGGAGATGGCAAACTGCTCCAGTATCTTTGCCAAGAAAACCCCAAATGGGGTCACGGAGAGTCGGACACGACGGAAACAGGACTGAACAACAACAAAATGTTGCTGTGGACCGTTTTATTATTGTTATTTACTAATGTTACTGATGGACTGTGGAAGTTATTATTGCTATCTTGAGAAATTGAATTGTTCGATTCAACAAACATTGATTAAAGGCATCTGACCATATGACTACCCAATGTAGTATAATACTTCACTGGTTTCTTGTTACCTTAGGATAAATTGTAAACCCCTCTTTAAATTATTACATATAGATAGATAGAGTGATAAAGTGGATGCATAGAGGTAGAGGGATGAGTGGATAGATAGATAGATAGATAGTGGGTAGATGGATAGGTGAATGGATGTAGAGAGAGGAGAGACATGGATATGATGCGGTTTAGGGTTGCTGGGAACCCCAAAATGTAAGGGTTGGGGAGGTCCGCCAGGAAAGAATTCATGCATTCAAATCTTATTTCAGTGAAGGTGGCAAGATTTATTGTAACACCAACTGTGAGGGCTAGATTCCTAATGAATCTGCAACTTAATGAGGGTAAGAGGGATACTTATATCAAAAAAGGGACAGTGAAAAGATCTGGATGGGATTAAGGAGAGGTAAATAGCCTGGGGTGAGTCAGGTGAAATAGTCAAAGGAGTATTTATTAAGTAGTCTGGGGTGGGCTAGATGCCTTGGGCAAGAGGCCAGTGAACTGGGCTGCAGAAATATGTGGGAAAATTCAGGGACTGGGTCGCTTTCAAAGACTTGGTCTTTTCCTTTTTGGGGGCCAGGTCCCATCACTGGATCAGATACATGGGTAGATATGAGAGAGACAGACAGACAGACAGACATAGAGAGAGAGAGAGACAGAGAGAGACAGAGAGATAGAGAAAGGAAGGAAGGAAGGAAGGAAGGAAGGAAGGAAGGATCATTGTCTGACCTTAATAAACTCCACTGGCTCCTTATTACCTCTAGGATCAAATAATATCCTCTTTAGCTTTTAAAGCCTTTCACAACCTGACCCCCTCCTACCTTTCCATTTTTCTTAAACATTACTCACACACTCCGTGATTCAACTGTTCTTCCTCCCTCACAGAACTCTATCTCCCAACTCTGGGCATTTCCCTGGGCTGCAGGAGTGAGGAACCTTCAGCCTTGAGGCCACACGTGGCCTTCTAGGTCCTCAGGTGCGGCCTTTTGACTGAGACCAAGTTTTACCGAACAAATCCTTTTCTTAAAGAGATTTGTACTGTAATGTGTGGATTCAAAGGGCTGCACTTGAGAACCTAGAGGACCACATGGGTTTTCCAGGCCAAAGGTTCCCCACCTCTGGATCCCCTTTCCCTGGAATGCTGTCTCTTCTCATCTCCCCCTCCTGGCTCCCAGGCTCTCTTCAAGTCTCAGCTAACATCCCAGCTTCTGTAAGAAGCCCTTCCTGGTTCTCTTAAATCTCCCCCTGAGTTTACCTCTAGTTTATCCCTTACATATCTTGTTTGCACATAGTTTATTTGCATATAGTCTGCTCTGTTAGCCTGAACTCCTTGAGAGCAGGGCTGGTTTTTGCCTTTCTTTGTAGCCTCAATGCTGAGCACATAATCTGGCACATAGTAAATACTTAATAAATGCTTGTTGACTTGATTTGGCTTGCTGACTTTATGCCAGGCACTGTGGTTACTGGGGGATACAAATCAATCAATAAACATTTATTGCAAGTGCCTACTACATGCTAAGTGGGGGATGCAAATAATTCATTACCAAAACTTTCAAAAATCCAAGAGTGTTCTGCTGAGAAATCTTGGTGGTCATGGGACCAGTTAGCAGCTTGATGGAAAGCCATTCCATTCTCTCAGGATCACAACTAGCATTTATATGGCATCTTAAACTTGGCAAAGCAGGTTAGATTTGGCCCTCCCAACAACCCTGGGAGGTAAGTATGACAGAAGAATTTTAAATGTTGTCCAAACTAGACCAGTCTCTAACCTGTGGATGGCCAGAGCTGAACAAATCAGTCCAGAGGCAAGAGAGTCAGGAATCAAATAGCAGTTTAATTTCAAAGTGAAGAAGTGGAAGTCCACCTTCCTGAGAAGAAGGGCTTACTTGCATGTGGCAGGGGTGGGGTTTTTAAGCATGAAAACCACAAAAAGGCAGGATCCAACACCACCGTTCTTAGGTCTTGAGGAAACAGATCCCAGGAATGCAGGCATTTTGGGGACAATACAGGAGTTCTTGGGGCCTGTGGGAATGATGCAGTTTGGGGTTTCTGGGAACTCTGAAATGTCAGGGTACAGGGTGAGTCTACCTGGAAAGAATACAACCACTCAAGCCTTCTTTCAGTCAAAGTAGCAAGGTTTATTGCCTGGTCCATCATCTTCTTTGTTTATACATTTCTTTGAAGAAGAACATTATCTCAGAGCTTTATGATAAACCTTTAAGGGCTACATCAAAGAACATTCCTACTATTCTGTACCTTCTGAGATATAGATGAACCCAGGCCCTGGGATTTCAAATTAAACTCACTTTCCACTGTACCTCACTACCTCTGTCTCGTCAAGTAGACTGTAAGTTAATTGAGTGACTTAGAATCATGGGAGCATAAATTTAGAGCTGGGAAAGACTTTAGATGTTATCTAAACCAAAGCCCTCACTTAATAGAAAGAGGAAATGAAAGTAATTTGCACAAAGTCACACAAAGCCCAAATTGGAACTCAGCTTCTCAGAATCCAAATCTAGAACATTTTCCACTCCACTATTCCTTTCTCTTTTTTTCTTTTTTCTTTCTTTTTTTTCTTCCTTCCTTCCTTACCTTTTTTCCTTCCTTTCTCTTTCTTTTTTCTTCCTTCCTTCCTTCTTTCCTTCCTTTTTTTGTGTCCCTGGCTGTCTCTGCCCATAGTTGGTTCTCAGAACAGACTGTCCCCACCTTATGAGTGAGCCATGTTCCAAAAATGTATCTGGAACTAGCTTGTGTGAAATTTGAAAAGCATTTTTCCCACGTAAACAATGTTATAAATATTAGTTCCCTGAACAACCTTCAAAGCCTGATCAACCCCTAGTGTTATTTGAAATCCAGTACATTTATGTAGGAAACGAAACTGTGAACTAAGTTACAGGAGTGGGAAAGCATGAAATGATGTTTAGACTAATAGTATCTAAAGGCAGCAGTTAGGTAGCTACAACGCAATAATAATATGACCCCAGCTGACAATTGGAGGTAGCATGGCATAATGGAAAGGGGTTTGGGGCTGGAGCTGGAAAGACCAGATGCAAAATCCAGCCTCTGACACTGTGATCATGACAAGCCCCTTCTGCAGCTTGGTAGGTAGCCCGTGGATCGTACTCTAGACCTGGAGTCAGGAAGAACAGAGTATAAATCCCCTCTCTCCATCTCAGACCTTTACTAGCTATGGGACCCTGACCGAGTTCACTTAACCTCTTTTAGCCTCAGTTTCCTCATCTGTAAAATCAGAATAATAGCGATACCTTCCTTATAGGTTGTGCTGCAAGGATCAAGTGAAAAAATGGCAGGTGTCCCAAAAGTCTAATTTCAATTTTAAGCAATTAAAGCTCAAAACTACACTAACTGTGTGACCCTGGGCAAGTCCCTTAACCCCAATTGCCTAAAAATAACCCCCCCCCCAAAAAAAACTACACTAAGATGTTTGGGACACTGTGCATGTAAGGACATTTGCAAACCTTAAAACCCTATATAAATGCTGGCTATTATTATTAACCTCTTTGAGCACGCATTTTTATCATTTGCAAAGCAGGGATATTAATACTTATAGTGACGGGGCATTGGGATGTGCTAAGGAGGGAGGGAATAAGCATTTATATAACACCTACTATGGGCCAGGCACTGTTCCAAGCATTTTACAATTTTATCTCATTTAATCCTCACAACAACACTGGGAGGTAGATGCTGTTACTCTCCTCATTTTACAAATGAAGAAACTGAAAGGCTAAGTGACTTGCCTAGGGTCATGTAGCTAGTGTCTGAGGACAAATTTGAACTTACAATGCCTATCTCTCAGGGTTGTTGTATGAATTAAACAAGATAATAATTGTAAAGTGCTTAGCACAGCCCCTGGCAAATAGTGGGTGCTATATAAATGTTAGCTATTATCATTATGATTATGATTGTTATGGCAGCTAGGTGGCACAGTAGACAAGAGGACTAGGCCTAGAGTCAGGTAGACTCATCTTCATGAGTTCAAATCTGGCCTCAGACACTTACTAGCTGTGTGACCCTGGGCCAGTCACTTAACCCTGTTGGCCTCAGTTTTGTCATCTGTAAAACAAGATGGAGAAAGAAATGGTAAATTGCTCTAGAATCTTTGCCAAGAAAACCCCAAAACGCAGGCACAAAGAGTCAGACACAACTGAAAAGAACTAAACAACAAATATTGCTATTATCATCATCATCATCATCATCATCATCATCATCATCATCGTGCCATCTCACTACCTTTAAGGTCTGACCTTAGAGTCAGGAAGTCCCAGGTTCAAGTTCTCCACATACTAGCTGAGTGACCATGGACACATTACTTGACCTTCCAGTGCCATTGGCAACTCTCTAGAAAGGATAAATCCAGGTCAAAAAAAATTCCGGTAGTATTTACCTCTCAAGGTTGTTTTGAGAGTCATAGGATAATGGCTCAATGGAGAAAGCATTTATTTTTTGGTTTTTTAATTTTTTTTGAGAAAGCATTTATTAAGTGCTTACCATGTGCCAGGCACTGGAAAAATCAACATAAGAAGAAAGACAGCCCCTACCTTAATGGAGGAAGATAGAGTTGAGGATGAGGGTATAAAGTCTTGTAAGAGCTATGTCAGGAAAGAAATGAGACACCTGCCTTAGGGGCCATTGATTCCAATCCCCATGGTTTTACAGAGGAGGAAACTGAGGCTAAGAGGTTAAGTGACTTGTCCAAGGTCCCACAGCTCAGCGTGGGATTTGAAATATAACTTATGTAAAGCTCCATGAAAACATTACAATCCCGTAAAAAAGACAGTTATGATTGATTTGTCTTGTTAGGTTTACAAAGTGTTTCACATGTTCTTTTAGAGATTAATAGGCTGCTTCAGAAGGTCAGCCAATAAACATTAAGTGCCTACTATGTGCCAGTCACTGTGCTAAGCACTGAGAGGTACAAAAGGAGGCAAAAGACAGTCCTTGCCCTCAAGGAGCTTACAATCTAATAGGGGAGACAACAGGCAAACAAGTAGGTAGGTAGCTTTAACTTCAGAAAACATTGTAAATAAATGATGTCCTTTAAACCTGCCAGGTAGGTGATTAATATCCCCATTTTACAAATAAGTAAATTGAGATTAGAGAAGTACTAAGATATTACCCTGGGTCACATGGCTAGTATAAGAGATGGTATTTGAACTCAGTTATTCCTGACCGGGAGTGTTGTGGTCTGAGAGGTGGGCCCGCTCATGTGTCACTGCCAGAGACAGGGTCTTTGGGGTGGAGGGAAACTGTCAAGGATAGTGTTTCTGACGTTAGGGAGAAATATGATCTTGGACGTAGAGTCCAACTACAAAAACCCAAGCACCCCATCAGGAGTGAATTCTGAATAAACAGCTGTTGATTCACTTTAAATAGATAATAAAAAAAGTTTGTTGACTAAATAAATGAATAAAAAGCATTTATTAAGCACTTACTATGTGCTAGGCTCTGTGAATACAACTACAAAAGCAAAATAGCTCCTGTCTTCAAAGTACTTACATTCTAGCAGAGGGAAAAGACACATATAAGAAATGGTAGCCAGGGAGGGATATTTTGGTTTGGAGTGTGACGTGAGTGGGGACATCCTTCCAGGAGCAATGGTAATAGATTCAGTCAGCTTTGGTCCCCTGGCCAGTAACATTTCAGAGCCTGGCCAGTGACATTTCTTCCTATAGGTTCTAGGCCACTTACATGTCTTTCTCAGGGTTCTAGGCTACCCTGACGGGTGTTGGTGTCTTTGTTTACTGACACCATCTTGAGCTCCCATCCACTGTATTCCCCTCACTGTTAGGAACCAATAAGCAAAACTCATTTAACATCAATTAGCTTTTACAAAAGGGCAGCTAGGTGACAGTTTATAGAGCACAGAGCTTGGAATCAGAAGACTCATCTTCCTGAGTTCAAATCTGGCCTCAGACTCTTACTAGCTGTGTGACTCTGGGGTAGAAACTTAACCCTGTTTGCCTCAGTTTCCTCATCTGTAAAATGAGCTGGAGAAGGAAATGGCAAACCACTCCAATATCTTTGCAAAGAAAATCCCAAATGGGGTCACAAAGAGTCTGAAATGACTGAACAACAAATTTATTTTGCAGATGTAACGACAAAAGTACCATACTTGCCAAAATTATAGTGTCTCCTGTACCTAAACAAACAGCAAGGCAGACAACTGAGATCTGTTTTCCATGGGACAGGGAGGAGTGTTGGCCTCAGATAGAGGAAGACCTAAGCCCTCTACCCCTGCAGCATTGTCTCTCATGAGACTCCAGTAGCAAAGGAGTCAAAACAAAAGAAAAAAGAGAATACAGTTAAAGAGAAACGATTCATTTATTAGTCTCTAACCATGTGGTTAGTAGACCAGAGTGTCTGTATCTCCCCAAGTCTTTCCAAGATACTTCCATTACATATAATCGGGAGTCTCTTGAAAACAGGATGTTTCCAAATGGGAACATGCCAAAAGAGGAACTTTATGCATATATAAGAACCCCATCACACACACACATATACACACAGAGCAGTAAAATACAAGACAGAGTTTGGAAAGAGAACATTAGCTGTTGGGGAGATCAGAAAAGGTTTCATGTAGAAGATGGCGTCTGAGTTTCATCTTAAAGGAAGGGAGAGACTCTGTGAGACAGTGTGTTCCAGGTATAGGGGATGGCCAGCACAAAGGTAGAGATGGGAGATGAGCATCATGAGTGAGGAACAGATAAAAGGCCAGATTAAAGGGACTGCAGAGTGTGGGAGAGGGAATAACATCCAACAAGGCTAGAAAGGTAGGTTGGGGTCAAGTTGTTGGGTAGGTTTTAAAAAATTAACAGGAGTTTATGTTTGATTCTAGAGGCAATAGGCAGCCACTGGTGTTGGTTGAATAGGGAAATGATACGGTCAGATCCATGTTTAAGGAAAAGTACTTTGACAGCAGTGTGTAGAATGGACTGGAGGGAGGAGAGTCTGGAAGCAGGGAGACCAATTAGGAGGTCATTACAAATCTAGACAAATGCCAACAAAGGTCTGTAGAGTCAAAGCTATGGTCTTTCCAGTAGTGATGTACGGCTGTGAGAGTTGGACTATAAGGAAAGCCAAGCAGAATTGATGCCTTCACATTATGGTGCTGGAGAAGACTTTTGAAAGTTCCTTGGACAGCAAGGAGGTCAAATAAGTCAATGTTTCATGAAATTCATTCAGGCTGTTCACTGGAAGGACAAATACTAAAGCTGAAGTTTAAATACTTTGGACTTATTGGGAAAGACCCTGGTGTTGGGGAAAAATGAAGGCAAAAGGAGAAGGGGACAGCAAAGGGTAAGATGGATAGAGAGTGTCATGGAAGCAGCAAACATGGACTTGAACAGACTTTGGAAGATAGGGGAGGATAGAAGAGCCTGGCATGTTATGGTCCATGGGGTCACGAAGAGTCAGATACAACTGAATGACTGAATGATAACCACAAATCTAGGCAAAGGTGATGAGGGCCAGAACCAAGGTAGCAGCTGTGAGAGTAGAGAGAAGGGGTCAAATATGAGAGATGGCAAAACAGAAATGACAAAATTTGGCAACTGAATGGATGTAGGAAAGGAGGCAGAGTGAGGAGTTAAGGATAATGCTAGAAATTACAAAGGTGGGAGACTGGAAGTTTGGTGGTGCCTTCAACAGAAATAGAGAAATTTGGTCCATTCATTTTTTTAGGATTAGATTATTTAGTTTCCAATTTTTCTTTAGTCTATCTTTCCATGGCCTTTTATTATATATAATTTTTATTGCATCATGATCTGAAAAAGATGCATTTAGTATTTCTGCCTTTCTGCATTGGATTGTGAGATTTTTATGCCCTAGTACTTGGTCAATTTTTGTGTATGTGCCATGTACCGCTGAGAAAAATGTGTATTCCTTTCTATCCCCATTCAATTTTCTCCAGAGGTCTACCATACCTAACTTTTCTAAAATTCAATTCGCCTCTTTAACTTCTTTTTTGTTTGTGGTTAGATTTATCTAGTTCAGAGAGGGGGAGGTTGAGGTCCCCCACTAGTATAGTTTTGCTGTCTATTTCTTCCTGTAACTCCCTAAACTTCTCCTCTAAGAATTTGGATGCTATACCATTTGCTGCATATATGTTTAGTAATGATATTACTTCATTGTCTACGGTGCCTTTTAGCAGGATGTAGTTTCCTTCCTTATCTCTTTTGATAAGATCTATTTTTGCTTTTGCTTTGTCTAAGATCAGGATTGCTACTCCTGTTTTTTTTACTTCAGCTGAAGCATAATATATTCTACTACAGCATTTTACCTTTACCCTGTGAGTGTTCCTCTGTTTCAAATGTGTTTCCTGTAAACAACATATTGTAGGATTGTGGTTTTTAATCCATTCTGCTATCTGCTTCTGTTTTATGGGAGAGTTCATCCCATTCACATTCACTTATGATTACTATCTGTGTCTTTCTCTCCATCCTATTTCCCTCGTTTATGCTTTTCTTTATCCTTTGTACCTTTCCCTCCTCACTAGTGTTTTGTTTTTGACCACCATCTCCCTCAGTCCCGCCTCCCTTCTATTAGCCCTCTCCCTTTTCTTCCCCTTTACCCTTACTACTTCTTCTCTCCCTTCTATTCCCCTCCCTTTTCTTTCCCCTTTTCCCTCCTCTGCCTATAGGGCAAGTTATATTTCTATACCTAACTGATTATGTCATTCCCTCCTTGAGCCTGAATCTGATGAGAGTAAGGTTCAAACAATGCTCATCTCTCTCCCTTCTTTCCCTCTATGTAATGGGTTTTTGTGCCTTTTCCTGTAACATAATTTACCCTTATCTGCCTCCTCCTTTCCTTTTCTCCAATACATTCCCTCAGTTAGATCAGGTTAATCCACATACTTAGATCCATTTAACCCACTTGATTAGACTTTCTTTTATCATTACATCAAAGTCAACTTATACCCACCCCCTCTATGTATACTCCTTTAAAGTAGAGTAATAACAATACAGTTCTCAAGAGTTACAAGTGTCATTTTCCCTTGTAGGGATGTAAACAGTTTGCCCTTATTAATAACATATTAGTTTTTTCCTGTCCCATCTACCTTTTTATGTCTCTCTTGAGTCTTGTATTTGAAGATCAAATTTTCTGTTGAGCTCTGGTCTTTTTATCAGGAAGGTTTGGAAGTCCCCTATTTTGTTGAATGTCCATCTCCTCCCCTGAAAGATTATGCTCATTTTCACTGGGTAGTTGATCCTTGGTCGCAATCCAAGCTCCTTTGCCTTACAGAATGTCATATTCCATACCCTACGATCTTTTAATGTAGAAGTTGCAAGGTCCTGTATAATCCTGACTGTGGTTCCATGACATTTAAATTGTTCTTTCTGGCTGCTTGCAGTATTTTCTCTTTGACCTGGTAATGTTGGAATTTGGCTACTATATTCCTTGGTGTTTTCAATTTGGGATCTCTTTCAGGAGGTGATCAGTGGATTCTTTCTATGGCTATTTTACCCTCCAGTTCTAGGACCTCTGGGAAGTTTTCCTTGATTTCCTGAAAGATGCTGTCCAGGCTCTTTTTTTCATCGTGATTTTCAGGTAGACCAATAATTTTTAAATTGTCTGTCCTGGATCTATTTTCCAAGTCAGTTGTTTTACCAATGAGGTATTTTACATTTTCATCTATTTTTTCATTCTTTTGTTTCTGTTTAACTAGAGTCATTAGCTTCCATTTGCCCAATTCTAATTTTTAACAAATTGTTTTCTTCTATTACATTTTGTACCTCCTTCTCCATTTGGGCAATTATGCTTTTTAAGGAGTTGTTTTCTTCAGTGTACTTTTTTCCAGTTGGCCAATTGTACTTTTTAAGGACTTGTTTTCGACACTTAATTTTTGTCCTTCCTTTTCCAAGGTATTGACTCTCTCTTGCATACTTCTCATTTCTTTTCCCAATTTTTCTTCTACCCCTCTTATTTGACTTTTAAAATCCTTCTTAAGCTCTTCCAAGAAGGCTTTTTGGGCTTCAGACCAGTTCAAATTCCCTTTTGAGGTTCCACATGTGGGTTTGTTGACAATGTCGTCCTCTTCAGAATTTCTGCCTTGATCTTCACTGTTCTCATAATAACAATCTATAGTACATTTCTTTTTGCTCATGGTGTTTGCTTATTTCCTGGCCTTTAAAAAAACTGAGTTTTCCTGCTGGGGAGCAAGGGACACTGACCCAAGCTTCTTTGTGCTGGGAGCCCGGGGCCTGGTCACTGGCTTTGTGTGCTGGGGCCTCCAATGCTGGCAGTTGGAGGCCGTAGGGTTCTAGCAGCTTACCTGGTGTTGGGCTGGAATCAGTAATACTGGAACTCTAGGGGCAGAATTGGGTAATCTGGCCCCTGGAGGTTGCCTGCTCACCTGGACCTCTCCTTCCTTTTGCTTTCTTCGGCTCCTTTCAGATGGATGTTTCACTAGGGATGTTTCTCTGCCTGGGGGAACCCTTGGAGCACTTCCCAAAGTTTTGCTGAGGCACTGGGAGACTTGGCTGCCATAGAATACCGAGGCACATGGTGGTTTTTTGAGTGGGTTTCCATTGGTTCCCCTGTACTTACTGAAGCACTCGGGGGTCCTAGTGTTGGTGTTTGCCTGTTCCACCACTTGGGGTTCAGGATCTCCCCCTGGTATGCTGAGGTGGGACTTTCTGCTAGCTTGCTGGGAAGCCTCCCATTCTGTACTGCTTCCCCTTCCCCCAGGGCAAAAGGGCCCTTTCCAGTTAATCCCTCAAGCTTCCTGGGTTACCAGACTGCTGCACCCTGTCTTTCTGCTGATTCAGTTGTTCCAGGGTTTTTCCTGGGTCAATATTTTCTGGGCTTTCAGATGTTAATAAGGTATGGAGAGAGACTTCTTACTCTGCCATTTTGGCTCCCGGAAGAAGAACTCAAGAAATTTGGAAGAAAAGATGGTTAAGGGGAAAGATATTGAGTTCAGTTTCAGACTTGCTGAGTTTGAGATATCTCCAGGACATCCACTTTGAATTGTCCAATAGGCAATTGGTGAAATGCGACTTAGTCTCTAGGGAGAGATCTAAGAGTCTTATGCACAGAGATAATAGTTAAAACCATAGGAGTTGATGAAGTTATCAAAAAAGAGAAGAGAAGAGGGGAAGAGGAGGAGGAGAGGAGAGGAAGAAGAGAGAAAAGAGAAGAAAGGAGAGAAGAGAAAGGAGAGAGGAGGAAAGGGGAGGAGAAGAAGAGAGGAGAGAAAGAAAAAAGAGGGAAGGAGAGAGGAGAGGAGGAGAAAGGAGATAAAAGTCAGAACCTTATGAAATGCAAACAATTAGAGGGCCTGATAGGGATAAGATGGTAAATGAAACTGAGAAGACGCAGCCCAACAGATAGGAGAGAGTGTCACAAAAACCCAGAGAAGAAAGAGTAGTCTGCTGTGTCAAATGCAGCAGAGAGGTTGAGAAGGGTTAGGCCTGAGAAAAGACTTCAGATTTGCCAATGAAGAGATCATGGGGGCAGCTAGGTTGCACAGTAGATAGAGCACTGGCCTTGAAGTCGGGAGGACCTGAGTTCAAATCCAGCCTCAGACCAAACACTTGATACTTACTAGCTATGTGACCCTGGGCAGGTCACTAAACCCCAATTGCCTAAAAAAAAAAAGAGAGAGAGAGAGAGAGAGGTCGTGGTCGGGGCAGCTAAGTGGCAAAGTAGATAGAGCTCTGGCCTTGGAGTCAGGAGGCCCTGAGTTCAAATCCTGCCTCAGACCAAACACTTGACACTTACTAGCTGTGTGACCCTGGGCAAGTCACTTAACTCCAATTGCCTCACCAAAAAAAAAAAAAGCCAAAAAAAAAAAAAAGAGGTCATGGTCTTTGAAGAGATCTAAGATGGCCAAGGGTGGTCAGGCGGGTTAACAGTGATTCATTCATTAGCTATGTTGAATTCAGAAGTGAACCTGGTGGTCCAAATGTTATATAGAAAACTGCTTTAAGTCTGAGCTCCCTTTTCCTAGAGAGGGAGGTGGTAAAAGGGAGAGTATGCCACCAGACATTGGGGGAAATGTCTATATTCCTGTTCTTACTATATTTTCACAGTTAATATTAATTTGTAAAAAATGAATTGATATTAATTGGCTAGGTGAAATTATTCATATTAAATGTTAATATTAATAAATAGTAATTGCTTAAGTGAAACTGAGGTACTAATCTGAGGCAGTTAACATTGGGGAAAACATTTCAGAATAGGGGCTGACACCCCTAGAAGGAAAGAATCAAGCACTCACAGAATCTACTATATGCCAGGCGCTGCGCTAAGAACTTTATCAAGTTTATTTCATTTGATCCTCACAACAATTATGGGAGGTAGGTGCTGTTATGATCTCCATTTTACAGATGAGGAAACTGAGGCCAGACAGATGTGAAGTGAGTTGCCAATGGTCATACAGTCAGATGTGGACTCGAGTCTTTCTATCTCCAGGCCCAGCACTCTATCCACTGTGCCACTTAGCTGTCCCATAGCAACCTCTTAGGAATACCCTTAGAATCAAGGGAGATAGAGCTAACCTTGTTCTGGGGTACCTGACTCATCAGTGTGTGAATGAGTCAGGATGAGAATCCTTAGCATTTATAAAAACCACAGTCTGTATCTACTACACCATCCTCTCTCCATCGTGTATTGTAGAGGGATTTCTTATCCAAATATTGCTTAATTCAGTGGCCTCTGAGATCCCTCCCATCTCCAACGACTGGGAGAAAATGTTTCAAGTTCCAGTTGAGAATGGAGCTCAACAATTTAGGCACTTAATATGTGCATGGTTGTGTACTTACAATCCACTTGTGGTGATACGAAAAAATTCCTATTGTGCTGTGATCTCCTAGATGTAAGGAGAGGAATGAATGAATGAATGAGTGAGTTGAGTGAATGAATGAGTGAGTGAATGAATGAGTGAGTGAATGAATGAGTGAATAAAAAAATATTAAGCACTAATTTTATGTCAGGTACTGTGCTGAGCTCTAGAGATACAAATATTTTTTAAATAAGTTCTTGTCCTCAAAAAGTTCATGTTCTAATGGGGGAAGACAATCCACATAGGGCAGTGGTGAGCAGGGAGGTCCATTTTGTTCCCAGATGATAGAAAGGGGAAGCAAGAGAAGGTGGCAGGAAGATGATGAGATGGCTTGGGTAGATGGCCAGATCTCTTGTGAAACTAAGGCAGATTCTGACTCAAGGTCTAGAGCAGGCTAAGTCAGCTAATTCAGAAGTATTATTAAGCAATTATTATGTGTTAAGTTCAGGGTATGAAAGAAGATACTTTTATATTTAAAAAATCATCACCAATCAAGTGGTTTAGGCCCTGGAGTTAGAGCTCCAAAGAGGAATAGATTATTTTCCACAGGAACTAGGAGCTTGAGACCTGGGTCTGGAAGTCTAGGTGTCAGGTCAGGAGTGGAGGGCTCTGGTCCAACTCCAACACATCCATGCCTGCCCTTCCTAGGTTACATTTGTCCATCTCCTCTTGTAAGTTCATCCTAGGGGTTCCTCCCAAATGGAAGCCTTCCTCAATTTCTCTTGACATCACAAAACTATCAGTGGAGCCCACGGGCTTTTCTTTACTCATCTCTCGTTCTTACCGTGGGACCAAGTCATCTTCTTTGCTCATACATGTCTTTGATGACACCCTTTATGCCAGATCACCTTCATAATTTCCTGTTTGCTACAGTCTACTCACATCCACCATGTGTATCCTCCTTGCTTTCTGGACAGTATATATTTTCCATTCTTAGAAGACTTACCACCAAGCAATAACAGCAGTAGCTCTTTAAGCTTTAAACACAACGCTTTAAGGTTTGCAAAGCACTTTACAGATGCCTTCTTATTTGAATCCTCACATTAACTCTGGGAGGTTGGTGCTATTATTATCCCCATTTTGCAGATGAAGAAACTGATGCAGACAGAGGTTAAGTGACTTACCCAGGGTCACACAGCTAGTAAATATCTAAGGCTAGATTTGAATGCAGGTCTTCCTGACCCCAGGTCCTGCACTCTATCCACTGGGCCTCCTAGCTTTTGAACAATCAAAAATGAAACAGTCTCTGCCCTTGTGGAGGTTAAATTCAACTGAGGGTGGGGGGGGAGATAGGAGGAAGGTTTCCAACATGTATACGAGTAAATGTGACATGTGATAGCTCTGGCAGAAAGAATGACCATTGCCATAGTTATTTCTTCAAGAAGTGATTCTATCTTCTTTGCACTGTTAAGGAGGGTTCAGACTAATCCTATCACCTGAGGATTATTCCGCCTCCTCATTAAAATGTCTACCAATTGTGACTGCCATGATGTAATGTCAGGCCAATCAGAAGAAGACACTTATAGAGCTGAAGATTTTGCTCTCTTATCTTGCTGATTGCTATAAAAGACCCTGTCAGCCCTCACTCAGAGCCTTTGGTCATTGAGAGAGGCCATTGACCTGATTTATTGATTACTGCTTTTCTGTTTCTGTCATGTCCGACTCCTTTTTTCCCCATTTGGGGTTTTCTTGGCAGAGATACTGGTGTGGTTTGCCATTTCGTTTTCCAGCTCATTTTACAGATGGGGAAACTGAACTGGTACCATAAAAGTTCTTATGAAGGAAGCACCCCTCCTGGTGCCCTAACTTGACGAAGAGAAAATGGCACCACTCAGGACCAGCTCTGACTCTTCCTGAAGGGCTCGTTACAGCTGTTCTTTGTCTCTTAGGCTTTTTACTTCATCTAGTGGCAAAAGGATGGTAAGGCTCCTATTAAAATTTATTTCATAGGGATGGGACACAATTGCATCAGGAATTCAATTCAACTGAATTCAATTAAAAAAGAATTATTTTAAGCACCTATACATCTACCAAACACTATGTTAGACTCTGGACATGCAATAAATGTTAAAAATGAAACCATTACAGATCATATTCTACTGAAGGATATACTTTGGAGAGTGTGTTGTTAAATTTTCAGTGTGAGCATTTATACTTCAGCAATGGGCAAATGCTACAAATCAGGGATTGATTTATGGTTTTGTTGACTGTTGTTAAATTTTCAGTGTGAGCATTTATACTTCAGAAATGGGCAAATGCTACAAATCAGGGATTGATTTATGGTTTTGTTGATAGTTTCTAGACATAAGAAAGCGATGCAGAAAATGTCAGTGACGTGGATTAAATGCAAAAGTGGGTACCACTGATATAATATGTAAACAGAGAAGTAAATACAGGAAAATTTGAGAGAGGAAAAGAGGATGAGGAAAAGAGGTTTCCTGAAGAATAAAGATTCTAAGAGGCCCGGACTCACAATCAGGAGATCTTGGCCTGAATCTCAGCTCCAGTGCAGACTAGCCAAGAATCTTGCCTCTTATTTTACTGAAAAAGTGGAAGTCATTAACTGAGAGCTCCCTCTCCCACCCTCCTCCTCAATTCCCATCATTCAGATGCCCTCTGTCACTGTTGTCTCCCATGATAGAGTGGCCCTTCTTCTCGTCAAAGCTAACCCCTCCTCTGGTGCAAATATTCCCATTTCATTCCTTCTTCTGCAAGAGATTGCCTCTTTTATTATCTCTCACTTATCTTTTTTTTTTTTGGTGAGGCAATGGGGTTAAGTGACTTGCCCAGTATCACACAGCTAGTAAGTGTTATGTGTCTGAGGCTGAATTTGAACTCAGGTCCTCCTGAATCCAGGGCTGGTGCTCTACCCACTGTGCCACCTAACTGCCCCTCTCTTTGACCTTCAATCTCTCCTTGTCTACTGGCTGCTGCCCTACTGCCTACAAATGTGCCCGTGACTCCTTTATCTTCATATGGCCAGGCTGCTCCCCACACAGCAAGGGAGGCAGAATAGATTTCTCTAGCCTCTTCTCCTCCCACTCTTCTCTAAGGGAGATTTTAATTCCTGGCAGGAGGATGAGACCAGAAGCCATTCTGTTCCCTCCAGAGAGAGAAGGGGTACTGGGCTAGAATTATAGCTATCTGCTCCCCTAAATATTGTTAGTCTGAAGCAGGTCCCCCACCTCTGGTCTAGAGGATATTTTCAGTTTCTAGCTAAACCTCTAATTCCTATTCATCGATGGGGAAATGAAGGCCCCTTGTCCAAATTTTGACTTCCTTCCTACCAAATATCAGAGAGCTCCTGTTGAAAAACTCCCCATACCAATGCAGAGTTGCCCCTCCTAGTTTCAGAGAAGTGCTTCCATCACTGAGAATTTTAGTACCTTGGGCCAGGGTCACACAATCAGTACCTGGCAGAGAAAAGTCTTGAAGACAGGTCTTCCGGACTCTGAGGACATCTCCCTGTCCACTGTACGATACTACCTATCCCAGGTCAGCTGCTTATCAGTCACAGAGCCCAAGATGACCTGGTCACTTTCTTCTAAAGTTTGTTGTTTCCATTTAAAAGACTGCTCATGGGGCAGAGTTTTCAACCTCACCTGCTGGGCCTCATGCAGAACTAGAACCAATGTAACAGCAAGTAACAGCGAGACAGGTTTGAGTTCAGATTAGGGGAAAATGACACCTGGCTGCTTTTCAGCTTTCTAGCCACCTCCTCCCATTGAAAGCAAACCCGGCCAGCCCCTCAACCAACTAGAATTAGGTTAAAGGACTTGTTGGAGCGGAGAGAGCCCTGGATTTGGAATCAGGAAAAGCTTGGATACAAATCTTGACTTACACCCCCATTAGCGGCATGACTTGGGCAAGTCATATAACCTCCCAGTTTCCCCATCCATAAAATGAGGAGAGTAAGATCTTTACCACTTACATCTAAGGGTTTACAGGACCATAGATTTAGAGGTGGAAGGGACCTTAAAGGTCATCAAGTCCAACACCCTCATTTTACAGATGAGAAAACTCAGACTCAGACAAATTAAATGCTTGGCCAAGGCTCAGTCACTCAGCTAGCAAAATTTTAGTTCTTCCTCCCTGCAAGTGCAGTGCTTTACTGACGGAATCAAGTTGTCCTTTCCTAAACCACCATGCCGACCGTTGTGAGAATCAAATCAGGTCATGAAGTAGCTCACTTTTCAGATTTCAGGGGACAACATACAGTAAACACTAGTTATTATTGGGTTAGACCTGATGGAGAACTTCCTGGCCAAGCATTATCACAATCCTTGTTTGTATAATTGGCTTACCTGGGAATGGGCCCAGATGCATCTTTGTGGGAAAGTAGGGGTGTAGCTCCACCGGGAACATGGATCCCCTTTGTTTTATATAACAGTGTAAAGGCAGATGACAGGGGAAATAGTCTCAGTTGAGTCATTTTCCTTTCGAAACACTTTCTTTTGTTGTTATTTTGAGCTTGACAAGTATCAATAAAGCTCTTTCAGAGTAAAGACTATCTTTTACTTCTTTTTGTATCCCCAAAGCTTAGCACAGTGCCTGGCACGTAGTAGGTGTTTAATAAATATTTATTGATTGACAAATGTAAATATTTCCATATGCAAAGAAGACCAGAAGGAGAGGATTGTATATGAAAATATGAACCTCTATTACCTACTAATATGTGTATATATGTGTACATATACACACACATACATATATACACATATGCATATGCATACATATACACATACACTTACACATATACACACATACATATATGGTGGCTAGATGGCTCAGTGGGTATAGCGCTGGCCTGGAGTCAGGAAGACCTGAGTTCAAATCCAATCTCAGACACTTATTAGCTTTGTGACTCTGGGCAAGTCACCTTTGTTTGCCTTAATCCACTAGAGAAGAAAATGGCAAACCACTTCAATATCTTTGCCAAAGAAAACCCTATGGACAGCATTGTCATGATATGTGGTAAAGTTGGAGTCTAATACTACTAAGGTTCTTTTCTTCACTGTTTCCTTGAGATTCTTTTTTTTGTTTGTTTTTTTAACATTTTTTTTTATTTTTAACATGTGTTTTTAAAATTTTGGGTTACAAATTTTCTCCCTTCCTCCGTCCCCACCCACTCTCATTGAAAAGGCAAGCAACTCGATACAGTTTATAGATGTATAGTCACGCCAAACACTTCCAGTGTAGTCCTGTTGTGAAAAACTAAGTATATTTCTCTTCATCCTATCCTACCCCCCATTTATTCTATTCTCTCTTTTGATGCTGTCCCTCCTCAGAAGTGTTTGCTTTTGATTATCCCCTCCCTCAATCTGCCCTCCCCTCTATCAACCCCCTGCTCTCTTGTCCCCTTCCCCCCTTATTTTCCTGTAGAGTAAGATAGATTTCCATACCCCATTGTGTGTGTTATTCCCTCCTTAAGCCAAATCCTATGAGAATAAGATTCACTCATTCCCTCTCACCTTCCCCCATTTCCCCTCCACTGTAAAAACCTTTTCTTGTCTGTTTCATGTGAGACATTTTACCTCATTTTACTTCTCCCTTTTTCCTTCTCCCAGTATAATCTTCTCCTACCCCTTAATTTTATTTTCCAGATATCACCCCTTCATCTTCAACTCACCCTGTGTCCTTTATCTCTCTATCTATACAAACATATAATTCTTTCCCTCCCACTACCCTAATACTGACAAAGGACTCATGAGTTACAAATATCATCTTTCCCTGCAGGAATGTAAACAGTTCAACCTTAATAAGTCTCTTATGATATCTTTTTCCTGTTTACCTCTTCCATGTTTCACTTGAGTCTTGTATTTGAAGGTCAAATTTTCTATTCAGCTCTGGTCTTTTCCACAGGAATGCTTGAAAGTCCCCTATTTCACTGAATGACCATTTTTTACCCTGAAGGATTATACTCAGTTTTGCTGTGTAGGTGATTCTAGGTTGTAGTCCTAACTCCTTTGCCCTCTGGAATATCATACTCCATGCCCTCTGGACCCTTAATGTAGAAACTGCTAAATCTTGTGTTATCCTGATTGTGTTTCCACAATACTTGAATTGTTTCCTTCTGACTGCTTGCAATATCTTCTCCTTGACCTGGGAATTCTGGAATTCGGCTACAACATTCCTAGGAGTTTTCCTTTGGGGATCTCTTTCAGGAGGTGATCGGTCGATTCTTTCAATTTCTATTTTGACCTCTGGTTCTAAAATATCAGGGCAGTTTTTCTTGATAATTTCTTGAAAGATGATGTCTAGGCTCTTTTTTTGATCATGGCTTTCAGAGAGTCCAATAATTTTTAAGTTCTCTCTCCTGGATCTATTTTCCAGGTCAGTTTTTTTTCCAATGAGATATTTCACATTCTCTTCTATTTTTTCATTCCTTTTGATTAGTCTTACAGTGCCTTGATTTCTCCCTATCTTCGAATTTCTCCATTCTAATTTTTAAGGAAGTATTTTCTTCTGTAAGCTTTTGGACTTCCTTTTCCATTTAGCTAATTTTGCTTTTAAGGGCATTCTTCTCCTCATTGGCTTTTTGGACCTCTTTTGCCATTTGGGTTAGGCTATTTTTTAAGATGTTATTTTCTTCAGTATTTTTTTAGGCCTCCTTTAGCATCACTCTCAGTTTTTCCTCTACTTCTCTTACTTGCTTCTCAAAATCCTTTTTGAACTCTTCCATGGCCTGGGACCAATTCATATTTTTCTTGGAGGCTTTGGATATAGGAGCTTTGGCTTCATTGTCTTCTTCTGGTTGTATGTTTTGATCTTCTTTGTCTCCAAAGTAAGATAATATAGTCTGACTCTTTTTGCGCTGCTTGCTCATGATCCCAGCCAATTATTTGAGTTATAAACTCTTTGTTAAGGTAGGAGTCTGTTTCCAGTGTGGAGCATGTACTGTCCCAAGCTTCAGGGGTTTTGTGCAACAGTGTTCAGAGATACTTCTAGGGACCTGTAAATTTTCAGTTCTTCCAAGGTGGTATGATCGAGGGCGAGGTGTTTATTCCTTTCCTGGCTTGTGCTCTGGTCTATGAGCACTCTTTTCTGTCTTGGAACTGTGAGGAGGGTTTCCTCTCCACAGCCACTACAAGCTCCACCACGCCAGCGCTCCTCCTCTCCCCAGGACCGCCACCCAGAACTGTGACCGAGATCCAAGCACGGGCAAAGCAAGAGAATCCTGCACCAGCAGAGAGTTCCCTGCAATCCCCCTCTGATCAGTCACTCAATTCCCCCTCAGTCTGTGGGCCAGAAGCTCAGGAGACAGCCGCCCCAGCCGAGCTCCGGGACTGGAGCTGAGACCACTGGCTTCTCTCTCTCCCCACTGACACAGACTTTTCCCACTGACCTTCTAAGTTGTCTTTGGCGTTCATGGGTTGAGAAGTCTGGAAACCACCACAGCTGACCGCGATTCAGTCCTCTGAGGCCTGCTCCAGGGTCGCTGTGGCCTACACACCCACGCCAAACTGCGCTCCTCTCCCCGCCCAGCACGATATACCTTTCCGATCAACCATCCAGGCTGTGTTGGGCTGGAAATTTATTTCACTCTGTCTTTTTGTGGGTTTTGCTGCTTTAAAATTTGTTTAGAGCCATTTTTTAATAGGTATTTGGAGGGGTTTGGGGGAGAGCTCAAGCAAGTCACTGCTTATACTCCGCCATCTTGGCTCTGCCCCCTTCCTTAAGATTCTTGAATGTTGATTCCTCTAGATCAGGAACTCTCTTAAGCTTTTTTGTGTAATGGATCCTATCGTCAATCTGGCGAAATCTATGGACTTTTTCTCAGAACCATGTTTTTAAATGCTTAAAATAGAATATATGGGATTACAAAGGAAACCAATTATATTAATATAAAATTATCAAAAATATAAAAAGAACAAGTTCACAGCCCCCCCCCCATGTCCACTCCCAGCCCCCCACCCCCTACCTCCACCCCCACTCCCATCCTTGGTTAAAAACCCTTGCTCTAGATGAATTTTGTTATTATACTTTCTAGCTCTATAAAGTAACTCCTTGGTAATGTGGTTAGTATTATACTATAAATGTAGATTAATTTAAGTAGCATTGTCCTTTTAATTCTATTGATATGACCCAACAATGAAAAATTTAATATTATTTTTGTAAAGAGTATGTTATGGTTGTAGTCATATGATTCCTGTATGTGTCTTGGTTGGTGAACTCTCAGATATTTTATACATTCTGTAGTTACTTTGAAAGGAAGTTATTTTTTCTATTCTTCTTGCTGGGTTTTGTTAGTAATATATAGACAGGTTGATTGCTTTTGTGGGTTTATTTTATCCTGCTACTTAGCTGGTTATTATTTCAATTAATTTTTACTTGGATCTTCAGGGGTTTTCTAAACAAACCATTCTATCATCTACAAAAAGCATTAATTTTGTTTCCTCTTTGCTTATGTTTATTCCCTCAATTTCTTTCTTTTATCTTATTGCTACAGCTATCATTTCTTGAACTATATTAAATAAAGTCAGTGATGTGGGCATACTTTCTTTATTCCTGATCTTTGTGGA
The DNA here is from genome assembly GCF_900497805.2 of Vombatus ursinus. NCBI lineage: Eukaryota > Metazoa > Chordata > Mammalia > Diprotodontia > Vombatidae > Vombatus > Vombatus ursinus. The sequence continues at coordinate 179,783 of NW_020941065.1, read as the reverse complement.
AGACCCTACTGTTTTTCCATTATAGATAATGTTTGGTCTTAGTTTTAGATAAAATTTTTTCACCCATATTAAGAAGCAATCATTTATTCCTGTATTTGTTTTGTTTTTGTTTTTGTTTTGTTTTGGTTTTTTTAGGCAATTGGAGTTAAGTGACTTGCCCAGGGTCCCACAGCTAGTAAGTGTCAAGTGTTTGGTCTGAGGCCACATTTGAACTCAGGTCCTCTTGACTTTAGGGCTGGTGCTCTATCCACTGCACCACTTAGCTGCCTCTATTACTATGCTTTTTAAAGTTTTTTTAAAAATGTGTTGTGTTTTATCAAAAGTTTTTTTCTACATCTGTTATTATGATCATGATTTTTTTAATGTTAATATGGTCTATTATGAGTAAAACTTTCCTAATATTGAACTGCATTCCCAGTATAAATCCAACCTGGTCACAATAAACATAATTTTTTAATATATTGTTACAGCCTCTGAGCTAATATTTTATTAAATATTTCTCCTTCTATATTCATTAGAGATATTGATCTGAAGTTTTCTTTCTCTGTTTCATAGCTCCCTGGTTTAGGTTTCCGGACCATATTTGTCTCAGAAGGAGTTTGGTAAGGTGCCACATTTCTCTATTTTTATAAATAATTTATGAATTAATTGCACTTTGAATGCTTGATAGATTTTATTTATAAATCAATCTGGTCCTGAAGTTTTTTTCTTCAGAAGTTCCTTCTTGGCTGGTTCAATTTCTTTTTTGAAGATTGGGTTATTTAAACTCTCAATTTCTTGTTCTATAAATCTGTGTATTTGATATTTTTGTATGTATTCATCCATTTAATTTGTCATCAATTTTGTTGGCATGTAGCTAAACAAAATAGTTTCTAGTAATTCCTTTTCCTTTGTTTTCAATTATCCCTTTTCGATTTTGATTCTGGTAATTTGGTTTTCCTTTTTTTTATCAGGTTAGTTAATAGCTAAACACATATATGCATATGTGTGTGTGTATATATATGCATATATACATATATACTTATTCATTTTCAAAAAGGCAAATCCTACTTTTATTTATCAATTCATTGGGTTTTTTTCACTTTTAATTTTATCTCTGATTTTCAAATTTTCTATATTTGTATTTGGTAGTGGTTTTTTGATTTGTTGCTTTTCTGTTTTTCAAAGTTGCACATCCAATTCCTGATCTATTCTTTCTTTTTTGGTTGATGATAGTGTTTAGGGATATAAATTTTCCCTGAAGGATTGGTTTGGCTATCTCCCAAATGCTTTGGGAGATAGCCAGAGTTGAATATAGTCAATGTTGTCTCATGATTGTCAATTTCTTTGATAAAATTATCTATTATAGTTTTGCTATTTTTCCCTATAATTCAATTGACTTTTCCTTAAAGTATTTAGATGATGTGATGATAAATATGATGCTATGATTTAGATGCTATAGATATGTGGTACATAGATAGCTAGTATTTCTATGATTTGATTATTTATGGTGCCATCAAACACAATGCAATTTCCTGCTTTTCTGTTGCTTTATTAGGGATCATGATTTCTACTCGTATTTTTTAAATAAAACGTACTTGAAGCATAATACGTTTTGCTCCAGCTTCTTTTTCGACTGTGTGGATCTTTATGTTTCAAGTGTGTTTTCTGTAATAAAGTAGATTTTGTTGTTCAGTAATGTCTGACTCTTCATGACCCCATTTGGGGTTTTCTTGGCAAAGACACTGGAGTGGTTTGCTGTTTCCTTCTTCAGTTCATTTTACAGATGAGGAAACTGAGGCAGACAGGGGGAAGTGACTTGCCCAGGGTCACAAAGCTAGTTAGTGTCTGAGGCCAGATTTGAACTTAGGAAGATGAGTCTACCTGACTCCACAGAGCTCTAACCACTGCACACTTAGCTACCTAGCAGCTACCTAGAAATACTTATGTATTTAAGTGCTTACGTGTCCAAGCACTGTGCTTAGTGCTGAGAATAGAAACAAAGTCAACCCTCAAGAAGCTTACATTCTGATCAGGAAAGAAACACATGTGACGGTGAGGACCTTCCCTTCCCCCCACCTCACCCAAGGACTGTGGAAATGAGTCAGCAGGAAAGGCCTGGCAATCTTCCTTAAAATGAAGAGTCTGGGAGGATGTAACCAATCAGAAGGGCCCAATAAGAGAAGTTGTGCAGGAGTGAACTTCCCAAATGGAGAGCTTTTTATAGCATGGCCGAGAAAGGTCAGCGAAGATGAGTCAGCAGCACAACCTGGAGAAGCTGTTCTTAAAAACAGCACATGGTGCATTCCTAGTGGATGCTACTTTCTATTCCATTCATCTACCTTCCTCCATTTCATGAGTCAGTCCTTCCCCTCCAGTTTCATGGTTATGCTTGTTAACTATTTCCCCTCATCGTATCCTTTCATTGTTTTCCTCCATATTTTGCAGGGAAGGAGGTGGACAAAGTCAAGGAGTATGATTCACCCTTGGAATCTCTAATTGGAGTTTCTTTCTCTACTCCTCTTCCCCAAGACCAGATTCCCACTTCAGGTTCTAGGATTTTCTGTCTCTTTTTAACCCTCCATTTATGGCTAACCTTCCCCAACTCTGCTTTTCCCCCATAAGCCCCTCTCTCCTCTCTCCCTTTCTCCATTTGATCTTTTCATTGAGCTTAATGTATTCTACACCAAACTCTGTGTGTGTATTTTCAAACCTTCTTTGATTCAGATGAGTGAAATTCATGAGATTTCCACTCCTTCTACCCCTTCTTCCATTTTTATATGTTCTTTTCTCTCACCTACTTATGTGAAATAGTAAGTTCTTCATCCTTATTTCTCGTCTCTTCCCCAGAATAATAATAACAGCTAATAATAACTTATATGACACTACAAGGTTTACAAAGCCCTTCATAAATATTGTCTTATTTTATCACAACAGCTCTGAGAGGTAGGTGCTATTATTCTCCCCTTTTTTTCCCCTCTTTGCTCATATCTTCTCTGGTACAATGCTTCTTCCTGAGCTCGAATGCTACAGGTCCATTTACTGGGGTTGGGGATGACTTCTGTATGCAAACCCTTTCCCATTTGGCCATTTTTCTTTGCAGTTTTGTATTGGATAGAATAATTATTTCTGGGTTGTTGTTTTTTTCTTTTTTAATTTCATCTGGAGTCCCCTTCAGATCTTTTCTCCAACGCTATGGGAGAGATGTCTTTACTTGGTAAGTGGGATTGGATTTTATTTTTCAGTCTCCATGGGATGGTGTTTGGGGAAAAGGTGAAGGGTGATGGGTCTTGGTCACCAGGCTACTCTTCTGGGTTGACTAGGGATAGGACAGATGGTATAGGAGGAAGGGAAGTTTAGGAGAATTGAAGGTTGGCAGGGATGAGGGGGAGAGATAATAGTTCTTCTGTTTTGGACATGCTGAGTTTGAGATGACCCCGCAAAATGCAGTTAGGAACATCCAAAAGGCAGTTGGTAATACGGGACCATATTCAGGAAAGAAACTAAGACTGGCTATGTGGGTCATATATCAGCATAAAGCTAATGAGATGACCAAGAGAGGATGTGTAGAGAGAGAAGAGAAGCGGGAGCAGGACAGAGTCCTCAGGGAGCACCCACACATAGTGAATAGAATATGGATGATGATCCGACAAAGGAAACTGAAATAGTGTAGCCAATAGGTAGGAAGAGATCCAGCAGGGAGGGGTATCTCAAAAACCTAGGGAGGAAATAATAACCAGGAAAAGGGTTTAGCTAAGCAGGTACATACACACACACACATACACATATATACATATATAAATATATATAATATATATACACATATATATACAATGACGATCATATTTCTTGCCTTCTCAATGGATAAAAGAGTGGTTAAGAGAGGGAGAGAATTTAGAGCTGATAATAAAAATAAAATTTGAAATCATAAAAAAGAGTATCTAATGCCATAGAAAACTCAAGAAGGATGAGGACTATAAAAAGGCCTTTGGATTTGATAGTTTAAAAAAATCACTGGTAATCCTGGAGATAGCAATTTGAGCTGATGATAATAGCTAGCGTTTACAGAGCACTTTATAAATATTGGGGCAATTGGTGGCACAGTGGGTAGAGTACCAGGCCTAGAGTCAGGAAAATTCAAGTTAAAATCCAGGCTCAGACACTTACTAGCTGTGTGACCCTGGGCAAGTAATTTCACCCTATTTGCCTCAGTTTCCTCATCTATAAAATGAGCTGGAGAAAGAAATGGCAAAACACTCCAGTCTCTTTGCCAACAAAACTCCAGAAAGGGTCACAGAGTCAGACACGACTGAAATAACTAAACAGCAACAAATTAAAATATTTTCTCAAAGGGCAGTGAGGTGGCATAGTGGATAGAATACTGGGCCTGGAGTCCAGAGGACCTGAATTCAAATCTGACCTCAGACCAGACACTTGACGCTTACCAGCTGTGTGACCCTGGGCAAGACACTTAACCCCAATTGTCTCACCCCTTCCAAAAAAAATATTTATACTATATATGTATATGTAGGATAAATATATGTGTGTATATATATATATAGTACATATGTGTGTGTGTGTGTGTGTGTGTATACTCATTTGATCCTCATAACAACCCTAGGTGGTTGGTTTTATTATTATTACCCCCATTTTTTAGATGAGAAAATTAAGGTGCAGAGTGACTTGCCCAGAGTTACAGATAGTAAGTGTCTGAGGCTAGATTTGAACTCAGGTATTCCTGATTCCCTGTCTAAAACGCTATCCACTGTGGTCCCTGGCAGCCTAAATTGAGGTCCTGGTTTGCTTTAGTTTCTCTGCCAAGGGCAATGACCCATGTACTGGAAGTGATAGAGTAAAATTGATAGCCAAAAGAAGTCAGGAAATAGTAAGAGATGAACTTGGTATCCTTGATGTATTCAAGTCTTTGACCCAGATGAAGTACATCTTCAGGCTTGGCTGGTGTTGTTTTAATACTATACGACTCCTAGTGACCCCATTTGGGGTTTTCTTGGTAGAGATATTGGAATGGTTTGCCATTTCCTTCTCCAGCTCATTTGACAGATGAGGAAACTGAGGCCAACAGGGTTAAGGGATTTGCCCAGCTAGTAAGTGTTTGAGGCTTGATTTGAACGCAGGTCCTCCTGACTCCAGGCCGGGCACTCTATCCACTGTACCACCTAGCTGCCCGCAGTAAAAGGCCTGGAAGGTGTGATTGTTGAAACACTCTCAGTAACATCTGAAAGACTGTGAAGAAACAGGAGTTATACCAAAATATCAGAGAAGGGCCCATTTTCAAAAAAGGGAACAGAATAAAACCTTCAAACTCGAGAGCATCAATATTTGTCTTCTGTTCCTGGGGACATCCTAGGACAGATCCTTAAAGAGATGGTGAAAAGCTAGAAAGAGAAACCGTGCTTAACTAAGAGCCAGGAAGGATGGTTGTCCAAGAACAGATGGTTTCTGCCCCACCTCACTTCCTTGTTTTTTAACAGGACAGCTAAGCTAGCAGATGAGGGGAATGCTGTGGACGTAGTTTTCTTATGTTTTAGCAAAGCTTTTGATCAGATATTTCATATTATTCTTGCAGAGAAGACGGAGAGATATGGAAAGATGATAAGACAGTCACATGGTTCAGAACTGGTTTGTTTTTGTCATTGTTGAATCACTTCAGTCACGCCCAACTCTTTGTGATCCAATTTGGGGTTTTCTTGGTGGGGATACTACAGTGGTTCACCATTTCCTTCTCCAGCTCATTTGACAGATGAGAAAACTGAGGTAAACAGGGTTAAGTGACTTGCCCAGGATCACAAAACTAGGAAGTGTCTGAGGACAGATTTGAACACGGGTCTTCCTGACTCCAGGCCCAACACTCAATCTACTGCTCCACCTGGTCTATGGTTATACTCTAAAAGTAATTGGGTAGTAGGGGATCTCTGGTAGAGCGCCCCAGGGATCCATACTTGGTCTTGTGCTGGATAACATATTTATTGGTGACCTGGATAAAGGTATAGATGATGTGCTCATCAAATCTACAGATGACCAGAAGCTGGGAGAATCAGCTAGTACAATGAATAATGGTCAGGATCTGAAAAGAATTTATAAATTAGATTAGAGTTAGAAAAAATTGAAACAGATGAAATTCATTAGGGGCAAATGTGAAATCATACATTTGAATTTTTGAAAATCAAGTTCACAAATTCAACTGACTCAAAACAGATGAAATTCAATAGGGGCAAATGTAAAATCATATATTTGAATTTTTGAAAAGCAACTTCACAAATTCAACTGACTCAAAACAGATGAAATTCAATAGGGGTAAATGTAAAATCGTGTACCTGAATTTAAAAAAAATCAAATTTACATATACAGGATGGGTGAGGCATGGTCAGAGAATGTTTCGTCTAAAAAATGTCTAGGAGTTTTAGTGAACTGCAATCTCAGAATGAGTCAGCAGGGTGATATAGCAACTAAAAAAAAGTGAATGTGATCATGGGCTATAAATGAGAGGAAGATAGCTTCCAGGAATAAAGAAATAAGTCACATTGTTTTCTACTCTGGTCAGACCACCTCTGTAGTACTGAGCTGAGTTCTGGACACCACTATTCAAGAAGGATATTGAGAAGCTAAAGAGAGTTCAGTACGGGACATCCAGGATGCTGAAAGGCCTTCAGACCATGCCATGTGAATATTGGTTGAAGCAATAGAAGAAAAGAAGACGGAGGCGTGAGGAGGAGAGTAAGAATTAAGAGCTGTCTTCAAGTACTTGAAGTATATTGAAGAAAGAACAATCTACTCAATTTTTAGCTAACTGCTTAGGTCTTGATTCATTCATTCAATCAATCTGGAATACTCTCTTAGAATAAATAACTCGTTTTAAGCTTAAGAAGAATAAAAGGGTTCCTAAGGTGCACATTTCCCTCTCAAGTTCTAAGAGTTTATTTTAGACAAAAAAAAAGTTGTAAGTTCAATTACAATTGCTCCAAGCCCCCAGTTCAGTCAATTTTTTATATTTAGGCAGAAATTGGTTGGGCTCTTTAATTCACATTTATATCTATCTCTAGTTAACCCATGGCCTCTTTAAGGTTGAAGAAAAATTTAGGTTGCTGGAAACATTTGGATAACGAAATAGCGGTTGATATTCTAATACCTGTAGATAGACAGACATAGAGAAAAGAGGTTGTGGAAAAACCAGACCTTTTCTTGGGACTTCCCTTACTCTTTGAGTAGGTAAACTGGTGGCATTAGCTAGAGTCTTCTGCTCTGAAGGGGCCAGTGGTTCTCCTCCAGCTCTGCCACAGCTCACTCCTATCTTCTTTTTTTCTATCTGCTTGTACCTGGGCTGTCCATTCATTTTTTTTTATTTTTTTAATTTTATTTTTTCTGCCCATCTTTCTAACTCAACTCTCTATGACTTTGCCTCCTCTTCCAAACCCTCAGAATCTCTCCCTGGATCTGAGATAGCTCTTCCCTTTTATATGTTTTTCTTGGAACATGATCAAGTCTCTCATTAAATGGCTTTGATTAATTCAAGGTAGTGTACAGGCCCTGTTCACATTTTGTTCAGATTGTCCGACTTAGTCAAGAAGGGTCCTTACCTAACAGAGTAAAATTATTTTTAAGTGAAGTCAGATAATCAATGGAGTCCCAGGCTTACAAATCGATCTGCAAGCATTTATTAAGGGCCTTCTTTATTTTACTCTGTAGATGCCAAAACAAATCCACCAGAGATACATCATTTATTAAACATATATGCATCTGCTTGAAGAGAGATTCTGACCTGCTGAGACTCTTCTCCAGATAATCAGAAAAGGCTCTTCCCTCAAGCAATTCAACTTACATTTTGTAAAAATTATGAAACAAAAGATGACATTCCCTAGCTGTGGTAAAAACAGAAGTACCTAGCTTAGGTTAGGGTTTTTAGAATGATGAAACAGAGAGCCCAGTGTTGATGTTGGCACACAGTCTTAAGGAAGACACCTTTTAGAAATTAGCTGCTCCCTCTAACAACTCACTTTTTCAGTCTGGTCTAGTAAACGAAGGGGATACCTCTAACTGGTTAACAAAAAAGTCTTTCTCTCTCTTAGCTTGGCCCATCATGGATTCTCTCTAATGATCCAGCTGCCAATTCTGCCTTCTCTGGGGAATTAAATATATTAAGTATATTTTGATGAAGTGTTCTGTTCAAAGGAGGCTGATTAAGTCTTTATTCAATCAATCAACAAGCATTTAGGAAGCACTAATTATATGCCTGGCACTGGGGATGCAAAATTAAAAATGTAGATGGGCACACTGGTAGCATTAGGCTGGGTCTTCTGCTGCAAAGGGGACAGTGGCTGCCCTCCAACTCCATCATAGCTCAATCCCACCTTCTCTTTCTCTTTTACCTAGCTGTACATAGGTTGCCCGTTCTTTCTTATTTTATTTTTTTTCTATCCATTATTTCTTTTCACAAATTATTTATTTATTTTTAGTTTTCAACATTCACTCCCATAGGATTTTGAGTTTTAAATTTTCTCCCCCTCCCTCTAGTTCCCACTCTTCAAAATGATGTGTGATCTGATATAGGATCTACTCATATTCATCTTAAGTGTATTTGCACATTAGTCATGATGTAAAGAAGAATTAGAACCAATGGGAGGAACCACAAGAAAGAAGAAATAAAACAAAACAACAAAAGAAAAAGAGAAAAAATAGTGTGCTTCCATCGGCATTCAGACTCGATGGCTCTTTTTCTGGATGTGGATAGCATTTTCCATTGTGAATCTTCTGGAGTTGTCTTAGATCCTTGCATTGCTGAGAAGGGCTAAGTCTACCAAAGTCAGTCAGCCATCGCACCATGTGGCTGTTACTGTGTACAATGTCCTCCTGGTTCTGCTCATTTCACTCAGCATCAGTTCATATAAGTCTTTCCAGGTTTTTCTGAAGTCTGCCTGCTCATCATTTCTTATAGCACAATAGTATTCCATTATTCACATACCACAACTTGTTCAGTTATTCCCCAATTGATTGCCCATTCTTTCTATGTCTGCTCTCTATGACCCTGTTCCTTACCTTATAGGGGATGGAACATGGTACATTGTGCATGTATGTTCTGGTCCACTCTTCCAGAGTCAGACTGCTACCCCTGCCCCTCAGGCTTCCGAGGTACCCTGAAGGATTTGGAGAAATCTCTCTTCTCCCTTGCCATTGGCTTAAGCCCTCGTTGGCTGTGGTTCCCCACCCCTGTTAAGTGACAAAACTCTCAGTTCCACTTGACCACTCAATTAGCTTTTATAAAGGGATATTTACTTCAAACACATGGCAAGAACAAGGTCCAGGCATTTCTCCCAGTACCTTAGACTCCATCTTGGTCTAGAGAGGGTAAGCTCAATTTAACTCAGTTCCTACACAGTATTGGTCCCTCCAAGGTCATGTTCAAACAAACACATCTTGGCTGGATGAGTCCTTGTCTCAGCTACCCTTGGACTGGGCTCCCGAAAGTCTTAATGCTTCACCGGCTCCAGAACCCATACTTTGGAGCTGGGAGACCAAGGTGTCCTCCAGGTCTTTTGAATTAAAAAAAAGTCACAGAGGTTCCACTCCCTAGACCTAGAATGGGAAAGAACAAATGGGGGGCCAAAGACCAAGGCTTGTTTCTTGGGGCCACAAGGCCTCAGAGGGGAGAAGGCCCCATGGCTTCTGTTCATACAATATGGACTCTCATTAGATGCTATTGGAGATGGAGACATGACGCTGGGAATACATAAGCCTAAAGAACTAAGGCAAGAGAGGGATGGTGCAAACCTCCTAGATCTTCTGAATGCATTCACACCTGGTTAGCCAACCAGTTACAGAATGTCTACACCTGCTCCACAGTCTCTCTAAAGGCACTTCCCTTATAAGTCATGGAGAGTTTCATCAGCTCAGCAAGCTGATGGGATCTACACATGTGTCAGATCCCCATTACACACACACACATACACACACACACACACATATACACATATATAATACATGGTATATACAATACTAATTTATTATATAGGTATATACAAAATATACATATATGCTTACTATAAAAAACAGATATAGGAATAGGGTTTGAATCTGTGATATCATTGATAGCAGCATTCCCCAGATGAGAAATCTCTTTCAAACAATGTAGGTCAGTACCTTTTCTATAACTTACAGTCATCGGATAATAAGGTTCTATGAAGAACCCACTACTTGGCCCACAAGGGCTAGGATACTGCATCCATTCCCTATTCTGTTCCCAGACACTCAATTTGGGCTAGCTTCAGTCCTTGGGAGCATGACCTCCGATGAGAAGAGTGGTCTTACACTTCCCTGCTTATTAACTCCTCCTTCCCATGTCCTAGAGCCAATTTTACTTATGGTATAACCTATGGCTCACATCTAGTGTTTCCTCAGAAGGGACGGAGTGAAAAAAGATACTTACTGTGCAATATGAATCAGGTATGAGACAGGTAATTTATTCTTACACACAAAAAGAATGCTAAGCATAAAGTTCTCTCAAGGGAGACTTGATTAATACATATGGATAGACCAATCAATCAGTCAATAAACATTTATTAAGCACCTCCAGCCCAAAAAAACAAACTTAAGAAAGAATTGACTTAATTTATAACTACTATTTACACTTCACTTTGCCTTTGCACTGTCCAAATAACTCCTGGGCTAGTACTTTCCAAGAATACCAGAGAAGCTGCCAGAGACTCTGTGCAGTCAGCTATTTGTGCTGACTCCGTCTGGAGAACTTCATTTTTAAAGTTAACCTTGAATAGGAGGCAGGTAGCCAGCCTAAGATGGCGGTGGCAAATGCTCACTAATTCTGGAGTCTTGGCAGTCGCCTAAGACGTGCTCAGTGATTCCATTTCCATCTCCCCGTGATACTGTAATGAGAGAGGGGCTGAGGCAACATCTCCTCTTACACCAATCAAGGGGCGAGGCAACATTAACCTGGGACAGTAGGGGTGGCCCCCATTAATGTAGGAACAAGACTGGACAGGATGGTCTAGAGCAAGGGTGGGGAGTCTGCAACCTAAAGGCCACACGTGGCCTTTTGACTGAGTCTAAGTTTTACAGAACAAATCCTTTTATTAAGAAGATTGTTCTGTGAAGTTTGGATTCAGTCAAAGGGCTGCACTTGAGGATCTAGAGGGCCATATGTGGCCTCCAGGCTGCGGGTAATCCACTCCTGGTCTAGAGAGAGGATGGAGAGGAAAATGGCCATCTTGGACATTTTCTCCTTCAAGTAATTATTCCTGATAACTAATCTCTACCCTACTAAAGGAGAGACCATGATGCTGAAATGCAAACAAAGCCAATTTCAAAACTGAATTATCTTTCAAAATCATTATATTAGGTTTTTTTGGGGGGGGGCGCTCTCTAACTTTCAGCTCCCTGGGATAGGGCATTTAGCATCCTGCCCTGGGTAACATTCTGCTCTCTTATTTCCCAAAGGATTCTCTATTTAACTCTGCAGTTACAAGGAATAGTGGTTAAAGTGGAGTGAGAGAGATCTGGGTTCAAATCTTGCCTCTGTGTCAAATCATGACCCTTGTTGTGTGACCACAGACATGTCCCTGGACCTCTCTTTGACAAATTTTCCTCCTCTGTAAAATGAGGGGATTAAATTAGATAGCCTCTAAGGTGATGATGATAACCATGATAGACATTTATACAGTGCCTACTATATGCCAGACACTATGCTGAGTGCTCATAACAGCCATGGGAGGTAGGTGCTATTATCCCCATTTCACAGATGAGGAAACTGAGGCAAACAGAGGTTAAGTGACTCACCCAGGGTCACCCTGCTAATAAGTATGCAAGGCCAAATTTGAACTCAGGTCTTCCTCACTCCAGGACAGGGTACCTTCTTGCTCTAAATTATAAAACCATAACCTTTCATTGACTTATTTCTGCACTGTTGGAAGATGGGTTGTGGCTTCCTGTTTCTAAAGAGACTAACTTTAAGCAAGCTTGTGTGGTAAATGTTTAACAAACTCTTCCCTCCCCACCCCACCCCACCCCCCAAAATCCATTATGCACACATCAGACTTTTAAGGTGACTCTGCCTTATTAAACATTTTCTCCATCACTGTCTTAAATCCAGACGATCAACAATCAGCCTTTGCCAATTTCCTAGGTGTAAATGATTACCCTGAACATTAAACAATCAACTCCAGAAAGGCAGTTTGAGCAGACTCAGAATACACCAATTTAAGCCTTTCCTGTCTCCCTCCTCTTTCTTGTCCATCTGGGTTAGGTCACTTCTCTGCTCACAAACCTTCAGCGGTTCCCCATGACCCTGACATTGAAGCTGTAACTCCTCTGACATGCAACACCCCTCTCCCCCATCCTCAAGTTACCAAACCTTTTGACCTTATCTCAAATTATTATCCTTCACACCCTCTATCCTTTAGCTAAGCTCTTCCATGCTGTGTCCCCCAAACACTCTCCCATTAGCCCTGCCTATTTCTCAGGCAACTGTTTGTCCCTGAAATACCCCTCTTTTCACTTCCCCAAAGGTGGAATTCCTACCCGATCATTAAAGGTCAACTTAAATGTTTGAAAACTCCCACCAGGAAACTTTCTCAAATCCCCACTCTCCTATCCCTTCCCTCTACTCTTCCCCACCCCAATAACTTTCCCCCTGGAACCACTGTTCCTCATTTTTCTAATGCAGTGACCATATAATGTTGGAGAATCATACATCATATAGACTATTGCTCTGGGCTCTATCTGTCTGTCTATCTGTCTTTGTCTGTTTTCCTGTCTCTGCCTCTTCTTTGGATGACAAAGCTGGGCCTCAGGACTCTGTCCCACTGCCATTCTTAAAACCTTGAGGTTTTAAAGCCTCTGACAGACTAAGTTTTGCTCCCTCAAACAGTTCCACCCCCAAGGTCCCATGACCATAGTGTTGCTCTCCCTCAGGGTGGGGATAGGGGTGTTTCTTCCCTCTTAAAGCCTCTGAGGTTGTGAAGGCAGCTGTCTCTGGGGATGGACCACCTCCTGTCTTGGCACAATCATGTGGGGACCTTCTTGGAGGCTTACCCTCTTCTCCTACCATCCTCTTGGTCAGCCCCCCCAAACCGTATCCCAGGACTCATAGCTGATGGGATGATGGGACCCGGACCCCTAAAAGAAAAAGATTGTATCTTTGAAAGCAACCCAGTCCCTGAATTTTCCCATGTATTTCAGTAGCTCAGATCACTGGCACCTTCACCCAAGGCATCTGGCCCACCTCAGCCCACCTAGATCATTTAATTAGCTTACTTGATAATCCTTTCATTATTGCACCAGGCCCACCCCAGACTACTTACCACTCCTTAATCCCAACCAGATCCTTTCATTGTCCTTTTTGTATATAAGCATCAGTCTCACCCCCATTAAGTTGCAGATTCCCTAAGAATCTCACTCTAAACTATTGGCCTTACAATAAACCTTGCCACTTTGACTAGAAGAAGGTTTGAGTGCATGGATTCCTTCCAGGTGGACACTGTCCTATACCTTGACATTTCAGGGTTCCCAGCAACCCCAAACCGCATCACTACCATATGGAACCAGATCTCAGGAGTCATTCACTGAAAATGCCCCTTCACCAGCTTCACTCACGCTATGCTGGAGATTGAACTCTGTTTCTCCACTGAGTTCTGATCTTTTCATATTCCTATCCTGTCCAACCCCCCAACCCTGGGGCTTTTCAGTTTGGGAACAAATCAGTAGCACAATAAAATGCTTACCGAAGGGGCTGAGCTGAATTAAATTGTATTGCCTTAAATGTGAACCCTGATCTTCCCCACTCCAGATCCCGCAGGCTAATTCGCCGTTCATGGTATCTCTCTCACTCAGCAATCTTTTTTTGTTCTTATGTTGTAACCACATCAACAGAGCCCAAGGTATGTGTCCTGTCCTGCACCCACGGCCCCCTACTTCTGCAAGGAAGCAGGGAGGTCAGCACATTCTCATCTCCTCTTTGGGGCCAAGATTGGTCATTATCAGCAGGACACCTTCTGTTTGAGGGGTTTTGTTCACTCCATTTGCATCGTTGTCTTAGTCAAGATCAATAAAGAGTTACAACAATGACTGGGCAATTGAGTGTGTTGGGTATATCCCCAGGAGGCCCGGTCGAATTTCTTAGTCCCAAAGCCTCTGCTATTGCCGTTCCCTGCCCACTGTGGAGAAAGAAATGAGCAAACCCCTACTAATTAAGATCAATGTTACAGAATATAATTTACAATATTGGTCCCTAGGGAAAGAAGTAGCAGGAAGGGGTGAGAGTAGCAGGGGAATGGATTGAGGCTTGATCTTTGGGAAAACTTCCTAATAATTACAGAGGGCCCGAGTAGAATGAGCTGCTGCTGGAGGTTCCCATTCATATGTTCTAGGAACCTAGAACTGGAGGAACCTCCGAGGCCAGCTAGTGCCTCCGTTTGCAGGGGAAGAATCTAATAGCTGTCTCAGAATGGGGAAGTGACTTGCCTGGGGCAGGCAGAACCCATCTCCCTAACTCTAATTCCACTGCCCTAGGCATGATGTGTTCAGTTAACCATGAGCTTCCCTAGGATTGGGCATGGCCCTCAGGGGAGAGTGATCTTTTTTTCTTTCTCTCTCTCTTTCTTTCTTTCTTTCTTTCTTTCTCTCTTTCTTCCTTCCTTCCTTCCTTCCTTCCTTCCTTCCTTTCTTTCTTTTCCTTTCTCTCTCTTTCTTTCTTTCTTTCTCTCTTTCTTCCTTCCTTCCTTCCTTCCTTCCTTCCTTTCTTTCTTCCTTCCTTTCTTTCTTCCTTCCTTCCTTCCTTCCTTTCTTTCTTCCTTCCTTCCTTTCTTTCTTCCTTCCTTCCTTCCTTTCTTCCTTCCTTCCTTCCTTTCTTTCTTTCTTTCTTTCTTTCTTTCTTTCTTTCTTTCTTTCTTTCTTTCTTTCTTTCTTTCTTTCTTTCTTTCTCTTTCTTCCTTTCTTTCTTTCTTCCTTCCTTCCTTCCTTTCTCTTCCTAACATTCATTTTTTTAAACTTTGATTTCCAAAATAAACAAATAAAATAAACTTTGATTTCCAAATTCTGTCCCTTCCTCTTGTCTTAGCAGTTTTATAACTAAATTGTTGAAGCATTAAATTTAAAATTTTTTTCAATTATATGTGAAAACAATTTTTAACATTAATTTTTTAAAATCTGAGTTCTAAAATTCTCTCCCTCCTTCCCTCCCCTCCCCCACCCATTGAGAAGGCAAACAATATGATATTAATTATGCACATGAAGTGACCCAAAACATTTTTATATTAGCCATGTTGTAAAAAATAAAAAACTAGAAACATTAAGAAAGTGAAAAAAGTATGCTTCAGTCTGTACTCAGAGTTCATTAGTTCTCTCTCTGAGGTGAAGAGCATTTTTCATCATAAGTCCTTTGGAATTGTCTTGGATCATTGCCTTGATTAGAGTAGCTAAGTCTTTCACAACTGATCATCCTTACAACATGGCTATTACTGTGAACAATGGTCTTCTGGTTCTGCTCATTTCACTTTGCATCAGTTTATGAAATTCTTCCCAGGTTTTTCTGAAACCATCCTCCTAATCATTTCTTTCTCTTTTTTTGGGGGGGGAGGTTAAGTGACTTGCCCAGAGTCACACAGCTAGTAAGTGTTATGTGTCTGAGGCTGGATTTGAACTCAGGTTCTCTTGACTCCAGGCCTGGTGCTCTATCTACTGCACCACCTAGCTGCCCCTCGTCATTTCTTATAGCACAATAGTATTCCATCACAATCATATATTCGTTCAGCTATTCCCCGATTGGTGAACATCACCTCAATTTCCAATTCTTTGCCACCACAAAAAGAGCCGCTATATTTTTGGGCTTATGGGTCCTTTTTCTCTGATCTGTTTGGGATACAGACAGGAGTGGTATTGCTGGGTCAAAGGCTATGCACAGCTTTATAGCACTTTGGACGTAGTACTGGAGGTCTTGAAGCAAAGGTTAGATGACCATTTGTCAGGGAGGTTTTATGGGGCATTCCTAGTCAGGTACAGTTTGAAATAAATGGCTTCTGCAGTCCCTGCCATCTCTGAGACTCTACGATTCTGTCAGGACTTGGCACTTTGAGATGACACAGAAAACCTTGGGTAGTTCCATGGACCCCCACCCTTCTGATGGAGGTGCCTGGCTGGGTCAGTTTGAAAGGAATGACTCCATGCTCTGTCCCTCCGTCTTCTCTGACTCTGAAAAATGTAGTATATACCTCTGTATGTGTGTGCGTGTGTGTGTTTCTGTCTCTGTCTCTCGTCTCACTGTTATTCTATCCCTGTCTCTTATTTCTGTCACCGTCTCCCTCTGACTCTCTATCTCCGTCTCTCTCTGCCTCTATTTCCTTCTCTCTGTCTCCCTCTGTTTTTATGTCTCTGTTTCTGTATCTGATTGTCATTCTGTCTCTGTCTCTCTGTGTGTCTCTTCTGACTCTTTCTCTGTGTCTCTCTTAGAGTTGCCTGAGACACAGAGAATTTAAGCAATTAGCCCAGGGTCACACAACCAGTAGATGTCAGAGGCAGGCCTTAGACCCAGGATTCCAGGGCCAGCTCTGACCCCACTATGGCATGCTGCCTCTCAAATAAAACACATTAAAATAAAATGAAAACAAAAGAATTCCCCTTCTCCTCCCCTCCCCACCAGCTTTCCTTGAGGATATGTCTCAGACACCGGGCTTAATCTTTTCATGAACATCCTTGCTGTAGCCACGGCCATTTGTAATTAAACACCCTACAGAGCTGACTCCTGGCCTCTCTCTGCTGGGTCTCCACCCTAGGCACCCCGCTTCACCAAAGAAAAGCCTTCCTTCTTTCCCTCACCCAGCTGTGGGCAATGCTCTGGGCCCTGGCCAGCTCTGGGCAGAACAGCAAGTGGGGGTGGGGAGGGGGAGCTGGGAGCCACGCTGTTGTCAGAGCTCAGAACACAGGCTGGGAGAGGCTTGGCAGGCTCCCTCTCTCCCTCTCCCCTGATGCCTTATTTGAAGAACACAGCACTAGGGCCTGACCTTTAAATGGTCCTGCAGGCTTCCCCTGGCAAGCAGCCCACGCCACCCCACCCTTTCCTCATCCCCTTCATGGGGATAAGAATCTGCTCTCTGAGAAAACCTGCTCTGTTTTTCCTTGCAGCCAATCAAAGACTTGGTCTTTTCTTTCCTTCTATCCTTCTTTTCCTCCTTTCTTTCTCTCATTCTTCCTTTCTCTTTCTTTTTTCTTTCCCTCCTTTCTTTCCTTCCTCTCTCTCTCCCTCTTTCTTTCCTTTCTCTCTTCCTCTCTTCCTTCCTTTCTTTCTCTTTCCTCCTCTCCTTTCTTTCTTCTTTCCTTCCTTCCTCTTCCTCTTTCTTTCCTTCTTTCCTTTTTCTTTCTTCTTTCCTTTTCTCTTTCTTTCTCTCCTTTCTTTCCCTCCTCTTTTTCTCTTTTTCTCTCTCTCTTCCTCTCTCCTTTCTTTCTTTTCTTCCCTCCTTCCTTCCTTTCACTTTCTCTCTCTCTCTTTCTTTCTTTCCTTCCTTCTTTCTTTCTACCCATCCCTGTGGCCAGGGGAAGAGGCTGCTGTCACTTTGGCCCAAAGCAGTCCAGAACATGGGGGTATAATTTAGGATGGATCACCCTATTTGATCCAATCAATCAACTCAATGAACATTAATTAGGTGCTGTGTGCCAGTACTGTGATGGAGGTTGACGATACAAAAACAAAAATGAAACATTCTCTGCCCTCAAAGAGGTTATATTCTACGAAGTACAAGGTTACTACCTACAAACTGGTTATATGACCTTGACCAAGCCTGTTAACTAGCATTTTGAGGGGTGGGAAGAGGAAGGTTACAGACCTGTGAATTCATTTCTGTAAGTAACTACTGGGTAAAGATAAATAAATAAATGAAATCACTCCACTGAGGCAGATGGGCAACTAATTATTTGAGAGTTGTGTGCAGCAGTGAGAAGGTAAGTGACTTGTCCAGGGTCACACGGGTACTACATGTTAGAGGCAAGACTTGAACTCAGGTCTTCTCAACTCCAAGGCCAACCCTCTAGAGAACCTTGTACCATGTGGCTTCTTGTGAAACAACATAAGAGGAAGAGACAGTGTGGTCTAGGGGAAAGTGTGTGATAGAATCAGAAGTCCTGGGTTCAAAGCCCAGCTCTCCTATTTGTTACTTGGGTGATTTTTAATCTCTGACAGATTAAATTATTGGGCCTCTGAGGTCTCCCACAATGCTGGGTCTTGGGTCCCCTGATTTCGTGTCTTCCCTTCTCCTGAAAACTAGGCCTGTTAGCACATCCTAACACTGGAGAGGGCCTTGGCTGCCCAATGGTGTTATTGTGTTGGGTTATCCTTGGAATCCACTAAAAAGCCCAGGTCAGTTCCTTCGCCACTTGTAACAACGTCTCTGGCTCTCTGGAGACCATGTGCTTGTCCTCCCAAGGAGAATTAACCCACTCATTTTGGGGACTCAGCCTGAGACTGAGCGGTGCTGATTTCCGAGACCTCATCTAACCTACAAGCTCTAGGGAGAGGCACATCACGCCTCCCATTCATTCTGCCATCCACAAGGCCATCAAAGCCTACCCAGTCACCTCGTCATCTTCCTGCCACAGGCCCAGCACCTACCTCCTCCTATCCCAACTGTGACATTTTACCTTTTTCTCTGAGAAGAGTAATCTGATCAACATTACCATTGCAATCCACACGGTCAGGAAAATCAACTCCCCTCAGCCCCTTATTCGCTCTCCCTGTGACTCACCGGGCCCAGATCTCTTCCCTACTATGGCAACCAGTCTATCTCATTCTACTTGAAGTTTTTTTAAAAATAACAGATAGGTCATCACTCACCTACTTATGAGGGTTTGCTGGTAACAGTTTAACAACAGCTCTTCAAAACAAACAAATATGTATTGGAGGTACACTTTGAAGTTCAATGTTAACATTTTTCTCCATCATTTTCTTAATTCTAGCCAACTGACAAAACAATAAATCAGAAATATAAATGTTCACATTAAAAATTTAAACTCTAGAATATGACCTGCTGGAGGAAAGAGACTGTTGCATTTTTATATTCCCTGGGCCTAGACAGTAGGTGCTAAATACATGCCTTTTCATTCATTCATTCCTTGGGCAAGATAAATAGGATAAAGCAATAGTATCAAACTCAAATACATACAGATCCTTGCAGGATACATAGTGACTTAGAAAACCACAAGTTAACATTATCTATGTTTTATCGCATTTTAATTAATTTTTGTTAAACATTTCCCAATTATATTTTATTTTATATATCATATATTGTTATGTATCATATATTATCATAATAATGTATAATATATAATACATATTCCCTATTATACATCTGCATATATAGGCATGTAAGTATGTATGCATATATGTGTGTATGTGTGGTGTATATATACATATATACATATACATATATCCTGGTCCACTCAACCAGAGGGAATTAGTTCGGGCTATCAGGAGACAAGTTGAAGAGAGGAGGAGGTTAGGGAGCCCAGCAGAGTTTGCCCAGGGAGAAGTGTAAGGATTCCCCAAGAAGAGAAAGAACATTGCCCCTCCCCCCTTCCCCCTTCTCCCCACCCAACAGCATCAGAAGCCAGTTTCCTTGGGTACATGTAGGCACCACAAGTGTGTCTCACTAACTATGTAATCTATGTAAGAACTCACCCTTCCCACTGTGTCATGTATATTTGTGGGGTGGCGTGTCCTAGGTTAATGGGGCTGATGTTTTATTGCTATTTTTCTTACAATGACATCTCAGGAAATTCTTTGCTTGGAGCTAATTGTGCCTTCTTGACCATTAAAGATTCACCAGTGCTGATGAGCTATAGTTTTTAAGAGTATGGACCCTCAGAGTACCTTGAACTTGGAGCAACAATCATCCCCCTGAAGACCCTATCCCCTTGTAGGAGTATGAGTTTGGGGGATGGGGCAGGGAGGGAAGCCTGGAGGCAAGGCTGTATGAGGTAATTTGGGTGAGGACTGGGGACATAAAATGCTTTATTGAGGAGATGGGGTGCTAGGGGAGTTTGGAAGGAAACAAAGGATTCTGGGTAGTGCTGATAGGGTGATGGGACTAAACCCAGTCCCTGAATTTTCCCATACGTATCAGCAGCCCAGATCACGGGCATTTTGCCCAAGAGTAGCTCTTGGCCCACCCCAGGCCACTTACCACTCCTTAATCCTATCCAGATCTTTTCACTATCCCTTTTTTGTATATAAGTGTCAATCTCACTCCCATTAAGTTGCAGGTTCACTAGGAACACTGCCCACTTTGGACATTACAATAAACCTTGTCATTTGACTGGAAGAAGGTTTGAGTGACGCCATGTACCTTGACATTTCGGGGTTCCCAGAAGCCCCAAACCACATCAGTGCAATGGATAGTGCACTGTTCCCGGAGTCAGGAAAACTTCTCTAGATGAGTTCAAATCCAGCCTCAGCCACTTACCAGCTGCATGACCTTGGACGAGTCACTTAACATCGGTCAGCCTGTTTCCTCCACTCTAAAGGAATCAATAAAATAAAAATAAAATCCTTTCTCCCAGAGTTGTGAGCATAAAATGCTGTCTGCAAAATTACTCATGATCTTTTAGTTGCCAAATCCAATGACCTTTTCTCAATCCTCATCCTCCTTCACCTATCCTCAGCCTTTGACACTTGATCTCTCTCCTCTCCTGGATACACTCTTCTCTCTTCTCTCTTCTCCCTGGGTTTTCAGGACACCCTCCCTTTCCTGGTTCTCTTCCTATGTCTCTTACCACTCCTCCTCTGTCTCCTTTGCTCAATCCTCCTCCTCATACCCTCTAATGGTAGGCATCCCTCAGGCATCTACCTTGGGTCCTCTTCTCTTGCCCCTCTACACTATTTCACTAGATCTCATCAGCTCCCGTGGATTTAACGACTATCTCTATGCTGATGATTCTCAAATCTACCTTTCCTGCCTCAGTCTCTCCACCAACCTCCAGTCTCACATCTCCAACTGCCTTTCAGACATCTTGAGCTGGATGTCCAGTAGACATCTTAAACTCAACATGTGCAAAACTGAGCCCCCCAAACCTATTCCCCTCCTTACTTCCCTATTACTGTAGAGGGCAACACCATCCTCCTGGTCCTTCAGGCTCACAACCTATGGATCCTCCTGGACTCCTCACCAACTCTCACCCCCACATCTGAGCTGTTGCCAAGACTTGTCATCTTTGCAGTATCTCTCCAACATGCCTCCTGACACACAGTAGGCACTTAATGTTTACTGACCGTCTGAAACACTTCTTTATTCAATTTGCACACATTAAGCTCTCAAAAATTTAGACTAAGCTTGTGAGGTAGGGAGGACTACATAAAATAAGCTGAATTAATTAATTTAGTCCTATTGAACAAGCACTGGGGATGTGCAAATACACATGCATACACACACGTATGCGTGCACACACATACACAAAACAGTTTCTGCCCCCAGGACCACATGTAACACTGGAAAAGTCTCTTATGGGACATTTTAAAGGAAAAGCCATTTTGCTACTTCCAAGAGCACAAAGTAACTCCAACCAGAGCTGTCGAGAAATCCTATTTGTCCTGGCACGCCAAAGAATTGATCTTACCTTTATAACACAATTAGAATCATTGACTCATAGATCTACAGAGCTCTAAGGGACCTTGGAAATCATCTAGTGCAATCCTCTCATTTTACAAAGAAGGAGACTGAGGCCCAGAGAGGTTTAGGGACTTCTTCAAGGTCATATAGATGGTAAGGGTTGGTGACTATTCCAATGGGTGCTTCTAGTATATAAACATTCCCCATGTAATCTTGCTCATTTGCTTATCATAAGCCTTTTCCACTGATAATGGGAGGGTAAACTCCTCCTGGACCCCTGTCCCAAATATCCATCAGTCAGCATCTATTTATTTATTTATTTATTCATTCATTTATTTATCCATCTATCTATCTATCTACCTATCTATCTATCTATTTAGATATTTATTTTTGGTGAGGCAATTGGTGTTAAGTGACTTGCCCAAGGTCACACAGCTAGTAAGTATCAAGTGTCTGAAACTGCATTTGAACTCAGATCCTCCTTACTCCAAGGCCAGAGCTTTATCCACTGTGCCACCTAGGTGCCCCCAGCAAACATTTATTAAGTACCAACTAGGAGGCAGCTAGGAGCATGGAGTCAGGAAGACTTGAGTTCAAATCTGACCTCAGACACTAGTTGTGTGATCTTGGGCCAGTCACTTAACCTTTGTTTGCCTCAATTTCCTCATTTGGAAAATGAGCTAGAGAAGGAAATGGCAAACCACTCTAGTATCTTTGCCAAGAATACTCCATGTACACTATGGTCTATGGGGTCGCAAAGAGTCGGACACAATTGAACAACAAGGTGCTAGGTTGGGGATATGAATAATTGGACTGGTGGCAGGGAGGGGGGCTCTGAGTTTCTGGAACTGTGAGTGGGATTCTGGGTTAGTTATCACCTGCCTGGAAAGTCCTCCCTCCTCCCCTCTACCTTATAGAATCCTCAGCTTCCTTTAAGGCTCTTCTTGGGTACCTCCTATAGGAATCTTGCTCATGGTCTCTTACCTTGCCTCAAATTATATTGTATTTACTTAAGTTACTTAATAATAGATGCGGTGTCCCTCTGGCATAAACGTTCCCACACGTTTTTGATCCCAGGATCCCTTTACTCTCTATTAAAAATTATTGAAGATCCCTTTTGCTGATGTGGGTCATATCTATCAATATTTACCATATTAAAAATAAAAACAGATACATTTTTATTGTTGTTGTTCAGTCATTTAAGTCACGTTCATCTCTTTGTGACCCCACTGGGGGTTTTCTTGGTAAAGATACTGGAGTGTTTTGCCATTTCCTTCTGCAGCTCATTTTTCAGATGAGGAAACTGGGGCAAACAGGGTTAAATAATTTGCCCAGAGTCACACAGTTGTCTGAGGTCAGATTTGAACTCAGGAAGATCAGTCTTCCTGATTCTAAGCCCACTGCACTATCTATTTTGCCACCCAGCTGGATATGGATTTTTAATAATAATAATAATAATAACAAACTTAATAATATAAATAAATTTATTTTAATAATTAATTCATTATAAATAACAAACTTATTACATGTTAACACAAATAGCATATTTTAAATAAGTATATTTTCCAGAGAAAATAAATCAGTAAGAAGAGTGGCATTATTATATATATTTTTGCAAATCTCTTTAATGTCTAGGTTAATAGAAGTTGAGTGGATTTTCTTATCTGCTGTGGCATTCAAGCTGCTGTGATATGCTATTTTGGCTGAAGTAGATGAAGAAAATCTGGCCTCACTCAGATGGGTAGCTGAAAAGGAATGGAATATTTTGATAAGCAAATAACATCTTAGCATTATTATGAAAATAATTTTGACCTGAAACTATCTGGGGACTCCTAGAGGTTGGACAACATGAGGACTGTTGAACCACTGATCTAATAGAATGTAAGCTCCTCGAAGGGAAGATTGGTTTTTCATTTTTTCCCTCTATAGATCCCCAGGACCTAGAACTGGGCTTGGCACATAATAAGCACTAAATAAATGTTTGCTGTATTGAGCCAAAGTGATCTGAGCTGAAGCTTCAGTTAGTCAATCGATGAATATTGATTCAACACTATGCGCTAGGCACTGCACTAGGCGCTGGGGATACGAAGATAAAAAAATGAAAAATCAATCCCTGCCTTTAGCAGCTTATATTCTATTACAGGTGCAAAAACAAAGCAAAAAAAAAAAAATGCGTCTGCTCACAGGGAGTTTACAAGACGACCTGGACTTGGGAACCAGATTGAAAACTATGAGACCTTGGGCTCCACACAGTTTCTCTCTGGGCCTCAGTTTCTTCCTCTGTAAAATGAAGGTGTTACAAGTTGTTCAGTTGTGTCTGACTCTCCGTGACCCCATTTGGGGTTTTCTTGGCAAAGCTATTGGAGCGATTTTTGTCATTTCCTTCTCTAGCTCATTCTACAGGTGAGGAAACTGAGGTAACCAGGATTAAGTGACTTGCCCAGGGTCACACAGCTAGTAAGTGTCTGAGGTTTGAACTCGGGAAGATGAGTTTTCCTGACTCCAGTGCTTTATCCACTATACCACCTAGCTGCCCTTGTGTTGGATTATGTGACCTCTGAGGTCCTGTCTAGGTGAAATTCTTACTATCTTGGTGACGAGATTCAAGCTCACCTTATATGCGGATTAGGAGAAGGAACTAGGGGGAGAGGGGTGTTTATCTTGGCAGCAAGGTGGTGCAGTGGATAGAGCACCAGGTCTGGAGTCAGGAAGACTCATTTTCATGAGTTCAAATCTGGCCTCTGACACTAGCTGTATGACCTGGGTAAGTCACTTCACCCTGTTTGCCTCAAAGTGCTAGAGAAAGAAATGGCAAACCACTCCAGTATCCGCGCCAAGAAAACCCCAAATGGAGTCATGAAGAGTCAGACATGACTGAAAAATGACCGAACAAAATCTTGGAGAAGAGAAGGCTAGCTGTTTTACAAGCCCATTGAAAGAGAGATTAGCCTTGCTCTACTTGACCCCTTAGCGCAGTACCAGGAACAATGGGTAGGAGTTACAAAGACCCCACAATTATTGCTGTTCCACAGTGGAATGGGCTGAGAAGTAGCTGGTTCCCCCTTGTGGGAGGTCTTCAAGCAAAGACCAGATGACCTCTTGTTAGGGGTGCTATAAAAAGTATGAGTTGGAGAAGATAGCCATTGGGGTTCCTACAGGCTCTGACTCTGAATCTGGGAAACTGATCTGGTCAGTTACTGACTTTGGAAGGAACCAGAGATTTGACGTTTATGCGCCACCTGGTGGCCCTGAATGGCATGGCACCTCTGGTCATCAATTCATCCAAGAAGGCTGCAATGTTTACTGCATTCCCTACTCTGGACCTTGGGTAGGGATGAGAATGCGTCAGAAGACAGATCAATCTTCAGACCTAGATATTCTCAGAGAGCAGATGAGACACTCTCTGTCTGCTCTTCCTAAGGCAATTGTGTAGAGAAGAGAACTCTGGACTTGGGAAAAAAAAAAAAAGACCAAAGATTTGAATTTCTCTGTGTATAAAAAAATGAGAGGATTCACCTACTTCACCTCCAAGGTCCTGACAAACTTTAATTCAGGGATTCTTAGCTTTTTGGTGTGTTCTGGCCCCCTCGGGCAGTCAGTCTGGTGAAGGCCATGGACCCCTTCTCAGAATCATATTTTTAAATTCATAGGATTACCAAGGAAACTTATCCTATTGAAATAGTTATCAAAATATTTTAATGGGTTAATAGATCCCAGATTAAGAACCCCTGCACTGAATTCTACTGATTGCAGGAGACTGGGGTTTGAACCCAGGCTTTGCTGTTACTGGATGTGTGAATTTCAGCAAATCACTCAGCATGATCTCTCTCTCTCTCTCTCTCTCTCTCTCTCTCAGCCTCAGTTTCCTCCTCTGTAAAATGAGGGGGCTGAATAAAGTTTAACTGCCCTTCTAATGCTAATTGATTATTCATTCTACTGCATACTGCATATTGAAGGTACTCATTGCCAGTTATAACAGCCTTGGGTATATACTTTTTTTTTAATAGTTGATATAGTTAATTTTCTTTTTTAATTCATCTAATTTTTATTGACACTTTTTTACATTATATTCATTTCCAAATATAATCTTCCCCCTTCCCTTTACAAGAGAACTATTTCTTATATAAAATACTTCAAAAAGAAGAGGGGGGAAAATCAGCTTAGAATAATCTAACTGTAGCAAGTAGCCTTTGACCTCACTGTCCCAGAGAAAGGGAGACATTTTTCCCCCAAGGGATCTAGGGATACTCCTGAGAGGTTGCCCCCATTCTCTGGTGTATTTCCTCCCATAGTCTGCTTCTGATGACTAGTACTCCAGTCCTATTTAACCAATGAATATCAAATAGCTTTCACAAAGGCATGTTGACTTTGAAGAAATAACAAGGACAAAAGGATGAATATTTGACCCCCTAAAGCCTTGGGGGCATGTTCTCCCATACCACCTCAATCCCTGGGGAGAGTGGGCTCAGAAAGCATAGTTTCTACATTACATTGGTTCTACCAAGTTCAC
Organism: Vombatus ursinus; assembly: GCF_900497805.2. Lineage (NCBI taxonomy): Eukaryota > Metazoa > Chordata > Mammalia > Diprotodontia > Vombatidae > Vombatus > Vombatus ursinus. Next base: position 153,683 of record NW_020941065.1, on the reverse strand, counting down.
ATCCAGATATGGCAGCATTGACAGATGGATCCTGTCTCAGCAACAGCTGGGCTGGGTACCAACATTTTTATAGTAATTATAGATATTATTTTCCTGATCCTGCTTACTTCACTCTGTATCAGTTCATAGAAATCATCAGATGCTTCTCTGAATTCTTCATATTTACTGTTTTTTTACAACAGAGCCATATTTCATTACTTTCATTAGCCACAATTTGTTTGGCCGAAATGGGAACTTACTTTTGTTTACAATTCATTCTAATTCAATAAACATTTACTAAACACCTGTTATATCTTTTTTTTTCGTTTTTTCTTTTTGCTAGGCAACTGGGGATAAGTGACTTGCCCAGGGTCACACAGCATGTACTAGCTGTGTGTCTGAGACTGGATTTGAACTCAGGTCCTCCCGACTTCAAGGCAAGAGCTCTATCCTCTACACCACCTAGCTGCCCCAACACCTGTTATATCTTGCCACTGGACTCTGACGACTCTGGAGGGAGAGAGTGAGGCTGATGACTTTGCACAGTTCTGCCTCACTTAAATCCAATTCACTTGCAAGTGAAGATATCACCTTCCTGATATCATTGGTCCTCTTAGACAAAGAAGGACAAACAACCAAAACTGTGCTAAGCACTGGGGATACAAATAAGAAAAAGAAAGCCAGGTCCTACCCTCAAGGAGTTTACAATCTAACAGGAAATTTACAGTTCTTTCCAGACACAGAAAGTGCTCCTATGAATATTTCAGCGTGGCTTTGACTTTCTTGGGGTATACACCCAACAGTGGGATCTCTGGGTCAAAGGGTATGGACGATTAGTCACTTGTTAAAGTAAGCCACTCAATTTCTCTTACCTCGGTTTCCACATATGTGAATTAGAGTGGAACTAGATGGTATGGTACAGACAAGCACAAAGAAAGTTAGGAATGGGAGAAATTATCCCAATAAGTGGAAAGGGAGATAGATTTAGAGTCAGAGGACCTGGGTTCCAATTCTGGCTCTGCTAGTTGGGCCAGTGACTCACCTCTCTGAGCCTTACTAAAGGGAGGTGGGCTGGAGGGGACCTAGAGTTCTTTCCAGCAGGAGATCTATGAACCTGTGATGTGTTAACTTATGGCATCGACACCTTTGTTCAAGAAGAAGCTGGATATCCTAATTCTATGAGAAGCAGTGCCCTTCCAAGCCAATTAATCTTTAGGTGCCTACTATGTAGAAGATGCCATGCTGGGCGCCTAGGATACAAAGACAAAAAGAAAAACAATTCCTGCCCTCAAGAAGCTTACATTCTGCTGAAGGGAGTTTAACATGTGCTCCTCATGGAGCAGAGACCATGTGAGTTTTATAGGGAGTCATCTAGGTAGGCAAGGCTAGGTGCCAGCAGTAATGCCTAAGAGGGCATTTGGATGCAGCTACATCAAGCTCTCAACCTCTCTGCTAACAAGCTGCTTCCTTTTCAAGTTTCTCCCTGGGTTCAAAAGCAGTCTAGTGGGCATGGATATATTTTTAAAAAAAGGCCAAAAATGTAGTAGTGTTCTCTCTCTCTGATTCTCTCTCTCTCTGACTCTCTCTCTCTCTCAGTCTCTTTCTCTCTCTCTCTCTCCCTCCTCTCTCTCTCTCTGTCTCTGTCTGTCTCTCTCTCACACACATGCTCTGTCTTTCTCTCTCTCTCTCTCTCTGTCTCTCTCAGTCTCTTTCTCTCTCTCTGTCTCTCTCCCTCCTCTCTCTCTGTCTCTCTGTCTCTGTCTGTCTCTCTCTCACACACACATGCTCTGTCTTTCTCTCTCTTTCTCTCTGTCTGTCTCTCTGATTCTCTCTCTCTGTCTCTCTCTCACTCTCTCTGTCTCTCTCTCTGATTCTCTCTCTCTGTCTCTCTCTCACTCTCTGTCTCTCTCTCCCCCCCTTTCTCTCTCTCTCTCTGTCTCTCTCTCTCACTCTCTGTCTCTCTCTCTGATTCTCTCTGACTCTCTGTCTCTCTCCCCCCTTTTTCTCTCTCTCTCTCTCTCTCTCTCAGTCTCTTTCTCTCTCTCTGTCTCTCTCCCTCCTCTCTCTCTCTGTCTCTCTGTCTC
>NW_020941065.1:142327-151520 GCF_900497805.2 Vombatus ursinus | reverse complement strand
TCTCTCTCTCTCTCTCTCTCTGTCTCTCTCTCTCTCACTCTCTGTCTTTCTCTGTCTCTTTCTCTCTCTCTCATTGGCTCATGACAGCAGTAGTCCGAACTGGGGAAAATCTCAATTTGGTCAAGCTTCCCCTCAAACTTGAATTATAGGTTTGATTATTTGATTATTAATGGCCCCGAATCAAATAGCATGGGAAGATAGATGTTAATACATATATATAACTAGGCTTCTCTGGGCATGCCCAGCTCTCCTCACACGGAGCCCAATGCGTCCCCTACCAGCCTCCTTCAACTGTCTGCCAGTGACTTCAAACTGGGGTGACTGACCTGATCGTTCCTTTTTGACTCTGATCTTTCGGCTACGCTCTGTTCAGTAAGTGTTATTGGCTACGCCAAGCATGGACGCCATGAACTAAACAGATGAGAGGGTAAGGACCCTCCTTGCCTTACTCCCTCTCTCTTACTCCCAGCCCTGAGAAATAGGCCTGGGGGAGTTGCTTTTGTTCCGGGTTGTTTTGTAATCCTCAGTTTCAGGGGCCAGAGGTATTCCTCTGGGACCAGGATTTGGAGTCAGGATTGTAGCAGAGTAATGCAGCCAGCCCAGCACGGATGCCCCAAGAAGCCAGGATGGGCTTTGTACTTAGAACCAAGATTGTGCTCCATAGGAATAGAGCTAAGCTATGACTCTCATCCTCTTCACCTCCCTAGAGACTGAGGTGGTGCAGGGGGAAAAGGGGATTTATAAACTCTATGTATTTGGGGGGCAGCTAGGTGGTGCTGTGGATAGAGCACTGGCCCTGGGTTCAGGAGGACCTGAGTTCAAATCCGGCCTCAGACCAAACACTTGACATTTACCAGCTGTGCGACCCTAGGCAAGTCACTTAAATCCAATTTCCTCACCTAAAAAAAAAACTATGTATTTGGGGGATAAGTTTCTGTATTTGTGATTATGCCTTTAAAAGTAAATATTTCTATGTAAAAGCTAATATATTAGTGACTAATGGAACTGAGGTGTAGAGGCCACTCCCTATAATTGAGGTAACATCATTGAGGGCTGGAGCCACTGACAGTCTAGACACCCCAAACTCCCTTAAGACATTTCTCCTAGGGCAGCTAGGTGTCATAATGGATAGAGCACCTGCCCTGAAGTCAGGTGGACCTGAGTTCAAATCTGACCTCAGACCAAACACTTGACACTTACTAGCTGTGTGACCCTGGGCAAGTCACTTAACCCCAATTCCCTAATAAAAAAAAAAAAAAGACAAAAAAGAGATTTCTCCTGAGGGGGAAATGGTAAAATCTAACATCATGGCCTTCAGGCGGGGGAAGCCAGGATAGTCTGTGTTATACATGGTGGAACAGGCTATAAGATGACTTATAGCCAGTGGGGTTACATTCTCCTTTCCTCTTCTGTCCTCCTCACCAGTTAAACAGAGAGGGGAAACGAAACACTAGTTGGAGCGGGAGTTTTCCCAGACGGTGTCTCTCAGGCAAAAGGGGAAGTCTGGGGGCTGCAGTCCTCTTACCCAGCATGAATCTGTTGCTTTGGCCTGGCCTCCTCCCCTCGCCCAGCCCAGGTGTCCAGTCCCATTTTGCCTCCATCTGGGCAGTTCTCCGCTGCTAGGCCTGGTCTGATTGCCTCTGCTGGTCCCTGCCTTAAATAACAAGAAGGACACGTGCCTTTCCCAAGCTCCCTGTCAGGCCTGGTAGGAGAAGTAAAGAACCAGATGTAATCACAAGTCCTCTTTCTTCTCTACTTCTCTGTGTAGCTACTGTCTGGAGGGAAGTCTCTTCAAGGTCAAAAATTCCCCCAAACTGGGGAATTCGGGGCAGTATGTGGATCTGTGACACCAATCAATCAACCAATAAGAATATATGAAGCACCCACTATGTGCCAGGCACTATGCTGAGGGCTAGGGATACACAAAGAAACAAAAGACAATCTTTTCCCCCAAGGAGCTTACAATCCAAAGGGTGAGACAACAACAAATGTATACAAAGCAAGCTATAGACCAGAGAAATAAAAAATAATTAGTAAAGAGAAGGCACTAGAATTAATTAAAAGGAGCTGGGGAAGGCTTCCTTTAGAAGATGGGATTTTGGTTGGGGCACAAAGGAAGCCAGGAAGGTGAGAACAGAGGAGGGAGAGCATTGCAGGCACAGGGGACGGCCAGAGAGAATGGCCGGAGCAGAGAGATGGAGGGTCCTGTTGGGGCACAGCCAGGAGGCCCGTGTTACCAGATCGAAGAGTGCGTGTAGGGGAATAAGGTGTGAGAAGAATGGAAAGTTAGGAGGAGACTAGGCCATGGAGGGCTTTGAATGCCAACCAGGGCATTTTGTGTTTGATGCTGGAGCCATTGGAGTTCATTGAGTAGGAGAATGTCATAATCAGGAAAATTACTTAGGAGGTTGAACGGAGGATGGACATGAGACAGGCAAGCCCCCCAGCAGGTGTTGCAATAGTGCAGGGGAGAGGTGATGAGGTGGGCAGTGTTGAGGAGAGAAGGGGAAGTATTTGAAAGATGCCTTGGCAACAGCTTGGATGGGGGGGGAGGGGTGAGAGAGAGGGAGGAGTCCAGGATGACATCTAGGTTGGGAGCCTGAGGGACCGGGTGGGTAGTGATGCCCGTCTGCAGTCATGGGGAAAGTGGGGCAGGAAGGATTTGGGGGAGAGAGCTCTGTTCTGGACGCAGTGAGTTTGAGATGTGTACTGGACATTCAGTCTTAGATGTCTGAAAGGCAGTTGGAGATGCAAGACCGGACGTCAGCAGAGAGTTTGGGGCAGGATAGCTAGCTAGCTAGCTAGAGATAGATGGATGGGTAAAGATAGATAGACGGATGGATGGATGGATGGACAGATAGAGAGAGAGATAAATAGCCGGATGGGTAGATACAGATAGATGGATGAGTAAAGATAGATAGATAGACGTATGGGTGGATGGATGGACAGATAGAGAGAGAGATAAATAGCTGGATGGGTAGATAACAGATAGATGGACGAGTAAATTTAGATAGATAGATGGATGGATGGATGGATGGACAGATAGAGAGAGAGATAAATAGCCAGATGGGCAGATATAGATAGATAGGCAGTTAAGTGGATAGGTAGAGACAAATAGATGGGTGGGTAGAGATAGACAGACAGACAGATAGAGAGATATACATAGCTGATAGATAGATAAAGATGATAGACAAATAGAAATAGATGGATAGGTACAGATGATAGAAAGAAAGAAATGGATGGGTAGGTATAGAGAGATAGGTAGGTAGATATGACACTCATTAAGCACTTACTATGTGCCAGACACTGTGTTAAACACTGGGGATACAAATACAAAAAAATGGGACAGTTCCTATGCTCAAGTAGCTTATAGTCTAAGGGCAGGCAACATCTACAGGGAAGCTAGAATTAGGGGAGGGAGGGAGGAGCCCTAGATGGGGCAAGCTGTGAGCATAGTGGAGGTTCCCTCCTAAGAGGGTGGTCGGGGAAAGCTGTCACAGTCGGGCTCCTTGGGATAGAGATTTCTCTGGGTTGGGGAGGGAAGCCAACTAGGAGGTCTAGAAGCCTGGGCCACGAGGCTACGTGACTGCTGACGTGGGCCTGAATTATGGATGAGTGGAGAGAAGGGAATGGTCAGACGATCAGAAAGTATTTACTAAGCAGCTACTATGTACCAGGCACTGTGGTAAGCACTAGGAGTACAAAGAAGGGCAAAAGACAGTTCCCTGCCCTCAGGAAGCTCACAGTCTAATGGGACAGATACAAAGATGTTACGGCGGCAGAAATGATGCGTGGCATTAGGTCCTCATCCTTCTAATTCTGGTCCCTATTGCTCAGAAAAGTGAGAATAGATGCACACACAGTGATATCTGACGTTCTCCAAACAAACCACAATTTCGGCTCAGAGTATCTCAACACCACCACAGCCTTTCATCACACGCAGCCTAAAACCTGCAAAGGGCTAAGGGGTATGCCCACAATTCAAGCCATCTGAGCACCAGCTGGAAGAACTCCATGGAAAGGATGTAATAGTGGTCTGCAAATGGAGGACATGGTCTTAAGGAAAGAAGGATTTGTCAGGAAGACCTAGATTCAAATCCCATCTTTAGCACTTCCCTTTCCAGAGCCTCAGTTTCCTCATCTATAAAATGGGGATACTACCAACCTACCCTGCAGAGCTGCCATGAGGACAAAACAAGATATTGCTGCACATACAAAAAGAGGCAAAAAACCAGTCCCTGCCCTCAAGGAGCTTACAGTCCAGTGGGCGCTTATTCCCTAATGGGATGTCACATAAACGTTAATTATTATTTGCCCAATAATTCCAGACGGTAGAGCTCAGGACGGATAAGTAGATCAGTAATACCCTGCATACAGGTAGCACTTTAAGGTCTACAAAACCTTGGGATGACCCTGCTAGGTAAGGGATTATTATCCCCATTTTACGGATTAGAAAACGAAGGCTTTGAGAGATGAACTTCCTTAATTAATAGTTTTTACATCTAGTTCTCTTAAATCCAAGGCCATCACTCTTTGCTCTACTCCACCCTGTAGATTTTTGCATAATGTTGTCCCTGTTCAGTACTGTCCAACTGTCTATGACCCCATTTGGGGTTTTCTTGGCAAAGATACGCGAGTGGTTTGCCATTTCCTTCTCCAGCTCATTTGACAGATGAAGAAACCGAGGCAAACAAGGTGAAGTGACTTGCCCAAGGTCACACAGCTAGGTAGATTTGAACTCGAGAAAGATGAGTCATCCTAACCCAAGGCCCAGCACTATAGTGCCGCCTAGCTGCCCTAAAGATCACCTTAAGGGATAGTTTTACAGATGACTAACCGAGAGGGACTCAGAAAAGGGAAATGACCTAAGGTCGCAGATAGCGTGAGCTCTATGGTCAGAGCTCCTGGGGGGAAGGAACTGATAACTGGGGGGAATCGCAAAAGACATTGAGTAGGACATGGGACTTGTTAGTGTTCTGAAGGATTCTAAGAGGCAAAGGTGAAGAGAGAGAGCTGTTGCTTAGCCAAGCCTTCCTTTCCCTACACTTGGACAGTTGACTTTTTGAACCCAAGAGAAGGACTTTACATTGATCTCTCTTTTAGGGTCCCCCAGCTGGTAAGGGATGGAGCTCTCTTTTCTGAATGCCCACAGAGCCTGGTACTTTCTCCAGATAGATAATACTAAATAACTTTTTGTAATTAAACTAAACTCCTAGGCTCTTATCACATGAATGTATGTAATTTGTGTAAGCATCTTAGCCTCCCGTTGAGATTATAAGCTCTGTGAGGGCAAAGGCTCTTCTCTTCTCCATCTCTGTCTCTCCAGTGTCTGGCCCAGTCCATGGGAGGTACCAGTAATCCTTAAGCAGATGAAAGAATGGAGAAGAGTCTGAGATGGGTGTGCTAGCCTGAGACTGCGACAAAGAGCTCCCAAGGAATCAATTTGCAAGTGCAGAGTGATTCAGGTTTGGCAAAACCAGCAAGGGAGATGAGGCTGCCTCCCCAGGAGGCTGTCAACAAAGCCAGCAGCCGGCCGCCTGACTCAGAGCCCAGAAGCCAGTAGCAGTGGGTGGGAACAAAGCAACAGAGGACAGGAGAACAGCACAAAGTGAGACACAGGGTCTTTCAAGGCCAGCTGGAGTGGTTTGCATTTCCTCCTCCCATTACAGCTAATAGTAGCTAACCTGTAGGTCTGCAAAGGGTATATTATCATGTATATGATCTTGAGTCTTTGAGGTAGGTGATATTCTCTCCATTTTAGAGGGTCATAGACCAAGAGCTGAAATGTGCTCCGGGGGCATCTTTTCTTTCACAGTTGAGGAAACTGAGGCCCAGAGAGGTTAAGGGACAGGTCCTTGGCCCGAGTGGCAGCGGGTCTTTGAGCACAGGGCTTTGGACTCCAAATCCAGCGCTGTCTTCCACATTTTTGTTTCCTCATCTGTAAAATGGGGAGATTGGACTACACACCCTCTGAGGTCATTCTAGCTGCAGGTTTACCATCCTGTGACCCAGGTTCAAATCTTTCCCCGATCCTTACTGCCTTTTTGACCTTGGTCAAGTCAACCTCCCTGAGCCTTGGTTTCCTCCTCTGTAAAATGCAAGGTTCAGACTACATTTCCTGTGAGGTCCTGTCTAGTCGTCCTAAGCACATCAACTCTTTATCCCCCCTTTTTTCTTTTCTTTTTTTTTTTTGGTCTTTATCTCCCCAGTCCCTAGCACAGCGCCTGGTGCATAGCAGTGGCTTAATACATATTTGTTGATTGACCTCGTGGTTGAGATTGATTGCAGGCACTTCACTGAATACTTAACTCTGCCATCCTCTAAAACACCAGGAGTACTTGAGAGGGGCGAGGGGCAGAGGGCCTGGATGAGCATCCAAGGAGGAAACCTGAGTCCCATCGGAAGGCTCTCTAGTCTGGCCCCGTCCCAGGGGCTGTACTTTTCCATCCAACTCTCACATGAAACAGACTCCCTTTCACCACGGCCCTGAGCTGAACCCTAACTCTCCTCCCCTCCCTTTTCAGACCCACATTAGGGCTCTCTCTCTCCCCACCCCAAACCCTCACCAGCCAGATCACCTCGGGTTCCCTCTCAGAAGAACCTGGGGCAGGCGAGGGCCGCCAAGTTCCCTCTTGACGGGGCTGGGAGTTCTCAGAAGCGGGGATGAGTGGGGAGAGCATGCTAGATGAGGGGACAGCATGGACAAAATCACTGAGGTGCATATGGAATGCTAAGGCTGGGGGGCAGCTAGGAGGCCAGCTGGACTGGCCGAAAGAATCAAGTTCAGGGAACCGGCTCAAATTTCTTGAGTTACTCCAACCTCAGGCCTCTTGGACCCCTGAACCAGAGTCAGAAGACCTAGGTTTTGGTCCTGACTCTGGCCCTTGAGTCCCTTGCCTTCTTGGAAAAGTCCCTTCCCTAAAGCCTCAGTTTCTTCAGCTGAAAAATGGGCAAATGACCTCTAAATGAAGGGGGTTAAGTTAGGGGATATTAGCAACAAATCACACTTCTTTTTTTTTTAATAGCCTTTTTTTTGTTTTTTTTTTGGCTAGGCAATGGGGTTAAGTGACTTGCCCAGGGTCACACAGCTAGTAAGTGTTATGTGTCTGAGGCCACATTTGAACTCAGGTCCTCCTGACTCCAGGACCAGTGCTCTATCCACTGCGCCACCTGGCTGCCCCTAACAAATCACACTTCTTCATCACCTTAAGATTTCGAGAAGGGTTTCCTTCACAGCAACTGGTAAGGCAGATAGCCCCAGTGACTCCCTCCTCCCCTCCACCCCCATTTTTCAGATGAAGAAACTGAGGCCCTGAGATGTCAAGGGACTTGCCATGATTATACTCAGCTAGTAAGGTCTGTCTGAGACCAGGTTCCAACCCTGGTCTCCTGACTCCCAATCTGGTACTCTCTCCACACTGACCCTGTGGACCTATTTGGCAATCCTGTGAACCTGGAGGAGCCCTCTTCAGTATTACGTTCTGAAATGAATAAAATAGAATACAGGGCATCACAAAAGAAACCAATTATGCTAAAATGCAGTTATTATAATATATAAAAGACCCCCTATTAGCAGGTCCAACTCCAGGTTAAAAATTCCCGTGTCAATTTCTGGCAGCCCCAAAGCCTATGAAATGCGCTGAGTTCTCAGAGCTCACGGTCTCTGGACAAACTTCTCCCAATGGTCATACAACAGAAGGAGCCCTCCTGGAATGTCCTCACTGTTGTGGGTAGGAGTTTCTGGGGGTTTGAGTACTCCTGACCCTTGTGCCGGAGGGGCTCCCCAGAAACCGCCAATGCTCAAGGCAACCTTCAAACCTCCTTGAATTCGAGAATGTCAGAGTAGACCTCAGACATCTTCTTGTCCAAGATACCCATTTTACAGAGGAAGAAACTGAGGCTGAGAGAGGGGAAGCAATGGTCCTATAGCAGATCCAGGGCTTAAATGGAGGTCTTCACACCTTGTTCAGTGTTCTTTTCACTAGGCTGCTCAGTTATCTGGAAAGTTCTGAACCTTTCATGAGGAAGGCTTTGGGAGGAGCTTAGCATGCTACCTGGCACACAGTAGGTGGGACTGTCTTTTGCCTTTCCCTATTTTCCCAGAGCTTGGCACATGGGGGGGGGCTGGCACATAGTAGGTGCTTAATACATGTTAACTGATGGACTGTCCAAAAAAGTCAGTTGGGCTAAACTAGGAGTTAGTCTCATACCTTGGAACGGACGCTGGTGCCAGTGTGAAGACCAGGATTTAAATCTCAGGCCGGATGCTCAGTCCCTGTGTGACCTTGGGCAAGTCACCGAACATCTGTAAAATGAGGGCTTGGACTAGCCAGCCTCGGAGTTCAGCTCCTGGTCTACCATGTTAAGATGTGAGTTCAGATTTTGCTCCAGATGCTCACATCTGGTGTGTGACCTTGGGCTCCTCATGAGGCAATTTATACTGGCCTCTACTTCCCCATCTGTAAAATGAGGGGGCTGGATTAGAAGGATTCTGAAATTCCTTCCAGATTTAGGTCTGTGACTTGGGTTCAAATCTCTCCCCTGCAACCTTGTAACTCAAGCAGCCTGTCTGGGTCTCGGTTTCCAGCTCTAAGGCCATGATGCTAAGACCTGAGTTCGAATCTCACCCCTGACCCTCGTAAGTCACGTCACCCCTCTGGGCCTCAGTTTCCCCAAACTCCCCTGCGCTAAGATGAGGCCCGGGGGATGGGTGCGGAGCATCTGCCCCCCAATGGAAGCCCTGGACCAGGCGCGTCCTCTTCTCGCCCCACAGGCCCGCGGCCAATGGCTTGGGCGACGGAACCCTCGCGACAGGCGACAGGCTTAAGCGGGGGCTGTCTGTCGGCGACAGGGCGCCGAGGGCGGGCTTCCCGCCGAGCCCCGCGGCCGGAGGCACCCGCCCGTCCGTCTCCCCGCGCCGCGCTCTCGCCCCGGTCGCGGCACTGGCTCATGTCGCGGCGCTCGCCCCCCTATCGCGATCGCGCCGAGCAGCCGAACGCGGCGCTGGCCCTTTAACGGCCCCGTCCCGGGGGCCGGCACCGCGCGTGCGCACTGCGGCTCTGCGCTTGTCATCATGGCGACGCGGGGCCATGTGCAGGACCCTAACGACCGGCGCCTCCGGCCCATCTACGGTGAGTGGCCCCGGTCGGGCGCCGGCCCCGAGCGCCGCCGGCCGGAGCCGAGCCCGCCCCGG
>NW_020941065.1:131706-141927 GCF_900497805.2 Vombatus ursinus | reverse complement strand
GGCGCGCTCAGGGGCGGCAGCGTCGGGACTCGAACCCGGGCCGCCGCTTCTCCGAGGTCACCGAAGGGACCTTGGCGGGCATTCTCCTCCTTCCGTTGTTATAAGTGGGGAAACCGAGGCCCGGAGGGGCGGGGCAGGGCCGTGGCACTTTGGGGGCAGGACCGAGGCCGCCTGCTTTCTAAGTTCCAGGAGAGTCAGGGGAACTTCTTTGACAGATAGGGAAACTGAGGCCAAAGGGAGAGGAGGGGTCTTGGAATAAATGGTGGGGCCGGGCGGGCCCCTTGATTTACAGGTGATTCAGTGGGGGGCGGGGGGCTGGAGGGGATTACGAACACCAGATCCTTTTCTTTTACAGTTAGGGAAACTGAGAGCAGAGGGAGAAGGGAAGGGCCTTGGCTAGGGCCGTGAGGTCAAGGACTCGAAAGGGAAATCCCCCAGTCCGCCTGGGGGGCAGGGAGTGGGCTTGGGAGAGTCAGTGAGTGTCAGCGGGAAGGGACCCCAGAAACCTTGGGGAGGCTGCCTCCCCCATGGAAGGAGGGGGTGCATCTAGAGAGGCCGGGTCAGGCTAACCAAGTGGGGGGCTTGGCCAGTGTTGGGGGTCTCCCTACCTCGGGCCCCCAGGATTCTAGATTGAATGAATTTCAGCCAGGAGGCCTTTCTAGAGGCAAATGGAGAAAGGGAATCCCAGGGACTGGAAGCGTCTGTCTGACTCTTATCTGTCCTTCCCCTCCTACATCTCGCCATCCTGGTGGCCTCCTTAGCAAAGTTCTGCCTGGCATCGTATCTCCTCTCCCTCCCTTCTCCCCATTCTGCTCCAGCCAGACTGTGGTCTCCAGAAACACTCTGTGCCCTCCTCACCCTAGGGACAGCTCTTTGCTGGTCTTTATTCACAGCCTTTTATCTGTGCAAAGCCTGCCTTATCTTTTCAGTCCTGACTCAGATGCTGGCTCTTCCATGAAGCCTCCTGGATTTCCCCCAGTCAGTAAAACATTTCCTCTCCCAGCAGTTGAAGGCACTTGCCTCGTCCTCTATCGTGCATTCGAGTTCTCTGCCTGGGTGTGCTGGCCCTGGGCCCTGGGGACTTCCAAAGAGCTCAGGGCTCCCTAGAACTGACTGGAGAGAGCCTTGCTGCTGGGTCTTTTCCCTGAGGAAGCCTCCTGTTAATCAGAGGCTCGCCATCTGTGGGACCCCTGACGGGAGTGGACCGGCTACCCTCTAGCTAGGGCCCTGTCCAACTCTGGACTTTGATCCATCCCATACTTTGCAGAGGTGCAGAAGGGAACCCCCAAGAGAGGCAGGCAGGAAGTGTCCAGTATTGATCTCCTGGACTCTGGTCAGGAGGCCCAGCTTCACAGCCGAGTTCTTCCACTCACAGTCTTGGGCCTTGGGCAAGCCCCTCTACTCTGTAAGCCTCAGTTTCCCCACCCACAAAAAGGAACAGTCAGATTTGAACGGCAGAGCATCCTGAGTTGTTGTGAAGATCAAATAAAATGCCTGGTATCCCTTAACCCTGGCCCAGCTCCTCGTTCTGAAAAAGGTGCAGGGCTGGTATGGGGCAGGCGGCTCACAGTGACTGACCTCCCCTGGGTTCTGGCTCTTGGGGCTGCTGTCCCTGCAGAGAGTGTGCCCAGCACATCCCCGCTCTGCCACTTCGGGCCTCGCTGTGCAGTAACCGATTGGAGGGATGGACTAGAGAAAAAGGACCTCCACGGGCCTACTTTGGGGACCTCCAGGTGCACTTTGGCTGGCCTCAGCCCAGGGCCTTCTTCTCTGCCTGGATGAATGGGTGCTTTGTTACTTGTCTTTTTAGGTTGAGGCCGGAGAAGCTTCAAGGTCAGTGTTTTGGCTTGTGTTTGTTTGGGTTGTTGTTTTGCTTGGTGCTGCCAATTGAGGACCTGAGCTTATCGGGAAAGGAGGGTGAGGCCACTCCTTTTCTCTGTATCCCAGAGGCCAAGTTACTTTGTGTGCTATGACTGATGTAGTTCTGTAGCTGCGTTCGTATAAGGATTGGCGTGTATCACGTCGTTTGAAGCTGATAGTAACCCCAGAAAGTGGGGCTACAGGTGGGAAGCTGGAGAGTCAGAGATCAAGGTACACAGCTTCGTGTTGGAGCTTGTATTCAAACTCAGGGCCCTGGGACTCCAAGCCTAACCGTCTACTATGCCAGGCTTGCTGCCTTTCAACGTGACCTAAAGAGATCCCCCGATCTGCTTTGTGATGGAGTGAAGTGATAGCAAAGCGCTTTTCTCATAACCCTGTGAGATCAGGCCATTGGACAGCTGAGGAAACTAAGCCATGGAGAAGGGACAGAGGCACAGGCCCTGGGGCTGTGAATCAGCAGGGGCTGAGCCTGGGGCCTAAGGGAGGCCTCTGGAGTCCTGGTCCAGGTTTCTTTGTATAACAGCAAGCTGTCCCTTGGGTTTTCCAGAGGGAAGAAATGCTAGGTGAACTTTGAGAGAGGGTCATAGTCATCAGAATTCTGTGAGTGGAAGGGCCTCCACTAACCTTTTTTTTCCCCAAAAAGATTATTGATGACTTTTTTTTCTTTTCTTTATTTCATTTTTTTTTTTTTGGAGGCAGTGGGGGTTAAGTGACTTGCCCAGGGTCACAGAGTAAGTGTCTGAGGCCACATTTGAACTCAGGTCCTCCTGGTTCCAGGGATGGTGCTCTATCCTCTGTGCCACCTAGCTACCCCCAATTGATGACTTTTTTTTACATCATCCTTCATTCTCTTCCTTCCCCCCAGTGAAATCATCCCCTGTAATTAAGAAAAATAGTTAAGCATCCTCTGTTTCTGACAAAACACCAGCAGCATTTTAGCATTCTTTACATTTACGTTAATCCTAGTCTTTGTGAATATTTTCTCCGTAGTTATGTCCCTCCGCTTGATCATTTATTGGTGCTTCTTGGTAGATGCCACAATGTTACAGTATACCGCGGTCTCCCTGTATGCTTCTTAAAATTGGATGTTTTTAAAAAATGCTCTTAATGACCAAAGAAGGAACCATTGGGTTCATAAACAAATATTTCAGAAAACTTTGGATTTCTCCCACCAGAGTCCCACTTCTGGAGTCGGATCGGTGGTCTTGGAGGCTGCTTGAAGGTGATGCCAACCTCTGGCAGGTCTTGGCCGTGGACTGTCAGCCAAAGACCATCCCAGGGAGACAGTTGTGATACACCCCGGGCTGCTGTGGGAACCAGGTGGTAGACTTAGTTTGTTGGGGATGTCAGGGGTAGAGTTGAAATTCCAGTTGGAGTGCTTGGATTTTGGGTGGCTTTTCTGTGGATAATGGGATTACTTAAGGTATTTCACAAAGCATCTTGCTTCATTCACCATAAGCTGTGGCATATGCATGATGAGCAAGCTTTGGGTTTGGAGTTTTGGTTTCTAAAAGCCTCCACCCACCCAGCTTATTAGAAACCCTGTGCCAATGGCCTCCTTTAGCAAAATTATTAGAATAAGGGAAATTGCAAGTTCCTTCTGTTCTCAGCAGATTTTTACTCCTGTGTGGGTTGATGGGACATAATGCAGCTTCACTACCAGAGTTTTTGATGAGAAGGGCTTGATTTTAATGCTAAGAAATAAAAAAAAGGTAAAACGCAACTTCTTAATAAAAGGGAATGAGTAGATAATAGCTTTTATTAGGAAGTAAAGCAGGAAAAGGTACCCTTACAAAAGCCTTAAGATTTGGGTTGTCTTAGACATCAGCCCGGCCTCCCTGGGGGGGTGGCCCTCAAGCTGGTCCTGCCCTGGCCAGGCTTGGATTGGGCCCAGGGAGTCTTCTCGGCTTTTTGGCCGCAACTAGCATGGCTTTGTGGTGATTTTGATGTTTCTCCTGGGGCCTGGCCGGAGTTCAGCCCAGGTACTTATTCTGCTGCCACTCTAAAGTAAAAGCCCCCTGAAGGTTTGGGGGATATGAGAGGCTTAGCCCTCTGCCCTGAGCGGTGGGCCAGCCTCACCCTGAAGATCTCTTGAAGGGGCCAGACCCCTCCGAAGGGGCCGCGGTGCCTCAGGCTCGGATGGGGGCCAGCTTTTTCATGAAAAGGGCATCTTTTGCTCTCTTTTAAAAGCATTTGACCTTTCCTAAAAACTCTGCCTTTCAATTGCCCCGATACCATTTCCACCCTCAAAATGTATTTTTGAAATCTTTTTGAAGAGAATGCAGAACCATCAGTAATTAGATCCTTATGTTCCACCTGGAGGTACATTCATTAAACAAGCACTTATTAAGCTCCGACTATGTGCCAGGCACTGCCAGGAACACACAGACAAAAATGGAAATGACCAGTGCCCTCCAGGAGCATCCATTCCACAAGGGAGAAACACTGTGAACTTGGATTAGTTGATGTGTGTGTGTGTGTGTGTGTGTGTGTACACACACGTACTACACACTTAAAATAAATCCGCAGCAGTTTGGTGTATAGGGTGGTGGTCAGGGATGCCCAGATAACAGGGCGTTAGGAGAGGAATTCCTTGAGCAGCCTTGAAGGAGACTGGAGATTCTCCCAGGCAGAGGCTAGGACAGAGGGGAGCCTCCCAGACGTTGGGGAAGGGTACAAAGGCACCAAGATGGGAGACGTGGGGGGACGGCAGCAGGGAGGACCATTGGGCTGACCAGCAGAAGGTAGGGAGGAGCATGCTGTCCAGTAAACCTGGGAGGGTAGGCAGGAGTCAGGCTGTTGAGGGCTGGCACTGCCAACCCGAAGAGATTGTATTTTATCCTGAAGGAAAGAGGGCCCCATGGGAGCTTTGTGACTATCAGGGCTGGTTTGGAGAGGGGATGGTGAAGGCAGCAAGATGAAGTGGGGAGAGGCAGAAGTGGACTAGGGGGATGGAGAGGTGTTGGTGGGGGGGGCAAAGGTCACAGAGAGGCCGCTGTAATGGAAGGAGGGAGTTAGGGCTCCAGCCTTTAGCTTCCCCAGGCTCAGGGAGGATATGATAGTGTCCATGGAGCAGCTTTCTTTTTCAGTCTGCCATAAATAGTGATTTGAGACTTTAGTTTCGATTGCACTTAGGCTTCTTTCAACTGAAGTGAAGCTTGGAGAAATGGGGTAAATGAAGCCAGATGATGATTTCTTGTGGGTAGCCTGGCAAGACCTCTTAGGTGATCTCCATCCTTCTTACGGGAGTTAGAAAGGCCCACGGCATTGGGAGTGACCAGGATGTCCCGGAGCCAGACTGATAATTAGTAGTCCTAGGGTTGGGGCTTACCTGGCCTAGGCACTAGAGTACCATGAGGCTGTCATGCCACCCAGGGACTAGGGGGAGCTTGAGGCTTGTAGGCTTATGGACTGGCCGTCCCAGGGGTGGGGCCAGTGACCAGCCACTGCTGGCAGAGCTGGGCAGGGATGTGTGGCGGGAGAGTAGCTCCAGTGGGGCCGACACTCGTCTCAGAAGACACATTGAGACTTCTAGGCTGCTGAAGGGGGAAGGAGGCTTTCATGTTGAATGGAGCTGGGCAGTGGACGAAGCCTGCTCCAGGAAGACGCTGTGGGCATTCTCTGAATTTCCCTTCCCTGGGCCAGGTCCCAGTGGCCTCACCCTAGTTACAGCTCTGCATCATGCTGGTGTACCTCTGCCTGCCTGCTGCGAGTGGAGGTGCTGCCTCTGAGCACCAGGGTCGCAGAGATACCAGAGACAGCCCCGGAGGAAGCGTTTCACTTTGGCTTGCGGCCGGCTCGGGGCTCTTCGGGCAGCGCTTTCAGATCCCCTTCCCCATGCTGTAACCTGAGCTGCCATTTCCAGAGACCTGAGGGTGAGGCTTTTTTGCTCCTCAGGAAAGCTTTCCAAACCCTCTGTTCACTTGGAAAGGGAAACAGTTTGCAGGGCATATGCACATAAAAACCAAAAACGTTCGGGTTCCTGAAGAGATAGCACCTTTGTCACGGAAGTCAGTGAGGCCCTGGCTTCTGCTTCTTGTCTGCCCCATTGCTACCTCTCTGGCGCCTTGGTGCTCCGAGTGGGTTCCAGCTTTGGCTTGGGTTGAGAGCAGAGCTGAGAATCCCGACTCCCAGAGACGAGATGGGATAGACTCTGGGAGCAGAAGATTTATAGGAATGAGGTGGGGTTTTCCAAGGGACACCAGAAGTTCCCAAACTTCATGGATTGGAAAGCACTTCTGGGTCTTTGGTTAGTTCAGAGATCTCTGAGCTCCTCTTTTGATGTCTCACCATTGCTGATTTTTTTCTAGCTCGGTTTGAAAGGGTTTGGTATCCAAACCTCATTTGTTTGGCTTTAGTTGGTAGGAATTCTCCCTCCAGCGGTCTCTTTTTAAGATTTTTGAGGTGTGCCCTCATGCCTCTCTCCCACTTCACCTCCAGTCTACACACGTTTTCACTCAGGCTACCGCTTTTGGAATTTGTCATGGGATGTTGGCGCCATTTATCAACCATTCCCCTTGGCCGTTTGGCAAGCTTCTCGAACCTCATGTTGAGAGCGCCTGCTGTAAGGTTGGGCACGCCCTTTACACATGTGGTCTCCTTGGGGTCCCGCAACATCCTGTGTGGAAGTTCTGCAGCTAGGGAAACAGGCTCAGAGAGCTCAGGGCCACATATCCAGTAGCTGTCAGAAGATGGATTGGGGCTGACATCCTCCTTGCTCCAGGGCTGTAGGGAGGGGAAGGGCCATGCCCAGCAGCCTAGGGAGGACTCGCACCCAGGTCTTCATGGTTCCAAGTCCAGGACTCGACTCTGCCAGGCCTGCGGTCTCCACCTCCTGACTGGAGGTCTGTCACACGCTTGCCTCTCACCGATCTGACCATCTGCCGGTATCTCTCCCCTACCTCTGGGGGCTTCAAGCCATGAGCAGTAATGTGCTGGTGGTGTTCCTTCACCTCTGCCTTGGCTCGATGCTGTGTAGCCTAAGGGGCTCCTGGTCATTCATCCCTCTCACGCGCAGCAAAGTTAGGAGGGTAACTTTGAGATTTATTGCTCTTCCTCATTCAGAATCCAATTCCATCTCGCCAGCTAAGGATGCAAAGGGTGAGTCATAAATTTGGCCAGGAAAGCTTTTCTGGAAACTTGTTGTGGACTTGATAGCAGGGCAGATAGCGACGGGTTAAGCGTTGAACAGTGCTACTAATGTGCCTTTGATTTGGCCCAGAGCACGTACAGAAAGGCACGTGGCAACCGGGAAAGGAATTGTGGAGGCCAGCCTTGTAGGTGAGTTTAAATGAATGACTGGCGTAGAAACGTCTTTTACTAGCTTGTTCTATCACGAGGTTATGCCGCTTGTATGGTGAAGCATTAAAGTTCGTGTGTGTGTGTGTGTGTGTGTGTGTGCGTGTGTATGCTGCCATGTGTGTTTTTGACTGTTGACCAGTTGGCACTTATCCAGGCACCTGAGCCCTGGGAGTCTAATACTGAGAGAAGGAAACCCAGGGGGACGACCACGTGTGACTCTGCTCTTCTCCATCACTTTGGGGCATCTTTAGGGCCGAGGGTATCTGATCCTGAATGGACCAGGCACAGGAAGCCTCGCTCAACCAGCAGACGTTCACATCGTGGACACTTGTCAGGATGGGAAAACGGACTTGCAGACATTTCATGGGTTTGCTCAAAGTTTGCTTGGCCAGTTGGTCCCTGGCTGGAAGGGAGAGGGTTACCCTCTTCAGAGTCACCAGAAGAACCTTTGGGGAGGTGATGGTGTCGCTGCCCTAGGATCGTCGCCTCTCTGAGCTAAAAGGGGACCAGGGAGCCTCCTGTCCTTCGCCTCATTGAACTAATGAGGAAACTGAGGTCCAGAGAAACGAAATATGCTTGTCATGGGCTGGTCTGGAGTAGACCTGGGTTACATGAACCTCTAGGCTTGGGGGATCCAGGATGCTGTTCATCCAGCTGGTTTGATGGTCCCATGCTGGTGGGCAAATGGCCGCCCTGGAGGCTGGCTTTAAACTCTGGATCTTAGATATTTGCCAGGTTGTTTATTTGCAGGGGCAGATCTGTACATGATGGCGGAGTGGGAAGACCACCAGACTTTGGGAATCAGGAGAGCTGGGTTGAGATCTCACCTCTAACACCAGAGATGCAGGTCATCGGACTTGTCAGAACCTCAGTGTCCTTACCGTTCATGGTGGAATAAGGTCACTGGTGGTACTGTCTTCCTGTTGTGAGAAGGGGCTTTGGAAGCTTTCACCTTCCATCTCCCATGAGCTGTGGTTTTTGACTTTTGCTCTGGCCTTTGATTTCATAGGTTCACGGGGACTTCTGATTCAGCCCTGAAGTGTGTGCCTCAGCTGAAGCTTAGGGCTGCCTGGGGGCAGTGGGACAAGCACAGTTACCCAGCCAGTGAGCTGTCAGGGGCAGGCCTGGAGAAGCCAAGAGTGGCCTTTCCCCCTGGCGCCAGGCTGCCCCTTTGCCATTAGCGTTCCCGTTCTTCTCACCGTCTACTTAGTAGAGTTCAGATCGAAATGGTCCAGGCAGAAGTTGCCACCCCACTGTTCAGAGATGTTCAGTGTTCGGTAGACTCTGGCAGAGGGTGAAGTGATTGCTTTTTATAGTTGAGTAAAAATGTGGAATTTAAATCCATCCTCAGAGGGATGATTGCAGCAACAGTTAGGACCGTGTCTGTACTTCATGTTATTGCCATGTGGTTTTTATTTGTTTGACTGAGTGTCATTTGGAGAGCTTTTCATTCCCCTCAGAGTTAGAAGACTTTGCATGTTCACTATGGTGACATTTATCACGAGCTTTGTCCCTAAATTTTTACATGTTAGTCTGTCGAGGAGGTTTGGACTGGTCATTTTGTGTGCGGGCTCTCCAGTTGTGATGCAGTCTCTTTATTGAAGTGGCAAGTGTTATGGTTGTAGCGTGTGTGAGCTTTAGTTATAATTCTGTCTGCTTGATTGTGTCTTTCCAGGTATTGAGTAAGTACTATTTTTTTTTTCAACCAGCAGATTATGCTGCACACATTTTTTACAGTTTCCTTGCAAAATTTCCATTGATTAGTAAGTCGGGGCTCCTTAAGGCTAATTTTTTCCCCCTTTTTGGTGAGGCAATTGGAATTAAGTGACTTGCCCAGGGTCACACAGCTAGTAAGTGTCAGGTGTCTGAAGCCAGATTTGAACTCAGGTCCTCCTGACTCCAAGGCCAGAGCTCTATCCACTGCACCACCTAGCTGCCCCTAAGTCTAACTTTCTGTAATTCCTCGTGTCAGTGCGCTGGTCCTGTGTTATTATTGCCCTAGACCCCTCCGTCTACAAACACATCCACCATTGGTTGGACGCAGTATTACTAAGACCACGCCTTTGGGTTCTCTGGTTGGCCTCCTGGTTCTCTTGTCCCTTTGACCTTCTGCTTTCTGCCTCATAGACATTTTACCAGCCCTGCTCCCAGAAAAGAAGGGGAGCCGCTGGGGGAGGAGATGGAGCTCAGACCCAGACATTTGGCTGCACAGGAGCATAGACTCAGATGTGGAGCTGAAGAAACCTCAGAAGCCACATCTTACAGATGGGGAAACTGAGGCCCAGGCTGGTGAAGGGACTTGAGTGCAGTCATGCAGGCAGGATTTGACCTGGGGCCTCTGACTCCAGAGCCTGGCTCTTCCCACTAGGCTACCCTTCCTTTCTGTGGCGATGTCCTGATAAAACGGTTTTGTCTGACATGGGATTGGAAGGTTGCCTCCAGATCCCAGTGCTCTGTATGACTGAGCTCCCCCCATCATAGGATGGACATTCTAGAGTTGCTGGACTCTTCCTTTCATTCTGGGCTGATTCAGGAGGGACTTTGGTGCTGAGCCCAGGTTATGGTGAGGACCCTGCGTCCTGTGCCCAGTCGCACGTCCGTGGTTAGATGGGGGGATGGGTAGTATCTGCTTCTTATTTGGAAATGTTTATTTTCATTCTCTGGGCCAGAAAATCACGTTTCTTTCTCTGTTTTTGAAAATCAGTAGCATATGACCTGTTAGATCTCCTAAAACAGACTGTTAGGGCTGGCGGGGGCTTCCGAGGTTATCAAGTCCAAGGCGTATCTGGACGAGGAGCCCCTGCCCACCTGGGGCAGCTCTCCTGTCTCTGACTCTGTTGTTCTCTTTCCGTTTTCACAGATTATCTTGATAATGGCAATAATAAGATGGCAATTCAACAAGCCGACAAACTGCTGAAAAAACACAAAGATCTTCACTGTGCGAAGGTGAGTCCATTTAACATGAGGCATTTTTCATTTGTTGAATTAAAATACACACACACACACACACACACACACACACACACACACACACACACA
>NW_020941065.1:86354-131696 GCF_900497805.2 Vombatus ursinus | reverse complement strand
GTCATACTCACACCCCTCCTCCTACTGCTCATACTTGGTCTTCCAGCCACTCTAAAGTCTTTTGCTGATTAACCTCCGAAGTGTCTATTCACCTGTGGCTTTTCAGACTGTATTGGCTTAAAGGTGAAATACTACACATGCTTTTAAGCATTTATTTCTATACGGTCTTGTCTTTTCCACCTCCATATTATACATTGAGTCCACACCCTTCCCTCCATTTATGAGAATTCAGTTCTTAAATCCGTTTAAAACTCCGCTCAAGTGCCACCGTCTGCTCGAAGCTAGAAAACTCATTTTTCCTTTCTCTGTACGTGGCCTCTCACAGATCACTTGCAATGAGGTCCTGTGTGGTCCCCATGCGTGTCCAGTGAGAGAAGGGAGGCCGGCAGATCAGATTCACCAAAAAGTGAAAATCTGTTTCCGTCTTCTGCTTTGGAATGAAATCTCTGGGTTCCTTTTCCTTCCCTGAGTCTCTTCCATTCCCTTTCTGGCAGCTGGTTCTTTCCTTCCTCCATAGGTATTAAAAGCGATTGGGTTACAGAGGACTGGGAAACAGGATGACGCCTTCGCCCTGGCACGAGAAGTCGCCGCCCTCGAGCCCACCGATGACAATTCCCTGCAGGCGCTGACCATCCTTTATCGGGAGATGCACAGACGTGGGTCTTTTGTTCAGCTTTGTTTTTAATAACGTTGTGTCTCTTTTAAAAGTGGAGAGGCACTTTTAGGCATTATGATTTTGTGCACACTTGGGTTTTGTCTCCTTGAAGTATCCCTTGTAATTTAGATGTCCAGAGGGGAGGTGAGCACTGGCAGCTGATGTGGGGGCTGGGCAGAGGAAAGGAATGAGGACTGGGAAGGGAGGAGCCGGGCAGGGCCCAGCGGCTCCACTCAGTCCTCCCAGCTGTCGGAGCCCCGAGAGCAGCAGCTCGGGGCACTGGTGAGGGCTCACAGGACTCTGGGTCCACCAAGGATTGCAGGCTTCCTTGTTCGCTCATTTGCTCATTCCTTCCCACTCTGTCCACCAGCATTGACCTCCTTCTCCCCATTCTTTGCTGTTCCAAGTAGTTTGGAGCAAGGCGTTAGCTCCTCTTCAGGGGAGCGAAGAGTGTGACCATCAGTCCCATTCCTCAAGGGTTCATTTGTTAAGGGCCTGCTGTGTGCCACTCACGCAGAGGGGCAGTGGGTCAGTTGGCGTGGGCTCTGTGACCAGGCAGAGCTCACTGCTTTCCCTCTTCCTCCGAGGGCACCACCATCCTCCAGTCGCCCACACTGGCGGCCCCGGCGTCATCCTGTGTGCCTCCTTCCACCTCCCCCTACATATCCAGTCCACCTCTCCAGTCATGCAGAATCAGGCCCTAATTTCATTGACCTCAGATCAGATGCCACCTTTGCCTCTCCTAGCGCCCTCAGCTGTTAGAGCACTCTTTGGAAATTTTGTCATCCATATTTCAAATTTAATTTTCTGTGGAGATGTTGTGTTCTTCTCCCTGCAGTAGAATGTAAACTCCCTGAGGGCAGGATGGTTTTGCTGGTCCTCGTATCCCCAGGGCTCAGCACAGTGCCTGGCCTATCATAAGCCCCTAATGTATGCTTGTTGACTGAGTGGAGTCGAAGCCCCTTTGGCCAAATGGGGAAGAGCTGTTGTTAGTGAAATCTCACCCGTCTCGCCTGTTTCTGTCACAGCGGAACTGGTCACCAAGCTTTACGAGGCCGCTGTGAAGAAGGTCCCCAACAGCGAGGAGTACCACTCCCACCTCTTCATGGCCTATGCTCGAGTTGGGGAGTACAAGAAGATGCAGCAGGTAACTGGCCACAGCAGGTGTTGGCGGCCGCGGCAGCGAGGGCCGGGAGGCTGGCTGGGGACGCTTCTCTTGTGGGTTGGAAGAGTGAGCTGGCACTGCATTCTCCATCCATTCTTCTGACCTCGGAATACCCTTTGTTTTGTCTGGCACCATTGCTTCTTGAGAGACTGAAAAGGACAAAAATCCTAGAGTAGGCCCGAAAGAGCCAACTGCGTGGCTTATGATGTTATTTTATTAATATTAATGCTAGTTAGCATTTGTTAAGATGTGAGGTTTACAAAGTACTTTATTTACATTGGATCCTCACAGCCCTGTGGTAGGTGCTACTATTCCCATTTCACAGATGGGAAGCTGAGAGGCCCAGAGAGCATAAATAACCTATCCTTAGTAACACAGCTAGTATCTGGAGCAGGATTTAAACCCAGGTCTTCCTAACTCCCAAGTTCCAGCTTCTCCTTCCCCCTTCCAGGCCACCTCAGGCCCTACCTCCCATTCTGCGGTATCTGGAGAGCCCCAGCCAGACCTGGTGCCAAGCTGGATTCCGCCCCTCCCCCCCATCACCCCAGACCCCATGGGGTTCCTAGAGGGCCCCTGCCAAATCCGGAACCTAGCTGGAACACTGTCTTTTTCCCTACCCCTGAGCCTACCCTCAACCTTCCTGTCCCTTTGCTGGTGGCCCCTCCTGTGGGACCAGCATCCCAAGGTGACCAGAGGAGCCTGGGCCTTACCAGCCCCTGCCTGTGTGTTTCCTTCCCCCTACTCAATGTGATCTCCCTGAGAGCAGGGGCTAGCTCCCGTCTTCCCTCTGTACTCCCAGCTCTTGGCACATGGTAAGTAAGAGGTTAATAAATGCTCCTGTATTTATTCCTTCATCATCCATCCTCTCTGGTGGGCCCTACTGCCTCTTACTTTGTTTGCAAAGTATCTTTGGTCCAGAAAGAAATACTCATGGGCTTTTTTTTAATTTGTTAGTGAATCAACCATTTATTAAACATCTACTCTATGTAAAACATTTCTGTGAGAAATGACCAGATGCTTGGGGCAAAGTTCTGCCCTCTGGGAGTTCACAGTCTGATTTGAAGGAGTCCACAAATACGCGACAGTTGTGTAACGTACAATGATGATAGAAAGTGTTTATCCTTAAAGCATCTATTGGGACTTTGGTAAGCTGGCTCTGGTGGGTTACGGCTTGTCTCAGCATTTTCAGATTAGGTTAATTGTGCCTAGAAATGAGAATGTCTGAAATTTTTCCCCCTGATTTTTTAAAAGTGAAGGACTCAGGTAGATGAGAAGCCTGCTATATTAAGACAGTCTCAGTCCCAACACACCTAGAAAATAACCTTCATGCTAAGTAGATTCGCCTAGAAAAGCTTTCAGGTCCACTTTATTTTTAGTTGCTGGCTTGGCTTTCCTTTCTGTCATTTAAATGGATTTGCTTTCCTAAGTACTATCTTCTTCGCTACTTAGGTGTTTGTGGGACATAACTCATATGCCCTTTAACAACAATGCTTTCTTTTGGTCCCGTGTTTCTCCTGTGATTGCACATGACTCCTTTCTACAATAAATACAGTGTCAGGGCCTGCAGGGACCATTTGAGAAATGCCAGGCAGCCTGGCTTTAGACTTTCTTGTGGCAGCTCCCCCTTCATGTGCTCATTTGTTTTGATATTCATATTGGGGTTTGGGATCATATTAAACAGAAATCTTCCTAGCACAAGAGGAGAGCTAGAGAAAGACCCCAGCAGTCACACTTACCCTTTAGGATTCCCCTGGCAGACCAGTGTTTGCAGTGGAAACTGTGGCCCATGGGCGGTCATTGTTAAAATCAGCAAGTGTGGCCTGGTCAGGGTGATGTGCGGCCGGCCTGTTTCTCGCCTCTTTTGGCTTTAGGCTGTTTACCAGGCTGCTTTTGACTGTGACTCCCCCAGCCCTGCAAAAGAGGGTAAGAGATTTGTCTCGGGGGACCTTGTCCTTGATCGTGCACACCAGTGCGATTGGCATGTGAGATTTCACACGGCAGGAGCGGCCCAGGGGTGGCAATGAAATCTTGGGACGCCTGTGTCTTCTTGCCCTGCCCTCCGATGCTCCAGGCTACTCTGTGTTCATTTTGAAATGAGAATGCAGTGTGTGTTATTTTTTGGAGCTGGTTTCTTTTGGGTCCATAGCAATGTGATGTCTCAGATGAAGTGGGTTCGTTTAGGCAAATCCCCAAGCCAATATCTGGTGGTTGCCTAGGGAGAGATGGCTGCCTATCTCAGACCGGCTGTAGGAGCACTGGGCAGGACGGGGCTTGTATTGGCGATCAGTTAGCATGATGGTACTGGGATCGTTGAGTGCTTTCATTGGGTCTGAGAAGTTTCCTGAGTTAAAGACTGTCTTTCTCTTTCAGGCTGGAATGGCACTTTATAAGATTGTACCAAAAAACCCTTATTACTTCTGGTCTGTCATGAGTTTAATTATGCAAGTGAGTATGGGGTTCAGAATGCCGTAGGGGGAGGGGGACCTTTTTAGACTCCCTATCGTTGCCCTCAATAACTCGCTTATCTCATGTTCTTCTAGTAGGGATATGGGGTTAGGGCCATTTTCAAATATGTACTTTGAGTATTGTCTGTTTACTTTTCACAATCAAAGTTTTTATTGCCTCTCCTCACTAGCAGATAGAGTGTGCTTTTATGTCCTGGTTGATCTTTTCTACTTGTCGTCTTAATCTCCAGTGATATTGTTGCCCCGGGTCATGGCAGCAGATCTTGGGGGAGAGGGGGTTAGGGAGGGCTAATAAGGTTTTTGGGTCTTCAGAGATGAATCAATTAGCCAGTCCAGAACTCAAAAGTTAGTTAAAAAGCCTCAGGTTCATCTGCTTTATTCATAAATAGACATAGTCTCTAGTTGCCAGCAGTGAGCTCATATTGGGGGTGGGAGGAGAACACAGGCCGCGGGTGACCTTCAGTAGGAGCCCTAGAGGTCTTCTGGTGATACTGTATGCCTACAAACTCTGTCCTGGCCCAGCTGCCAAAGAGAAAAGCTCAAAGTGCCCCACAGCTAGAGCGTTCTCGCATTTGGACTCTGGCCACCCTCTGAGGCAGCTGCTGCTGCTCCATTATACGGGATAGGAGACGGTGGACAAAGGTTCTGTGACCTGTGTGTAGCCATGTGGGTCATCCCAGGCTCGCCGACTGAGCCCAGCGCTTCTCCCACCATCCCTGGCCACCTCGGAAACGTCCAAGGGAAAAGCGATTCATGGCTTCCAGCATGACCCTGTGTGGGTGTGCCTCCATTTACAAGATAGACATTTCTGGGGAGTTTTGTGTGCTGGGGGAGCTCGCTGTCTGAAGAAGCCTCAAGGTGAATTTGTTGTAATGAGTATTTTCGTAGAGCTTGAGATCAGCCCTTGCTTGGATCGGCTTTGTAGATCTCAGTGAGGATGGCTAGTTGTCAGCATCGATTGGCTCTTGACAGAGTTGGGTCGGGGAAGCGTCCCGCTCAAGGCCGCTCGTGTGACGCCTTGACCAATGTCTTTCCTTTCCCTTAGTCCATATCAGCACAGGATGAGAACCTCTCCAAAACCATGTTTTTGCCCCTTGCTGAGAGAATGGTGGAGAAGATGGTGAAGGAGGACAAGATCGAAGCTGAGGCTGAAGTAGGTATTCTGAGGTCGCGTTTTCTCCTTGTACGACCTTGGGGAGCGGCAGACTGAGCCGACGAGGGCTGGGGCTGCCGTCAGAGCACTAGGGCTCATAGTTCAGCTCTGGTGCTTATTGGCAGTGGGATCTCAGGCAAGGCAAGGAAACTGAGCCTCAGTCTCCTCGTTTGTCAAAATGGAAATCGTCACACTGCTCAAACCAGTGACCTTACAGGGCGGTTTTGAGGATCAAATAGAGAGAGTGCAGGAGAATGCTGGCCACGGGTTTTGTTACCGCTGTGCCAGAATGGCCTTCATTGTGACCCTGCAGGCCAGGGCACTGTGGCCTCAAAGTCTTTCCGCAGAGTAGTGTGGGTTGAGATCGTGCAGCTTGACAGCTTTTCACTCTGGATGGTGTGTCCCTAGCACTTAGCACCTTCCCTCCCCCCCAGACCCGTAGTAGGTGCTTTATAAATGCCCCACTGGAGGATTCAAGGATTTGTAAAGCGACTCACCCATGTGCTCTGTCTCTGTGAGCGAGGTGGGGCACCTGATCTGGGAAGGGGCCCGAGAATGTGTTTTTGTGGGTGCTCAGAGCCATGCCTAGTTGTCAACATCCATAAACCTCCAGGTCCTCTCAGCCTGTTTCCTCCAGGTGGCAGCCAGCGCCTGTCTTTGTGCTTTGTGAAGCCGTTCTGCCTGGAAGCATCTCACTGGTTCTCGTTTTCTTTTGGGTTTTACTCCTCAGGTTGAGCTTTATTACATGATCCTGGAGCGCTTGGGAAAGTACCAGGAAGCCCTGGATGTCATCAGAGGCAAGCTAGGAGGTGACTGCCTGTGGGTCAGGGCGCAGGGTGGGGTGTGCAGGGGGTTGCCTGGTGTGGGCCTTCGGGCTGTGATAAGGCCCTTTCACCAAAAGGGCTTAGTTTCCTATAATACGAGATCTTAAATTAAGTGATGCACTTGTAGCACCCGTCACAGACGTCCCCAATCTTTTCAGCACGGTGCAGGGTGGTGTGGCTGGATCCTCTCTTCATGGGGATTGATTATCACAGGATCCTCCACCCCAGGGGCCATCGTTCAGGCCTCTCCTTTTCCGGGGGAAGGGGGGGAACAAGTGACTGAGCACTGGCCGCACAGAGACAGGATCTGAACCGGGATCCCCTGACACACTGCTTGGGCTGACCTGGGCTGCCTTTCCTTAGCAGCTGCAGAATCTTTTCTTCCCCCGCTGGGAGCAGCTGGTTCCGTGGATGGGGAGGTGCCACTTGGGGGTTGGCCTTGGGCTGGGCTTCCCCCCTTTTGTGATGTCCTCAGCCCAGTGCGACTCTTGGAGTTAACGCCACAATTTCATGTTGGTTAACAAAGGCCCTCGTGGCCCATCCTGGCTTTTGTTGGCCTTTGAGCCTCTAAACCTGACTTGTTCTGAAGGAGAAGAGACAGAGGGATGTGGTGGGCAGAGCGCTGGGGAGCAGTCAGGCGGCTGGAGTGGGGGAGGTGGGCAAGGCTGTAATGCCTGTGGGCTGCAGGTTACACGTTGTGGCAGGGCACTGCTGAGTTTACAGTGTCTTTCTGTCATTTATTCTCCTTGTCGGTGGAGTGACCATGTGGAGGACGCCCCTTCTGTGCGGGGGCCTTCTAGCTGTGCCCCAGCATTAAAATCCTTTCTAATCCTCACTTGCCGAGCTATGCTAAGGTTAAATTGCCAAGTCTGATTGGATTCCTTTCTCCTGTGTTCAGCCCTGGGAATTGGGATGTCTGAGAGGGCAGGATTCATTTTTCTCCTTGGTGTCACCTTCTTCCTCATCACCCCTTCTCCCTTGCCCCTCCACCTTCTCTAACCCTGGCCAAAGCTCAGTAGCCCTCGGCCACTGTGCCCAGGCACCAGCCTGTGCCTCCTCGGGAAACACGTCCCTCATTCCTGCTGTTTCACAGATGGTAGAGGGAGGGAAGGGAGCTCATTGACCCGCGGCAGATTGTCGGGAAGACGGGGTAACCTCCAGGGTCCCCCTTCCCAGTATTGTCCACAAAGAGACTTCTTCTTAGGCAAGGAATCCCTTTAAATGAATCCCTTTTGTGGTTGTAGAGAAGCTGACCAGTGAGCTCCAGAGCAGAGAAAACAAGTGTATGGCCATGTACAAGAAGCTGAGCCGGTGGCCGGAGTGCAACGCACTGTCCAGGAGGCTTTTGTTAAAGAAGTGAGTGTGAGCTTGCCGCGTTGGCAGGGTGGGGTGAGCAGCGGCCCCATGCCCCATGGCTTTGGGAGCCCCTGACGGGACGCGCACTCTCCCCCTCTCGAGCCCATGGCCCAGTTGTGGAGGAGAGAGGAGGGTCGTGGCTCCCAAGGCCAGGGGGCGACTTTAATGGTCCCTGATGCCTTGGTCTTCTTTGATTTTAGCTCAGATGACTGGCAGTTCTATCTGACTTACTTTGACTCTGTCTTTCAACTCATCGAGGAAGCCTGGACCCCTCCTGCAGAAGGAGAACAGTAAGTGGATTTGTTTTCTACCTTCACCGTGGGTGGTTGGGAGGGGAAGGCAGCCCCCTGGGCTCCTCTCAGCCCCCAGCAGCTCTAGATGAGGGGCAGGCCAGCCTTTCTGGGACGACAGCACTCATCTCTCCCAGCCTCCCCTGAGCAGAATGACGGGCGTGCTTCAGAGAGTGGAAGCGAGGTGGGGGATGCCTGGGGCGGAGCATTGTCCACATTGTCAGATGTCACTCACCGTGGTGGTGATCCCCTGGAGGGGCATCTTCACAGAAGTGATTGTGCTGTAAAAACAATGAGCTGCCAATAAAGCTTGTAACAAATAAGACGACCTGGCCCGTGACCTCCTTTGTCGTCTGGTGCTCCCTGCTTCCTCCCCGTTGGCAGTGGCCTTCTTGGGCCTCGGTTTGGGAGGTGGGGGAGAGGCCCAAGAGTCTGTGTGTCTGTGCATCTGTCCCCAGCTCTCTGGAAGGAGAAGTTCATTATTCCGCAGAAGAAGCCATCAGGTTCATTGAAGAGAGGATCCTGGAGGAGTCAAAGAGCTCCCGGCACCTTCGGGGTCCGTACCTGGCCAAGCTGGAGCTCATCCGACGCCTGCGGCATCAGGGCTGTAATGATGAGCACAAGCTGGGTGAGGAGTGGGCAGGCCCCTGCTGGGGTGCCCCCATGGTGGGGAGGCACATGGGTGGTGGTGGGGTAGCTTCTCCCGTGCTTAGGAAGCCCCACCCTGCCCACCTGCTTAAGAAGATTCTGAGCGTGTAAATGCATTTTAAGATCACCCAGTTGTGATGAGGGTACTGAGTCTGCTGCCAGAGAATGAACCTTGACAAAATGCTGACAAAATGACTAGTTCATAGCTCTTCTGCCTTGCCACTCAGGAGTGCCCAGTACATGCACGCACGTGCACATATGCTCACACTCATGCACACATACGCATGTGCACACACATGCACAAGCACACACTCACACACATACGCTCACGCATTCCTACGCATGCAATACGCACATGCACTCATACACCTGAGCACATACACATTCACACAACTCCACACACTCATACACACATGCACACACTTATACACACATACGTGCACGCTCACATAAATACACACATACACGCACGCACACTCATACACACACATACGCACGCACACACCCTTTTTTGCGGGTGCCCAAGTACACGTCATCTTTCATACATTTCTTCCTACTAAAATGGAAGGGCTCAGAGGCACCATAGGAAGTATTGCAGAGAAAGGGTTTCCTTAAAATCCGGGTCACTCTCTTGCACGGATTCGATTTGTCACTATTTGGCCGTTAGGTCTGTAATCTTGAAGTACGGTTTTTTGGGGGGAGGGGGCTGCTCTAGTTCGTGACCTCACCAGTGTGGTGAACTGGGGGTGAGGAAGCTGTCTCTGCCGGTGTGTGGGACCAGTGTAGAGTGTTAGGGTTCTGTGTGAGGTGACGTGACGCCCCTGGGCTCACCCGGCCAGTCGGTGTCAGAGGTGGGATTTGGAAGCGGGTCTTCCGGACTGAGGCCCCACAGCATGAGACAGAGAGGTTGGCACTGGGGGTAGAATGGCGGGCTTGGAGTCCAAAGACCCGAGTTCAGATCCTTCCACTCGAATCAGGCCTTGGTTTCGTGGTTTGTTCTTGACAGGCCAGTCCTCTTTTCACCCTCCCTGCCCATCATGCCTTTGCCACTTTGGAGCCGGTGAGTGGTCCAGGTCTGACGGTTTACTGGCACCACGCTCACAGCTCTGCATAGCTTCCATTCTAACGTGCCCTTGAATGTTCTTTGTCTTTTCGGTAATTTGGTGATTGTATCTCCTAGGTGATCCAGAAGAGTTAATGTTTCAATATTTCAAAAAATTTGGAGACAAGCCTTGTTGTTTCACTGACCTGAAGGTGTTTATTGACCTTCTGCCTGCCTCGCAGTGTACAAAGGTAAGCATCTGCCCCCGGGGGAGGATCTTGGGGCACACAGACAGGCTCCTGTCTGGGAATGGAGCACTGAGGACTGACAGCTTTTCTGAGACAGCCTTGATTTGACTGGGTTGTTTGAGAATCCCAGAAACTCTGCCAGGTCATTTCTGAGTCTGTTTGCTCTGTGTTAATGAGGGACATACGGGGTGTACGACCAGTCACGTCCTCCCAGCCTCCGGCCCTCGCGGTCTCTGTTAGGCCGAGCCTGGCGATCTCTCTTGCCGTACCACCGCCTCTTTTCTTCCACCCCTTGGAATCTGCCTCCTCCCTGAGCTCTCTCTTAGGTGACTTAGTGACTTACTAACCGTCCAGTCCAATGACCCTTCTTCTATTCTCTTGTCTCCAGGAGAGTGCAGGTTATTCCGGGGGCACCTGTGCCTTGTAATTCCAGTGCCTTCCCTCTGTTTATTGCTTCTTACTTATCCTCTGCCTAGCTCACTGTCTGTATGTTTGTCTGCATCTTGTCTCCCCCGTGAGGGGCAGGGACGGTCCTTTGTCTCCCCAGCATTTAGCATAGTGCATCTGGTAGGCGCTTAATCAGTGTTTATTGATGGATTGATTGGCTTTGTAAACTCTTAATCCATGTTAACGGGATTGGAACATTTGGTGCCAGGTTCCCTCTTGGAGAAGCCGGCTCTTTTCTTGGCTTCAGAGGCGCCACACCATCCGTCTCCGCATGTGTGTCCGTGGTCCTGCTCTGTGAGCTCCAGCCTGTATCTCCTGTGGCCTGCCTGTCACGTCCTGCTAGGTCTTAGCTTCCTGTGTCCTGGGCCCCTCTGGCATCCTGGGGAAGCTTGTGCACCCCTTCTTAGAATCCTCTCTTAAATGCACAAATTACAGGGAAACCAATAATGTTGAAATGCGGTTATCAAAATACTAAAAAAGTGTCCGTGGCCCCCGGTGAAGAACTTGGGCTCTCGTCCTCTTCGGGCTGCCCCTCACCCTACTGCCCAAACCCATGCATTCATAGATCACTCTTGGCCAGCACAGTGGCTTCTTGGGCCAGCTGGTTTCCTCACCATTCAAGGCCCCAGACACTGGTGCCATGCTTCCTCGTGCCTCAGTGAGCAGGTACAATGCTAACATCACCTGGGGCTGCATTCAGAGGGGCAGAGCATTAGGAGGAAGCAGGCAAGAGTCCGTGGTACCATGCATCAGCATCTGGGGATGGTGGGGGGCCTTGAGTCCTTATCACGCCTGGTTGAAGGCACCAGGGATGTTTAATCAGGGAAGCCAAGAGAGCTGAGTCGTGTGTTTGACAGCATGTCCCACGGAAGAGGGATTTGCCCTGTTCCTTTTGACCCCAGAGTCAGGACGAGGGGCACGGCGGCCAACCTCAGACAGTCACTAGCTGTGGAGCCCAGGCACGTCACTCGGCCTCAATTTCCTCATCTGAGAAAGGGGATGATGATAGCACCCACCTCACAGGGCCCTTGTGAGGATCAGTGCCTTGTGAACCTTAAAGCGTCTGATGAATGCTAGCTGCTGTGGGAATGAGGCTGAGGATGATGATGGTGTGGAAGAAAGGTCTACACTGGTCTCTTCACACTCTGATATTCGGTGTGGTTCTGTCATACGTCCTCTTCCTCTCCACTCTCCAGCCAGCCTGGCCTCTGGACGCTCCCCCTGCCCCACCCCCCAGCTCCCGTGGACCTGTGTTTTTGTGAGCTAGGGCTCCAGCCCTGTGTGATCATCAGTTGGAGTTCCTTACCTCTCTTTGTTTCTCCTCTGCCTCTGAACCGTAAGCTCCGTGAGGGCATTCACCTTGTCCTGGCTCCACACAGCACCTCTTCTTCACCATGGTCTCTGCACACAGTTGTCGAAATAAACTTAGCTACTCCTGGAATTTAACTTGAGCTGTCCGAGATCTCGCTCATTTTGTCAGTGTGGCTAGCCCCAGCCCTAACTGGGCCATTACACGGTGGCCTGTCTCAGAAGGGGTGCAGGGAGTTAGGAGGGAGTGAGTTCCAGGAATGAGGCCAGGTTTGTGTCTTCTCTGGCCCAGACCGCAGGGCTCTTTGTTAAGTCCAGAGATCCAGGGGTGTTAGGAGTTCAGGCGATCACTTGCCCCCAGCCCTGGTGATGTGTGCCTTCACCGGTGGTGGTGGGGGAGATCAGCACTTGGCGACCGCCCTGGGGAGAGGACCCTCCATTTCCAGGCCCTGCCCCCCCCCGGGGGGAGAGGCCGTCCCAGAGCAGTTTGTGAGGCTGCAGGGTGGTCAAGTCTAGCCAAGCTGGAACAGATACGACCAGGCCTGGGCAGGGGGGGAAGGGGGTGGGCGTGGATGGGTGGGAAGACCAGGTTGACTTACTTACAAGCTTTGCCTCTGTTTGCCCTTGGCAGTTCATCAATCAGCTCCTGGGAGAGGTGCCCCTGTCCACCCCCACAGAAGATAAGCTGGCCCTGCCCGCTGACATCAAGGGCCTGCAGCAGCACCTGTGTGTGGTGCAGCTGATGCGCCTCCTGGGCCTGTACCACGGCATAGACAAGGATCAGAAGCTGAGGGTGGTCCGGGAGCTGATGCTGAGATACCAGCACGGCCTGGAATTTGGTGAGCTGCCTTCCCGGGCTTGAGGGCCAGGCTGTCCTCCCTGCTGACCGCTGACCTCCTCGAGGCCTGGGAAATGTGTTGTTTATTGTATTGGCCCATTTTTGGCTCATCTTAAAATACAACAACGAGATGACACGATGAGCATCGGTCTCTGGATAAAATAGTGTGTCTCTTTGTAGACAGATGTGCCCTTCAGATGCCCCTGGGCTTCCGGTTTCATCAGTGTGGGTATGGAGGGGCGACCTTTTCTCGAGGCTGCGGCCCACCTCGCGGCTGGTCCTCTCGCTGCGGACACCCGGCTTGCTTCTGCAGCTTGGGAGGCTGCTGGCTCTGGTGTTCAGAAGCGACAGATTAGGACACTGAGGCCAAGAGGGGAAGGGCCTTCTCTGAGATCACACAGGGAGGCAGTAGGTAGCAGAGCCAGGATTGGAACCCAGGTCCTCCAACACCAAGCCCAGCATTCCTATACTGCACCGCTCTCCTCCGCCTTTGCTTTCAAGGCCCCAGGGTCATCCCACCCCACCAAGCCATCCAAGCACAGCTGGGCAGAAATAAAAACAGTGGTTGTGGTCAACTTAGTTCTGTAACTGCTTGTTTGGGGTTTTGCTTTTTTCCAAACCTGCACCCTTTGGTTCCCCTTAATCCTTCGCTTGTGGCAGAGATTAGGAAAGAAACCAGCATCTGATAGTGCATGCCCTGTTCCGTGGCCATAGCCCCGCACCTCTGCCACGAAGGGAGGGAGGAGCCTTTTCTCCACTCCCCGAGGCCTACTTAACCTGCATTCAGCCTCGTCTATGTTGCTGTCGCAGTCGCTGGCTCCACACCAACGTGTCTTCTTCTGTTTCTCCAAAATCTTCATACGCTCGTGCCGTTTCTTAGGCCACACTAGTAATCTCTTAGGTTCATGGGTCAGATCTTCTTTGTTTCTAGTCCTTTGCCATCATAAAAAAAAGGTTTGCTGTGCATTTCTGGTTATTGCTGGGGTGTTTCTCCCCATCTCTGGCCTCTTAGGAGTGTGTGCCCAGAGTGAGATCTCTTGGGTGTTGCAGTGTATGGGCATTTTAAGTCACTTTTTTTGGGGGGAAGCAGGGATCATTGCCTCCCTGAACAGCTAGCTGGATCATTAAGCTGCCTGCCTTCCCATGAGCCCGACAGCCCCAGCCATTCCCACCCATTGTGTCTGGGTGCCATGTGAAACTTTAGAATTGTTTTGATTTGCATTTCTTTACTGGTGATTTGAAAAAATTTTGAATATGGTTGTTTATAGTTTACAATTCTTTTGAGAATTGTTCATATCCTTTAACTATTTAGCCATTGGGGAATTGTTCTTGGTTTTCCACATTTGTGCTAATTCCTAGATATCTTGAATATTGGACTAAGAGATAGGTGGTGCAAGGATGGGCATATATATATTTATATTTTTACTAATCTACAGTTTCTCTTCTTATACTTCCTAATTGAATTGATTTTGTTTGTGCAAAAAAGCTTCCTAATTTTTTTTTATTAAGAAGTCTCCCCCTTCCTGGAGTTGTGAAAGATCCCACTGTCTATTCTCCCTCCTGCCCATTTTTTTCTGTTTTTTTGCTGAGTGTCCTTTGAGCCTGATGGTGGCCTATGATCCAAGGTGCAGTTCACTAACTGCCTTCTGAGAATGTTCTGTAAGGCGCAGGGGTCACATGTAGGCTTTGAGTGCAGTGAGGACAAATGAGGCGTGAACACAGCGCGTGGGACAGATGTGGTTTTCCCTGATGCTGAGATGATGCTTTTTTCCCTTTCCAGGAAAATCCTGTTTAAAAACAGAGCTTCAGTTTTCAGACTATTACTGCCTCCTTGCCGTGCACGTGCTCATTGACATGTGGCTGGAAGCAGGTACGCCATCGCCGCGGGCAGGTCTGCGGGTCCCTGGGGCCCTCTCTGGCGGGAT
The DNA here is from genome assembly GCF_900497805.2 of Vombatus ursinus. Lineage (NCBI taxonomy): Eukaryota > Metazoa > Chordata > Mammalia > Diprotodontia > Vombatidae > Vombatus > Vombatus ursinus. The sequence continues at coordinate 117,332 of NW_020941065.1, read as the reverse complement.
GACTGCACCGTGCTGGGCATCTGATAGAAGTGCCCACTGAGGTGGGGTCTTCATTCTGTGCTCCTGTAGGACAGTTTGCTGTCTGTTTCTAGAGCTCTTCCCCGTCTGTTCACCCATTCCCAAAAGATGACTTGCGCTTCTAGTCACAGTAGGTGAAAGACAATGTTAGATTGAGACGATTACCAGGACGAGCCTGGGGTCGGCCCCAACTGGCTCACCTCGCTGCCTCCTCACTGCCCTGGGCTGCACTGGGCGAGGTGGCCTTCACAGCCCCTTCCCACATTGCCTCCCTGCTAGGCCAGGGCCCAGGAGCAGCCCCATCGAGGTGACCCTGCTTTGCAGAGATAAAACTCGCTTTGCAATGGAGCCTGAATGGGCCTGTCAAGGCACCAGATCTTGGGGGAGTTCCATGGCTGGCAAGGGTGCGCATCAGGCGATGGCGGTCCTTCCCATTGGAAACTCTCCTCTTGGTATCTGCTCATGGTGATGGTTTGTGTCCATTTTCCTGCCAGTGTCATTGGATCATTTGCCTTTTTTTTAAACCTCCAGGTGAAGAGAGGGCTGTGTGGCAGGCCCTAACATTGCTAGAAGAAGGTTTGACCCACAGTCCTTCCAATGCCCAGTTCAAACTGCTGCTCGTCCGAATCTACTGCCTGCTCGGGGCATTTGAGCCCGTGGTGGACCTGTACTCCAGCCTCGATGCTAAACATATCCAGCATGACACCATCGGGTGGGTAGTAGATACTCAGAATGCTGTGCACCCCACTCTGCCCACCTCCTCCAGGGATGCTGGGACCAAGCTGTCCTCCGTGATAGGAGATAGAGAGGCCCGGGGAGTCTTCAGTGGGGCTTTCAGAGAGCTGCGTTCAGATCCTGGCTTTGGGAGAAGTCCTCCACCTTCTCTGGGCCTTCTGTGAAATGGGGGAGTTAGACTGGGCGGGTCTCTAGCTCTAAATCCTAGAATCCTGTGACTCGCCAGGAAATGGGTCTCACTGGACCTGCCAGCTGTCTGCAGCGTCCTCTTGGCCTGTTAGAGCTGGGGTTGGCCCAGGGGGTGAGTGAGGGGTGCCCTAGATTCTGGGGCATATTTGTGGCGGACTCAGTGAGTCCTTATTGTGAAGTCTGTCTGTTTGTTCCCCGGAGATGAAGGTGAGGCCTCATTTGGCCACCTGTCAAAACTCTGAGATTTTAAAAAAATATTGTTATTATTTTTTTTGCAAGAAATCCTTTAGTATCTCTGTTTTCTCCAAACTCTGTGATAATGGTTGGAACCCAGCCTTTAAAGCATGCTTTTGGAGAAGGCTTTGGGTTGTATCGGAGTATCAGGTTCATTGACAATAATCCCAGGTTGAGATCGTAGCCCAGGGAGCCCCTTGAGGCTGAGCTGCCCATCGTGAGCCCCGCTGCGTGGTGCCTGGCGGCTGCCTGCCCCACAGGGGATGCACGATCCTGACCTGCCTGTGATTTTTCTTCCAGCTATCTTCTGACCCGCTACGCAGAGCCTCTAGGTCAATATGCTGCTGCCTCCCAGGCCTGTAACTTTGCACTCAGGTTTTTCCACTCCAACCAGAAAGATGTAAGTGAAAACCTTTTCTTCTGTGGTCTCAGCTAATGAATGCCCCAACTCCAGTTAGAGCAGAATGTCCGAGTTGGGAGGGACCTAGGAGGCCATACCCAGTGGGGCCACAGGAGCGCTGTGTTTGGGAGGGCTCTAGGTTCAAGGACCCTCATCCTCCTCCTCCTCCTCCTCCTGGGGCCGAGCCCGTGAAACCCATTACATTTTGTGGGGCAGATTCCCCAGTGTCTCTGATTGCGTCCTTAGAACTTGGCCGGGTCAGGCCTGTCGCTGACATGATAGGACATAGAGACGGGGCATGCCTTTCAGATCTGTGACTGTTCATGACTGAGCTCTGTGGGGGCCTGCTCTCTTGAAGGGGGTGACGAGTAATTCATCAGAGTTTTCACGTTGTGGACCTCAGTGCGCTTCATTGAGTCTGCCAGCCACTGTACTCTGCTGGTACATCATTGGAATATGGAACGGACATTTCAAAAAAGATAGTTTCATATAGTTCAAACTCGGAATATTACAGACTGAAAGATGGGCATCATGTTTTCCACTTGAGCTGGCCAAGCTGAGCAGACTTTCCTCAACCACCAAGATCAGTGTGCCGTGTCCGTTGCTGATGGTGCAATGGCCCTCTTTGAGGGGCTGGCAGGGTGTCTGGACAGATCGGGATTCAAGGGTCTCCATGTGGAAATGATGAGCAAAGTTGGGTTCTGCCATTTAAGAAGGGAAGGAGTCCCCCAGACTGGGGATGGGGGAATGTCTAGATGGGAAAACCTCTCTCCTCTAGTTCCTTGGGGTTGGCATTTGGAAGTCATTGGGAATGTGTGCTGTTGGTCCCAGCTGTCAGGAAGGTTCCTAGAGAAAAGGGAGGCATGTCATCTCCGGGACAGCTGCAGTGCTATCAGAGTGACTCATCCCGTGGAGCTCGTAGGCCTCGTATTGTGTGTGGCGCCCACAGGTTTTCCTCTGTTGAAAACCTGCCTGTTGTATGTGATGCTCAGATTCTACCCCGCTTCCAGAGCACGTGGCAACTAAACTACCTTAGCTCTCAACACAGTGCCGGGCACAGAAGAGGTGATTAATAAACGTGGATGGATGAATACGTTGTTCTTTGTGAATGTTGTCAGTTACAAAATGAGATAAAAATCTCAAAGCAGCAGCTCTGGCAGGTGACTTGTCTCTGTTCTGATTAAGGATACAGAGGGTGGTACTTTGGAAGGGTGGCCAGCACTCTCTCTGAGGAGCCAGCTGCTGGGATGTGGAGGGTCTCCGCTCGGTGACCTGTGGTTCCCCTGAGGAGGGCTCCCGATGGGACCTCACCTGTGGCTCCCAGCTCATTGGAAGGAGAAGTTGGGGATCAGTGAGCAGGTGTTAGATCAGTGAACTGTTTGGTGCCCAGCACATGACTGAGCACGGGCCCTTGTGGGCAGTGACTGGTGTGCCTGCTGCCGGCTCTCTTGGTGGGGGCCAGTATCCGACAGTGAAGGAGAAGGAAGGGCGGGTCCTTCATACACCTGCTGCTGGGGGAACGTGTGCGGCGCTGCTTGGCAGGGGACACCCCTGTGTCCCAAGGGAGTTGGCTTCCAGAATTACCTCCACTGGCAGAGCCTGCGGGAACAACTGGGCTTCATGCCTCTCATGGACTGTTTGTAAGAAAACATTCATTTTATTTTAAAATACAAAGACAACAAACGACGTTCTGAAGAAAACCCCAGTATCCTCCTGGTCCTTATTCTGGCCAAACATAGGAATAACTGAAGAAATGAATGCTTTCGCCTGAGACGCCGGACTGCTTGGGTGACTCGAGCTAGTGGGACATCTTGGGAGTGTTCTGGTTTGAAGTAACCTAAGGGGGGAATTCAGCCCCATTCCCTTGTCTTTGGGCCTGCTGAGTTCTGTAGGCAGAAGGCTGTATCATCAGGAAGAAGTGGATTTTCCTGGTCAGTGGGCAATGACGATGCTTCATTGCATATTTGTAAAGGTGGTTGTCTGGTCTTTAAATGTGTCACAAGTCAGAAGTGGTTGTCTTAAAGTGTTCTTCCTGCTTTGTGTCCAGAGAGCTTACATTTGAGGTAAGAGGAAAGTGTAGGAGACTCACCAATGAAAAAAAAACTCGCTTTCAAGGTGGAAGATGGCTGTGAATAATTTGTTCTTTCTCTGATATTCGGCTGGTGGTGCCTGGTGGTGAGGCTGATTCGTTGGCCTGAAGGTATAGGATCTTATAAAGAGAAACAGCAGCAGCTCATCCCACAGCTTTCTGCGGAAGCAGGAACCAGGACTCCCCTTAACGCTGACATATTTTCTAGTGTTTTCTATCAAGAAGATCCGGTCGATTCAGTTGCCATCAAGGTGCTCTCTACCCATCATGGACTTAGGGAAGAGGGCCACACCCACGGGGGACAGCGGAGCCACAGAAGGCGGGGGCAGGGGCCAGAGGCTCCGGGGGCTCCTGGATCTTCTGGCCAAAGGCAATGACTCCTGCCTGGAGATTAATCCACTGGACATCAGCTTGAGCTTAGTTTGTTTCGGCTGCTACATGAGGAATTACAAATGGCCCCAGGGAGGGGACCGCCTGCAGCCTTCTCTGTGGTGTGCGCTATTCAGAGTCTTCTTTGGAAAGCAGAGGGACGCGTTAGGGTATTCAGTAGGCAGATTATGTGCCGGAGATTCAGAGCCACACTGCGTGCGTGCATGCATGTGCATGCATATGTGTGTGTGCGCGTGTTCGTTGTTCCCCCAGCAGCGCTTTTGTTTCCCTAAGTGTTTTTTCGATGTGCATTCATAAAGCGTTGCTTTGAAATGGATATGTCGGATCCCCCATGGAGGGGGGGGGATGAAAAAACAGGTTTTTTCCTTGCAAGGCTCTTCCTGGCGAGGTCCTAGCGAGACCTTCCCTCTGGAAGCATGAGTTGCTCTGGATTCCTGCAGTGCTAAAAATGCCTTTTCTGTACTTTGGAATCTGCTGTTTTAAAGGTTGACGTACCAGAATAGGTGTGATTGTCAAGTTGGCATCTGTGTCTCTCCCGCCCTCTCTGCAGTGACCAGGGTTCATTTCAGGAGTCCACAGGGGACCCCCATCACCTCGGTGATCTAGAAATAAACAGACAGCTCTGGGACCACCTCTTGGGCTCGTCCACAGAGCCCACTTGCCTGCAGTCTCTAGCCTGGCCTCCTGGGCTGGGCTGGGGTGGGGGTGCCCTTCTCCTCTATCTGACACTCACTCTCCTGATCCCCCTCCGGGGGGCCATGACGCAGGCAGACTTAAAGGAGATCTGTCTGTCTTTTGGAAAGATGAGTCAGGGGACTTCAGGTGCCCCTCCAGTTTGGTAGAGTAGCGTGGCCTCCTTCCTGCTGAGTCCTTCCATTTTCTTCCTCGAATTTAAATTGTACTCAGCCCTTGTATTCCCCGGGCACCCAGAAAGGACAATGACCATGTGCTTCAAGTTGTTAGTTTGGGGTGGGTGCATTTAGCCACTGTGATCTCCTCCTGACCCCCTCTGGAGTCACAGGCTCCCAGGGAGTCCTTCCTCTCCAGCTGTGACCTCTCAGGGCACGCACTGTCCCGAAGCTCTGCCATATCTGTGTCCTGCTGTCCCCTGCCCACTGAGGGCCCGTAGAACCCAGGCCTTTGGGTAGAGTAGCCCGCCCCCTCCATAGGCAGCTAAGGAAAGAGGTGCTCTTGCTGTCCTCGAATTGAGCCAGAAGGTAACTTGAGGAATTTCAGGTAGTCCTTCTCTAAGCCCGCAGGATCACAAGTAATCTTTTTAATTTTCTTGTGTCCGTCCGTCTTTAATTTCTCCAGATACTGCAGGCAAACAGCTCACCGAGGTGTCCCGTGGGGGTTTAAAAGCCGCATCGAATGCAGTTGAATTAGCGCCCCTGGCGCAATCCCGCGGCCTGAAATGAACCCTGCGAGGCTGTTTATCAGAGGGTATGTTGTTGACTATTGCCCTATTTTCCTATCATGCAAATTATCCGGAGATGGGACAGAGGAAACCGGGGGAGGCCAACAGAAAGAAGCAGTTTTAGAGAGTTCTCATGGCAGCGTGTTTGTTTTTTGGCAGACGTCGGCCTTTTTTGGAGGCTGGTGCGTTCTTGGGTCCTGATGACGGGGCCTCCCTCCCTCCCTCAAAGTTCCGTTCTCCATGATTTTTCTCTGGCTGATACACCAGAATGTCCATCCTTCTCTGCTCTCTTGGGCTGCATCTCCTAGGTCTGTGTGCATTGACTTCAGGTCACATACAGGTTGTGTTCTCTGCATGGTGTCACTTAGTGCTTCAGATATTTGGGGTTTTAATCCTTTGTGTTCTCCAAATAGACTGATGGTGGTGTGAGCCTTTGTGGTTGACATTGTTCGGCGACTCACTTAAATCTTGGTGTTATGTGATACTGTATTCAAATAATAATAAAATGAGAAGAAGGAGCCAGCATGTCTTTGGGCCTTTTTTTTAGGTTTGGGAGGACCAGGGTAGGCAGTGGCTGTATTTTTGAAACCTCACTAGAAACAGGCTGTCCCTGTCCTATTAAGAAGATCGAGTGGGGTCTCTCCTGGAGCGGCTTGGGTCGAGGGTGGCTGCCCTGACGGCCTGGTCTGACCTCTAAGTCAGTCAAGGGGCGGCTTCCTCACTGCCGCGGATGGCGGCCGTGTCTAGGCTGTTCTTGGCAAAGGGGATGCACAGAGAAAGGAGGGAAGGCTTGGGAGAGGGTGGGGAGGGAGAGGAGAGAGGCTGCTGACGTTCTCCTCAGTGATTGTGGCCTTCCATGTGCTGTTGGGTTGTGTTTTGGGTTTTTTGGTTGGGTTGCTTTGCTGGCAAGGTTTGCCACAGACGTCTGATCTGTTGAAGATCTTCATGCCGAGGTGATGTTTTTTTCTTCCCAGACCTCAGAATATATTATTCAAGCCTACAAATATGGTGCGTTTGAGAAGATCCCAGAGTTCATCGCTTTTAGGAACAGGCTGAACAACTCTCTGCACTTTGCCCAAGTGCGCACAGAACGGATGTTGCTGGACCTGCTGCTTGAAGCCAACATGTGAGTCTGGGGGCCGCGATGGGGCGGAGGCGGGGGCGGGCAGTGCGGTCACAGACCGGCCCCTGCGGCCTGCGTGTCTCAGGGCTGTTCTGTCTGTGTTGTGGGGATAGTCTGTGGATTGCGATGGTCTTTAGTGTTTGGCCCAGCCCAGACCCTGCTGGACCTTCTGTGGCATCAGCAACTCCGAAGGGAAGCCCCGCATGAGCCGCCCGCCGCACTCCCCTCCTTTGGGCCGCCTCCGAGAGGCCTGATGTCGCGTGGAGCGTCAGCTCCTTCCGCAGGCCGTTTTTTATCCCAGCATAAGTGAAACCTTACGATGAGCGTAGGTGTTAAGCCCAGGATCAGTAGGCGTTAGTGCAAAGACAGTTGGATTGGCAGTCAGAAGACCCAGATTCGAATCCCAGCTTTGTCACTCGGTCCCCTTGGGACCATGAGTGAGTTACTTCACCTTTCACGTCCTCCTGTTACTTCTCTCTAAAACGATCATCCCTGCAGAGCCTTCCAGCTCTGACGCTGGACCCTGGGATCCCCACTTGTAAGACGTTTGCAAGTGTGTAATTTAACGTTCTGGTTAGTTCTCTCTTCTTCCTCCCACGTCCCTACAGCCTCTGCGTTTATGTCCCCGTCACAGATCGACCAGCTTAGAAGAAAGCATCAAGTCCATGAGTCTGAGTCCTGAGGAGGACGACATCCCGTGGAAGGATCTGCGTGACAACAGAGACCTCCATGTTTTCTTCACGTGGGATCCCAAGGAGAGGTGACTCACATTGAATTCAGAATCAGGCCCGCCTCCTTGTGTTTTCTCTTCCTAACTCACTGAAGTGTGGGCCGGCCTGTGGTCTGAGGTGGTGGGAGAGCCACGGGCAGGTAGTGGCCGCTGGAAAGGCCGCCAGGAGCTTCTTCTGTTTGCTCACCCACTGCTGGGGCTTCTGTCTTCAGGGATGTTTCTGAAGAACATAAGAAGCTCTCTCTGGAGGAGGAGACCCTTTGGCTGCGCATCCGTTCCTTGACCCTGAGATTGGTCAGCGGGCTTCCAACTCTCAGCCACCCCATGGAGCCGAAAAACTCAGACAAGACAGCAGAGAATGGCATCTCCTCGAGGATTGATATTATCCGTTCACTTCTCCAGCAATTGGAAGGAGTTCTGGATGTGGGAAAGCGATTTGTTGGACGGAAGGTTCAGGTACGGTCTGAAAAGCAGAGCTGGGCCCGGGGCCGGGGACGTTGCTGGTTGACTGCCTTTGTGGGAACGAGGGAGGTTTCTGAGCCCTCGGGCCGAGGGCAGGGTGCCACGGGAGCCGAGGGCGGGGCGTCGTGAGACCCGGGTGAATCCGGGCTCTGCCACTTGTACAGCATGACCCTGGAGCAAGCCTCCCCACCTGCTAGATCTGGGCTTCTGTAAAATGGGGGCGTCGGACTAAGTGACCGCCTTGCTCCTGGCCAGCTCAGAGCCTGTGACCGGCAAAGTTATAAGTGTTAGCGGAGACCGTGCCACTTTCAGCATCATGAGCAGAGTCCGTCAGCAGCAAGAAATTCATACTTGTGTATGCATGCGTGCACACACACGCACACACCCAACCCAGAACCACAAGGGCCGCCCTGCTTCAGCCTGCAGATGTCCAACGAGGACGCAGCACGATCTGCTTTTGAGTAGCGCTTCTCCTGACCTCAGCTCTCAGCTTCCCTCTTCCTCTCCCTTGCTGCTTTGTTGTCTTTTCTGCGGGGGTTCAGAAATCATCTCATCTGTCTGTGCTGGACCTCCACCTTTGAATCCCTGGTGACACTCTTGGGTGTGCCGCCAGCCTTCACTAGGCTAAGGGTAAGGCCCAGCCTCTCTGGGCCCTTTCTCAAGCTGGGCGCCCAGAGGAGACCACCGTCCTCCAGATTTGGCCTTCCTCCCACCGTCCCCCAGTGGGACGCGCACCTCCTTCCCGGCCACAGCCCAGCACAACGTCCTTTTTTTGGCTGCCAACCCCTGCTGACTCATTATGCCTGCCGTCCCCTAAGCCTCTCAAGTCTTTTTCTCGTGTATTGCTGTCCAGACACACTCCAGTCTTATACTAGCGAAGCTGATTGTTTTGAACCAAAGCGTACGATTTTACGTTTATTTCAAATTCTATTTCATCTTGATTGATTTGGTCTGGGTCAGGATATTTTTGAGTCCAGTGTAACTTGTTAGCTGTCCTTCCTGTCTGTGGGTCATGCAAATTTGATAAGCATGCCATTTGTGACTGAATTCATATCATTGAGGAAATCGTTAAACAATGTCGTGCTAGACCCTGGAACCCTAGGCCACTCCTCAGAGAATTCTTTCTGAGGTGTCATGGAACCAGTTCGATGTACTCTTTGGGTCTGGCCATTTATTCAGCTCCCCACCGGTCTCATTCTCCTGTTGTTGAACCTGTATTTCTACATCTTTGCTTAAAGAAAAACATGAGCTGTTTTGGGCCAGTGCTTAGGAAACTAAAAACTTCAGCATTCCTTTGACCCACAAGTTTATTAAACTTCTCAGAAAATTAAATAAAGTAGCCTGGCCTGGCCTGTTTGTGATTTAGACATACACTGTGGCTCTTTATGGTGAGTGCTTCCTTGTGTACGTGGGTGCTCAGACTTTGGCCTGCTGTTGTCTTCAGCGCCCCCTCTCTTGCCTTTTTTTTTTTCCTTTTTCTTTTTTTCCTTTTTGGTGAGGCAATTGGGATCAAGTGACTTGCCCAGGGTCACCCAGCTAGTAAGTGTCAAGTGTTTGGTCTGAGGCCAGATTTGAACTCAGGTCCTCCTGACTCCAAGGCCAGAGCTCTATCCACTGCGCCACCTCGCTGCCCTTTCTTGTCTTTCTTGAAAAGCCTCTGTGCTCGCCTGTTAACCTTGTTCACAAATCTCCACTAAGTGTCCTGGGTCTGCTTAAACCTTACGGTGCAGTGGAAAATGTACTGACTGGCTCTGGTGTCCAAGGACCTGTGTTCAAATCCTGATTCTAATGCTTACCGTTACTGCCTGTGTGACCTTGAGCAAGTTCTCTTATCCTCCCAGGCCTCAGTTTTGTCCTCTGAGGGGGTCAGACCAAATGACCTCTGAGGTCTCTTATCCCGTGCGTTAAATTCATATAAGATGCCTTCATTGAGCCACCCACAAGGCCAGGTCGAATCCCTCCTCCCCGATACTTAGTAGATTAGGCCCCTCTGCAAACGAGCCCCTCCGCGCTCTGAAGAGACGACCAGTCCAAGTCTCTGTAGAGCCTCAAGGGGGGCGTGTGCTCTCTGGGGTCGGTGCCACTGTGGGGAAGGCCCCTGCACCCTCCTGCCTCTAGGGGACACTTTGCCGATTGCATCCAGGTAGCCCCAGAGGTCGGGTCCTCTCTGACAGCGCGTGCAAAGTAACGAGGCCTTTTTCCCTTTCCCTCCCCAGTATCCTTTCCTTGGTCCTGTTCCCACCCGGATGGCCGGCTTCTTCAGCAGTGGCTGCTGTCAGTGCCAGACTAGCTCCTTTTATCTTGTTAGTGATATTTATGAACTAGATACCAATGGCCTAGGTAAGATGCATGCGTGTGCGTGTGAGTGTGTGCACATGTATGCGCGTGTGGGGGTTTGACCACATAAATTTTGCTGTTTTTTCAGAGATGGATTGATTTTGTTTTCCCAGAAAATAAATTCAGCATGATGGGAGAAAGCCCTCTGGACAGCAGAAATTCTAAACTTAGACAAAAATGACATTTTATTTCAACTGACAGGATATATTTGACTACTTGGAGGACCTCCGATTTCCCCCCGCGTGTGAGCTTTGCCTGCCTGGATAATTCTCCTCTTTAGTAGACAGCTGGCAGGGATTGGTCTGGCTGGAGCCCTTCATCCCTAACTGCCTGGCCTGATTGTAGCTCAGACGGCGGCCAGGCAGGCTGTGTCACCGGCCTCTATCTGTACTGTGGAAGGGCCAGCCAGATAATGCGGGGCTGGGGAGGCCTTAAAGAGCCTGAGGTCCTGGAGCCCTCCTGCTGCTTCATCAGGGGTGCCTGGTACACATTTGTTTAAGGCAGATGGGTAATAATGATCATTTAGGTCTGTTACCAGAAAAATCACATTCACAGTGGCCCATCACCATGTTAATTTACCAGTTAATTGGAGATTTAGAAATGGAAGGAATCAGCTTGTTGTGCCTGTATTGGAGAGCCGTGGTTGGAGAGCTGAACGTTTGTGGTCGAGGGCACAGATCTTCTGAGTTTCTAACCAGTAGAGTCACAGTTCTCACCAGCTCAGAATTAGGAATGTCTTGGAGGAATTGTTAACCCCAAGCTTGTGCTTAATTCCATTTGCCTTTTTAGCCATTTGAAAGAAGTGGATTTTAATTTCCTCTTCTTTTGGGGCGATTGTTTTGGCCAAGAAGGAATGAGGTTTTTTTGATTTTGAACGGTGACTCTGGGGGCCAGAGGTTCGAAGTTTGAGGCCCACAAGGGCACTGAGGCCTACAGAGCTGAGAGTCAGGAAAGTTCTTCAATGGCTGCCTGAGGTTTGTGTGTCTTTCACCGTAGAATGTGACTGCTAAGCTGGAATTTTTTCTTTCCATTTCAGAGGATACAGCTGAGATCCAGGAGAGAATAGGAAATAGTTTTGAATCTTTACTAGAACAATTAAGGGGTAAGTGTCTGGACACCGGTGGCTTCTTCTTGTGGACACCCACACACTTGTCCTGCATGGCCTTCTTTCGGGGTGCCTGGAGATCGGAGCGGTGCTTCTCCCAGCCGTGCCTCGCTCTGTGGGTCGGGTGCGGTGTGGTGGGGACGCTCTGCGTGGAGGGGCCCTCAGCCCTTCTGTGTTACTGCCCAAAGGGGGAGGGTTGGACAATGGAAAGTGGTTATCCGAGGTGATAGGGATTCCCAGTCTCAAGCCGGACCCTGAGTAGAAAAGGCACCTTTGGCCTTCCTTCAGGAGTGGTGCCCATTCTTCCTCAGCTGAGGCCTCTGTGATTTCACCTTGTCCATGGTCTGGGCATGTGCAGGGCCTGGAAAGCTCTGGGGCTGCCCTTGTGGAGGTAGGGAGGTGGTGAAGAAAGAGGAGGTGCTCAGGACGCGGTCACCTGGCTGGGAAAAGGCCTCTGCTCCCGCTCTCCTAGGGCTCCCCTGGGCACTGGCTGCCCCTCAACGTCCGATGGATGACGGATGCCACCAACCCGCTATCTCAGCCGGCGGCACGAGGAGAGACGAACCAAGCGTTGCCTCCTTTTCTTGCAGAAGCCTTCAGTCATTGCAAAGGGGACATCTTAGAAGTAGAAGACGGGAACCTGAAGACTCATCCCAGCATCTTAGAAAACCTGGTCTTCTTTGTGGAGGTGAGCGCTCCACGGGCTCCCACTTGTGCTTCATGGGGAGCTTTGGTTTCCCCTTTAGCCCAACAAACATTGCTAAAACAACTCCTCGGGGGAGGCGCCAGGCCGTGGGCCCCTCTACAGGGCGCCCACCTGGACCAAAAGGCGCAGCCTCCGTGAGGCCAGGTGCGTCCAGTACGGCAGCGATGCGACCCAGATCCCTGCTAGCCGGGGGCCCCTGGCATGTCCCTTAGCCCTCTGCCGGCCTCTGCTTCCTCGTCTGTAAAATGGGAGTCATAACAGCACCGCCCTCCTAGGATCATTGTGAGTGTCCAGAGAGAGAATGATAGTGAAGTGCTCAGCCGACCTTACAGGGCCACATAAACAAGCCCTTCCTACTGCTGCTGCTGGCCTCTTACCTGCCCCTCAGGCTTTGTACTTGACCCTGGGAGGAAAGAGAGCAAAGCGAGTTAGAGCTTGGGGATTCTGGGATGTCTATCAAAAGGTTCCGTTTTGCATCTGAGGACTTGAATTCACATCCCAGCAATGCTATAAACTAGTCAAATCAGCTAGCGTTTATTAAGTATCTCCTGTTGTGCCAGCCACCAGGCTAAGCGCTGGAAATACAAAGAAAGGCAAAAACAGTCCCTGTCCTCAAGGAGCTCATAGTCTAAGGGGGTAGACAATGTCTAAACAGCTTTGACAAGTGCCACGTGCTGCATGCTCCCTCGGGTCCTCTTCCATGAAACGAGGGTGGCAGTGGAGGATCCCCGAGCCCCTTTCTGGCTCTGGATCATGTCAGCCTAAGATTACCCTCCCCCCTTGCCCCCCGTTAGATATCTTGATTAATTCACGTTTTCTTTCTTTTCTTTCAGACCATTTCCATTGTCCTCTGGGTGACTAGTTACTGTGACAGCGTCCTGCAGCCATATAAATTAAATTTACAGAAAAGGAAAAAGAAGAAAAAAGAAACCAACACCCTCATGGTAATAACACTAGATGAGGATCAGTTAAGATCCCCTCACATTCCCCCCACAGAGGAGCTCTCGGGTAGCCTCTGTGACTCAGGATTAAATGCAGCCCGTGGCACAAGGCACTAACTCCCTGGGAAAGTCATAGAGCTGGACGTTTGGAAGAGACGGCTCTGCCCCAGCTCCTATCTCTCTGTTGAGGGCACCACCATGTTTCCTGTCCCCCTAGCTTCCAAGCCCAGGGGCTTCCTAGGCCCTGCCCTGCCAGGACCAGCCAGCTGCCAGGTTTCCCCAGCTCTGCCTTCTTGGTGTCTTTGGCCTCCCCTGGTTAAACCCTTGCCTTCCATCCGCTGGGCCAGGAGAGCTGCCTTCTAGTTGTTCTCCTTACCTCCAGTGTCTCCCCTTTCCCCGCCATCCCCACCAGGGCCTCTGCTCAGGAGACGGGCCCTCCTTGGCCTTCACCGCCTCTCATCAGTCTCTTTCTCCTTCTAGGCTGTTCTCACCTCCCTAGCCCCACACACTCCAGCCCCAAGGGGTATCTTGTATGTGACATCCCATCTCCCACCTCCACCCCTTTGCCCAGATTGTCTCTCACACCCAGAACCTTCTTTCTCTTGGGATCCCTAGTTCTTCTCGAGGGTCAGCTCAGGGGCTACTTCTTGTGGAAGACCTTTCTTAATTTCCCCACCCTCACTATTTATTTGAGATATTTTCAGATATTTTTGTATTTTTCTGTACTCCCCTGTCAGATTTCCTTTACCAAATGGAAGCCCCCTGCAGGCTCTTTCATGTTTCTCTGTCCCCAGTGCCTTGCACAAAGTCCAGGCCTGATAAAATTTTGTTGCATCGACGGCCTGGTACAGGAGGGCATGTGGGCTAAGTGATAGGACAGTGAGGTGGAGGTGGAGTCAGTGAAGGCGCCATTGTGGAATGGGCGCCAGCATGGACAGAGTCTGTGGGTGAGGGCCAAGGGCTCTGCGCTCTACCTCTGGCTGCAGAGCATTTTAATTGGTGGCTTGGGGAAAGCCTTGGGTGATCTGCCGTTGGTGCTTCTGGGTGACACAAAGTTGGGAGAGACATGGTCATTTTGACAGTCATACAAGATAGGAAGCGCCACCAAGACAAACGTGCTCCGGCTTGGGGGGCCGTCTCCAGTCGTCCTGCTCCGTATCTGGCCACTGGACCCAGATGGCTCCGGAGGAGACAGTGAGGCTGGTGACTTTGCACAGCCCTCCCTCACTGAAATCCACTTCACTTGCAAGTCATGGCATCACCTTCCTGATGTCACGGTCCTCTTCCAGAACAAAGGACACACAACAGCAACTCTTTAGTTTAACAAATAACTTCAGGTGGATAAGATGGGAGAGACATGATTCGTTTGCAGTTATTCTGAAAAAAAAGATCTGGGAGCCATAGTGGTCTACAAGCTCAGGAGTGAATAACATGGCAGCTGAGAGGAGCGTCCCTGGCACGGGCCCAGGCTGCTTTGCTCTGAGTGCTGAGCTCGGTTCTAGGCACCACATTTTAGGAAGGAGAAGAGCATCTGGAGGACGCTAGGACAGCGAACAGGCTGTGTGGGAGAGCGGTCAGGCCCCAGGAGGCAGGACAAAGGCCATGGCTGGTGGGTGCTGAAGGCACATTCAGCTCTTAGGGGAGCCTGGGCTGCACGTGGCCTGGGGCGAATGTGCCATTGGACTTTCAGAAAAGGCTGGAGGACCACTCTTCTGCTGCATTGGAGAAGGAATTCTGGCTCAGGCCAAGTGGGCTAAGTAATCCCCAAGGCCCCTTCCCTTTCTGAGATGCTGACAGCCTGAGTACCGCAGAGGCCCAGGCAGGGCAGGGGAGTCAGGAGAGCTCTGGGTCCAAACCCACCATGGACATCCATGAGCCAGCACTTAACCAGCGTCTCTGGAGCGTGCGTTTCCTCATCTGTAAAATGGGGCCGATGCCTGTATGGGTCTGCCTTCCTCAGATGGATGGATGCAGAGCACTCGAGGTGCCTAGAGAAGACACAGGTGCCTGTTGGGATGGGGGAGATGACCCCGGGAGGCTTGGAGCTGCACATCCCATGGAGAGGTCCCCTGGTCCTCGGGCTGCACTGGTAAAGTGGTGGTGATGTCATCTCCACTGGATCACTGGACAGCCAAGGACTGCGGTGACAAACCCCGTCATTTCTGGGCCTGCAGGAGCAGTGTGCAGGCTGCATCCCTGGACAATGGCTGGGGACACTGGGCAGTGGGCTGTGCCAGGAGGGTCTGGGGGAGGCCTGGCACCTGCTACTGCCTCCTGTCTCTCCCCGGCAGAGCCTGGCTCTCTGAGCTTCGCTGCCTGTCTGGGAGTGGCGGTGAGATGGCAGGTGGTGGGGATGGCTGGCCTGCCCAAGGAGACTGCAGGGACTCAGCCCAGGGGTCTGTGGGGTGCTGCCAGCCCCAGGCTTCCTCACCCTGTTGATCACGGTTGCTTAGCATCTGGTGCTGGTGCTGCCGAGGCAGGAGCCTGAATTCAAGTTCCTGGCTCTCTGGACCATCCGGGTCCGAGGGGAGAGGTGGTCACGGTGGTGGTAGTGGTCTGACTTGGCTGGTCCAGTGCCTCTCGTTCCAGGGGCCTCACTGCCTCTGAGACTCTTGGGGGTCCTGAGAAGAGTGACCCTTTGGTCTTTTCTGAGCCTGCCCCATCCAGTCCAACAAGGGCCTGTGCTGTGGGCATGACCCTCACTAGGCCCTGGGGCTACAGAGGCAAAATGAAGACCAGCCCACCCACCCCCATTGAGGAGCACCCCTTCTCGGGGGGATAAAGATGAGTGGGATTATCTGAAGCTGGAGAGAGAAGGGTCAGAGAGGCCTTACAGCAGAAGGGGTCGGGGGCCCAGAGACAGCGGCTGCAGAATGAGGAGAGAGCCAGTCTAGCTGGAAGGTTGTACCTGGTGAGGGGCGGCGTCCCCCCCCCCCTCGGAGGGCTCTGGCCTCCAAGGCACTCTCGGGAGTTTTCCTGGAGAGGCAAGCTGGCGGGTGGAGGGGAGGAAGCAGGAGCACCCGGGCTCTGCTCCCCCATGACTGTCCGGGTCATGGCGGCCTGCAGTGCGCGTGGGGGTCTCGGGGCTCCTGAGAAGCCCTGCCTGCCCTAGCCCGGTCCCCGTCTCACTCTCCTCTCATGTTCCTCCAGCCGCCTGTCTTCTCCAGCTTCCAGCACTACATGGCCGGCCTCCAGCTGCTCATCTCCAGTGTCCTGGAGCACCTCAGAGGGCTCGAGGCTCTTCTGGCCGCACTTAAACTTGAAGAATTGTCCCTAGAAGACCCTGCCCTTTCCCAGGTGAGAGGGGGGTGCCCCTGGAGGCTGTGTGGGCCCCCATTCCGGGGCGCCACCCCGCTCCATGCCCCAGGGAGAGGAGGGGTCCTTCAGCTGGGTGGTCTTAGTTATAGGGCTGCTCGTTCATCTGCACAATGAGGCGGGGACCAGGGTCTGTCTTGGGGCCCCCAGCTCAGGTTTCTCAAAGGCACTTGCAGGTGGGACAGCACTCTTGTTACTTGGGGGGGGGAGTTAGTGTTTGTTTTTAAATGAAGGGAACTGATAATATTGATATACAGTTGTCAGAATATTAAAACAAAGTAACAAGTGTATAGACCCCTTGAAATCGTGGGGGGGGGGGTCCTTGGACCCCGAGCTCAAAATCTTAACACTGACTTTGCATGTGAATCTAGCCTAGCACCAACTCGATGCCTTAATTAAAACAGTGATGATGGTAATGATGATGATTGCTGCCACGCAGGTAGCTCCTTGACATTTGCAAAGTGCTTGGTCCTCACACCAACCCTGGCAGGGAGCTGCCAGCATCACCTTCATTATACAGATGATGAAACTGAGACAGATGGGTAAAGTGACTTGCCCAGGGTCATACAGCTAGAAAGTGACCAAAGATGGATCTAAACTGGGTCTTTCTGACGCCTGGCCTGGTTCTGTGCCAACACTTAGCCTTTTCCGTGCTTAAAAGACATGGGCATGGCCTCCTGGCCTCCTAGCCTCCTGCGGAAAAAATGAAAGCACAAATAAGCCTTTTTAAATACTTACTGTGTGCCAAGCCCTAGGGCTACCCATGGAAGGGGGGCCACCATTTTTGCTCTCGAGGATCTCCCAACTCCAGCCCACGAGGGAGGGGTCAGTTGTGCGGGCCGGAGGGAAAGGTCCAGGGGCCTGGAGCTGCCTTAGTAAGCCAGATGAGACCGAGGGATCACCAGGGTGCAGAGGAAGCGTGTCTGCACCAAAGTCAGTGCTTTTAGAGCCTCTCTGATTTCTTTTCCTCTGCTGAGTCTCAGCTAGCACAGAAGAGAAGACCTGGGAGGGAGATAGTTTATCAGATCCAGTACCTTCTTTCTCTCCCTCCCTCCTTCCCTCCCCTCCCTCTCTCCCTCCTCTTCCTCCTCCTCTCCTCCCTCCCTCCCTCCCCCCTCCTCTTCCTCCTCTCCTCCCTCCCTCCCTCCCTCCCTTCCTCTCCTTCCTGCCTGCCTTCCCAGACCTTACAGTGGAAGCGTGGGGCTTGTGCTTCTTGGCCTCGGTGGAGATGGGCAGCCATTGTTTACATCGGGCAGGCGTCGGTCTCATCTAGGCTGGTGGACTTGGTCACTGTGGGGGGGGGGGGCACTGCCTACGACTGCCCCGATTTTAACTGGGAAGGAGCCCCCCACAGTGTCGGGGAGGGGACAGGCGAGGCCTGATTCTTGTACAGGGTGTCATCAGTCTGTTTCCCTCCGTGTACCGTCCATCCTTTTTTATAAAAAGGACAAAAAAGATGACCTGGCGTGGTTCTGGAGCTGCCAGGGCTCCTCAGGGCCAGGACAGGGGCCTCCCCAAGGTCACACATATACACACACATACACACACACTCTCTCTCTCCTTCCAGGGCAGGGACTTTCCTAAGGTCACACCTGTACCTGTACACGTGTGCATACACACACACGCGCGCACACACACACACGGCCCGCCCACCTCTGCAGAGAAGGGGGAGGGGGTCAGCTGGGGTCCTTACACTTCCTGCTGGGCTGCTGGCCTCCCAGCCCCTTGTCGGGGGGGGGGGCGGCCCGGGCAGGCCCCGCAGGCCTCGGCCATCATCATCTCGTCCCTCTGTCCACAGGAGGAGAAGAAGTTCACCAAGACCGTGCACGGCAAGGTGCAGAGCAGCTACCAGCACTCACTTCAGGAAATCGGGGAACTGCTCAAGAAGAGGCTGGAGA
Organism: Vombatus ursinus; assembly: GCF_900497805.2. NCBI lineage: Eukaryota > Metazoa > Chordata > Mammalia > Diprotodontia > Vombatidae > Vombatus > Vombatus ursinus. The sequence continues at coordinate 99,243 of NW_020941065.1, read as the reverse complement.
CGGTGAAGAAGTTCAAAGTGTAAGTGGCGAGGCCCAGACCGCTTGGAAAGACCCCGGCTGAAGCATCGCCCAGCCACCGCTGACACCGCCGTTGCTGGGCACCAGAACTTCCTCCTAAAATGCATGAAGGACTTTGATCTTGAATTAATTTTTTTAGGTATTAACTATATCCAGCTGATTAAATTATTGTACATAAAGCGGAAGCAAGCCCTCCCCTAGGTTTGACCACTTTTTATACATGTTCATTATTAAGCATACGGCAGCAGCCAGAGAAACCCTCCTTTTCTTCCTTTCCATCTCCAGAAACTTCTGGGGGTTGTTTTTAGAAGCAGCAATAGCAACTCAGAAATACAAGCCTCCAGCCCAGAGCAGCCGGACAGCCCTCCCCAGGGAGGGAGAGCGGGGGTCTGGCCTTGAAGCCTGTTGGCCTTGAACTCGTCTCTCTTCCCCCTGGAGCTTCCCAGGGGGCGGGGGCCAAGGAGCCTCCACCCTGGACGTGCAGGTACGTCCCCGGCATCGGTGCCAGCCGGACGGGCGCAAGAGGGAAAGCCAGCAGCTCAGGCTACCCCAGCCTCTGGCCTCTGCCCCATGCCCACCTCTGAAATCTGAAACAGGGATAGAGAGGCGGAGGAAACCCCTGTCCAGGGGAGAGAGAGGCGTGTGGACCATCTCCAAGCCCACTCCCGACTAGCCCAGCTTCTCATCCATGTGTTTGAGAATGACATGACGGGAATCGCTGTTGGAAAGCCAGAGACACGATGTGCGTAATGTACCACTGTCACTGATTTCTTCAGTCACATACTACAATCAGCTCATGAATTAAAAACAACCAAATAGGTGCTTGAAAATGAAGACCTAGTGCTTGAGGGCCTTTCCTAGTGTCAGCAGGGCAGGGAGGAAATGGGGAGAGCCCTGGGCAGTGTCCAAGGCTATCAGGTTGGGCCGGAGTCCCTGGAGCTTCCTGTGTGATCTGAGGCGGAGGGACCCCCCCAGGGCAGGGGAAGGGCAACCCCTGCCCCCTGGGAGGAGGCAGGGCTCTAAGAATGCCCCTTTCCCTGCCCGGGCACCACGGGGTGTGGGAGGTTGGCTTCTTCCTTGACCCTCAGACTACGAGCAGAGTAATAACTGCATCTTTTTCTCCGATGAAATTTGACTTTTTTTTTTAATTTCTTGGAAAGGTTGAAAAAAAAATCTTCCTATGCAAAAACCACTTGCTTTTTTGGTCCTCCTGGCTTCAAGAGACCTTTGAGGCTTTCAGAAATCTGTGATTTGGCTTAGAGTAATTGATTCTCCTAGTTAAACGTTGGAAGAAAGTTGAAAAGGGTCATACCCCTCCTCCAGAAAGACTTAGTAGAAATGCTAGATCTTTGACAACTAGGACCCTGGAAGAGAGAAGTTTTTGTGGGAAATGCCAGTGGTCGTCTCCTGGGCCACCATCAACAAAGGAAGGATGAAGACTGAATGGTCAAAGCATGACTGCGATTTGGCTACAGTCTCCAGTCTCTTGGGGGGTTGGGGGGCCAAAATGCAGCCTTTTGAGTCGAGCTTTTGGAGGGGGAGGGGTGGGTGTGGCTATGGGTGGGCGTGTGTCTGTGTCCATGCGTGTGCTGAAGTGATGCTTTCCATGACCATCTTGAAATGTACAGTATATAGAAATACCCTTTGGAAAATGATGAGAGATTGACCTCAGTCCATTGAGCATGCACAGGGTTGGGGAAGCTTGGCCTCTTAGGGGCATCTGGTGATTCCTACAGCCTCTCCAGCCAATCTCTGCTTCCTGGTGGCAGTCCCCTCCTCCCCCATCCCCCCCTCCAAACGGTTCCGTGTCAAATAATGTTATGGGGGGGCAGCAATTGTTACTTCCTTTGTTTCTTGTTGACTTTTGTATTAACTGTAGCATTGAAATCAAATTCAACCTCTTACATCTTGCGATGTCTTTGTATAAAAAAAAAAAAAAAACCGAAAAACTAAATTGTGTGCAGAAATGGCCAATACCTTGTTGATCTAGTCTTTTGGAAACTTTGTCACACCCTATAAATTGTGTACAGTTAAAAAATATATATCTATATCTATATCTATATATTCTTACATGAGTAAAGAAACACCCTCCAACACAATGGATGTCATTTGGTATTTGACAGGGAATCCCAAACAATCCTTTGCTGCTGGTTTTTGTTTGGGGGGTTGGGGTTTTGGTTTGGTGGGTGGTTTTTTTGTTTGTTTTTTTTTAAGTGTGCTGAATTGAAATTTTAAAACAAGGGAAGATGTGGAAGAGAATAGACAAGCTAATAAGGTCACACACCACCCCCAAAGCTCTTGGTTTTGTGAGTTTGAGATCCACCCTCCTAAGCACACATGGAGTGACGTCACTTGTGTGGGCAGCGTTCTGTCCGGGAGCATGCACACGCCCGGGAGGGAAAGTTCTCCAGTCTTGTGCCTGGCAAGACCAGTGTGGGACGCCTGCTCACCACCCCCCACAGTGCCCTCAGTTGCGTCTCTTTCTACGATTTTGACTGTTCAAACATTGTGTTTCCATTTCGCAATCATTTTGTTCGATCAAAATTTGTCTTTATTTTTTTAAACACTTACTGGGTTTCATTGTACCTGCAGCTTTGTTTTCTCAGCTCTCCTGAATTCTTTGATGTAATTTATGAGTGTAGAAGGCCTGTATCTGTCCTTCAGGAAAATTAAGTGACCCGGGTGCAGTAAACCTGCTTTAAACTGGACGGTTTTAATAATTTATATAAAAGAGTTTCATTACAAGTTAGCCTACCTGCCTTCTTCCTGTCATCATTGCTGTTCTGACCCGTAGGGACCTGCTCCCTTCTTCGTTTGGAGTGACCCAGTTCTGAGCTCCATACAAAAAACGGATTATTCATGAACTTCAACTTGCTTTTCCAAGACAATCAGTCTTTAAAAAGCCAAATAATAGTGATGATAATAAGAGTGAAGCAACGCAGCAGAGAGCCAGCCTTGAAGTTAGGACAACCCAGCAGGGTCTGACCTGTACTGGCCATGTAACCTTAGCTAGGGGAAGTCCCAGGGCCCTGCGTCACTCAGAACACATTAAAGATAAGGGGCCAGCCTGTATTGGCGGAGGAAATTTCCACCCTGGGCATTTCCTACACGAATCAAATCAAAAGTTTGGGCAAAAAGATGATGAGGGTAATATTTTGCATGAGTAGAGAGAAGGCTTTATATATTAATGCAGCCTTCCCATTTCTAGGACGCTCTTCAGGTCTGCAAAACTTCTCACAGTAGCTCTTGGTTGGTAGTGTGAAGGTGAATATTCCTGTTTTATACATGAGAGAATGGAGAATTTCCGGGGTCTTGGCCCCACCCCCAAGGGGTGCTCCACTGTGTGGGCCATGGCTTGAAACGTATATGGCTATGTGGTTGGTGCAGGGTGCTGCACGTGAAGTCAAAGGACCGGGGTTCAAATCCTGCCTCTGCTGTTAACTGCCTTGTGACCTTGGACAAGTCACCTTCTGCCTCCATTTCTGTAAAAAACGAGAGGGTTGGACTTAATGGCCCTCCCAGCTCCAGCCGCCTGGGACCACCCAGTTCAGGTTCCTCTCTCCTGTAACATTAATCGCCCAAGAATCTGCCCTGAATGAGATCAGTCACCATGGACCAGGCCCTCGGTCATCAGGAAAGAGGCAAACGCTCCCACTCCAGCTGCTGATCAAGCCTCTGCTGCCCCCTTCCCCCACCCATCCCCCAGGACTTAAAGCTGGGAGAGACCTCCGACAGTGTCCAGTAGATGGAAGCAGCACTAGGCTGGGGCCAGGCCTCAGCTCCCCTTCTGCCCCGGGATAACGCCGGCAGTGCTTCCTGGCAGGCTGGTGGGGAGGAAAGTGCGGTGTGAGCAGAGCGCTGTTGTCCTACCTGTGGACCATTCCTGCACGTGTACGTCTGTAGGTCAGGGAATGAGCATTTGTTAAGTGCCTGCTGTGTGCCGGGCACTGCTAAGTGCTTTACAAATAGCTCGTTTGTTAGAGAGGGTGTGTGTGTGTGTGCGCGCGGGAGAGCAGGTGGGCTGTCTCTGACACAGGGCTGTGTCACACACCTGGGCAAGTCACTTACCTGTAATGGGTTAGGGTTAGGTCTGGACACAGCAAACACAAACATGTACGTGCATGCCTGTGTGTTCGTCCTCCAACGGACCTCACCCCCAACAATGCTAATCGCTGGGCCAGCCCACCCTGTGTGACTCCTGAACATGCCTGGCACAGGGTCCACTGCTGTTCCGACACTGGGAGGATCCCAGTGGGTCCTTCTTGGGTGAGCCCTTGCCAGCTGACCAGCACACCTCCTTTTGCAGTTTCACATTTCCTCGCTATGTTCTAGACTGCTCCCAATACCCCTGGCCCTCCCGGCACCCTACGGGATACTCACTCCGAACCTAAGAAGACAGGTGGATGTGTTCCGGGTCTCACCGTCATGTAGAATGTTGGTTCCGTCAGGGAATTTGGTGTCAGTGAGGTAGCTTTGCAGCTTCCTGAAGGAAATCTGGTTTACTCTTCTCCAGTTGTTCAATTCTGGGCCCAATTCATCCACGTGAACTATTTGTCCCAGACACGTAGATCTTTCTGCCTCTCCTCTCTCCTCTCTCTCTCTCTCTCTCTCTCTCTCTCTCTCTCTCTCTCTCTTTCTGTCTCCCCTCTCTTCTTTCTCTCTCTGTCTCTCTTTTCTGCCTGTGTCTCATCAATCCATTTCCTATCACCTTTCTATTTCTAGATCTCTTATCTATCTAAAATCTCTACCCTCTACCTACTTCCCTATCTTTATATCTCTCATATGTTTTCTGCCTTTCTATCTTAACGTGCCTCTGTTTTCTTGTCTACTCTGATGGACAGTATCACCCGGTTGCCCTTCTCACTCCATGTTCTCATCCATTTGGCTTTCCCTGTGTGGATGGTCAATTCAGACTCCTCTGCCTGGTCCAGGACCTCTCCCAGGAGGCTCTGTGGCATCCCGGCAGCACTCACCTTTGTGCTCCGACCGAAGCACCCGGAGGATTTCGCCAACCCCAGAGAATGCCAATATGCTTCTCCTCACGAGAACGCCAAGAGGAAGAAATGAACCCAGAGGGGAAAAGCAGCTTGCCCAGAACCACCCAAATAATGAGTTGAGCTAACATTCCAAACCACATTTCATGGCTCCAAATCCACGGTGCACTGAAATCTATCCTTTTTATGTGTTCCCTTTTTCAGATCAACCATAGGACCATAGACTTTGTTGGGACCATGTAGCCCAGGGCCCATGAATTTATTTTTTGTTTTAATTTTTAATGGCTGCATTTCAATATACTTTTTTTGGTAATCACATTTCATTCATTTAAAACCATGATTCTGAGACAGGGTCCATAGGCTTCTCCAGCCTGCTGCCCAAAGGGTCCAAGATGCAGGCAAGGTGAAACAGCGCTGCCCTAGCCTACCTAATGCAACCCTTTCATTCAGCAGTGTAGTGTGGTAGAAAGGAAGCTGGGCTGGTCAGAAACCTGGGTTCAGATCCCTCCTCTGACAATCACTGGTGAGTCACAATATTTCAGAGCCTTGGTTGCCCCACGTATAAAATGACGATGCTTCCTGTAATCACCTCTCAGGTTTGTTAGAGGCAGCCGAATGTCCTAGTGGGTAGACCGCTGGGCCTGGAGTTAGGAAGACCAGAGTTCGAATTCTGCCTCAAACTAGCTGTGTGAAGACCCTCAACAAGTCATTGAACCTCTGTTTGTCTCAGGTTCCCTATCTGTAAAATGGGGATAATAATAGCACCTATCTCCCAGGGTTGTTGGGAGGATCAAACATTAAAGCATCATGTAAAGGCTGGTTATTATTATGATTAAGATCAAATGAGAAAATGTTTATAAAATAACTTCTATATTTTAAATCTCTGCAAATGTCAGTTAACTTCAAGGGCCCCGACAGTAAGAGTAACGTGGGAATGTTCTCATAGGTCATCAATAGTGCAGCGATGACCTCTCCAATGAGGTATTTGTACAGAGCTTAGGACCATGCCTGGCACATAGTACGCGCTTTGCAAATCTGCTTCTTCCCTTCCCTTCTCCCCTCCCTCCCTCCCCAAGGTTATGCTAAATTGGATTTGTAATCGTGCATATTGAACGAAATTTTAATCACCCATAGTGTAACAAATTCAGGTCCTTCCTGTGTGTGACAAAGGCTGGCAATCCATGCAGGTGAATGACATCACCCACCACCCGTCACCACCACCCTGCCCCGGCTACTGATGCAGCCCTGACCTCTCTCCTGATCTCCAGCAACACCATGTAGGCATCTCAGGTGCCGGGGGATGCTGGGAGGATCACTCTGACCTCCCTGGTCCCAATTTGGAGTAAGAGCATCTGGGCTCCCAGTCCTGCCACGTATTACCTCAGTTTCCTTATCTGTAAAACGAGGGGTTCCCTTAGAGCTTTAAATCTATGATCCTGAAATGATTCCCTTGCCCCCTCCCCAAATTTCCCTTTTTTCTGTCGAGGGCACGTAGAATGAAGCGTTTTCTAAACCCTCATTGGTTATAACCAATATCTTTCCCAGTATGTAGGCTCATAGCCTTGGCCGTTCCAGCTTCATCTTCCCCTCTCACATTCAATCTGTTGCTGTGTCTTACTGACTCTATGTCCACAATGTGTCCTCTCCCTTCACTTAGCTGGGCCTCCCACCTGGACTATTGCAATAGCCTCCTAATAAATAATTTAAAACTTTAAAAAAAATTTTTTTTGAGAGGCAATTGGGGTTAAGTGACTTGCCCAGGGTCACAAGTGTCTGAGCCTCCTAATAAATAATAGTCTTCTATCCATCCATCACCCCCCCCAACACAGCTAGAAAATAATTCTACCTAAAGTGAAAACTTGACCTGTTTACTCTCCTGCTTGAAAAATCCTCGGTGGCTCTCCATCGCCCCGAGACTCCTATTGCCGACTCCATCACAGTCTGCCTCCAACCCCAGGGTCCAGGCTCATTCCACACTGTTCCCCTTCATGCTCTCTTTATGCGGCCACCAGCCTGGCCTCCTTGAGATACCCCATCTTGGCCTCCCATCTCCCTCTGTCCCTCTGACCACTAACCCCCTCCTCACCTCCGCCTCCACATCCTTAGGTTTCTGAGCTGTCTCCTCCCAAAGGAAGCATATTCCTACTTGAGCTCTCTGTCTCCTTAAATAAACATATACACACTTACCTTTATATGCCATATCCAATTCCTGAAGGCAGGGACAGTTTGTGTGTTTGAGGACTTTTTTGTCCCTGCATCCCAGCATCCCGCACCTGCTAACCCATGGGAGGAGGCATCTTTAAAATGCCTATTGGCAGCAATAGGAGAGTGTGGATTAACTGCCCCCTTTTCCACTTGGGTCACAGGATCCTTAACAGAAGGGGGCCATTCAATCCCTCCTTTTACAAAGAAGGAAACTAAGGCCAGACTTACCTGAGTTCCTTCAGCTACTCAGTGTTGGGGATGGGATTTGAACCCAGGCCCTCTGGCTCCAGAACCAGCCCTTCAGCAGAGCTATTGGCTTTATGCCTTTTGACTTGGCCCGGACACCAACGCAAACAGCATTGAGATCACTCCACGGTTTGCAATTATTCAGGCCTGTTGGGACCACGGAAATCCCATCTGGGCACAGAGCCGACTCATTTCCCCTTTCTGGTGGCTTACTTTCCTGCTCGCGGCTACCTCCCCCCAAAGGTGGGTGGGACCTTCAGGGCCTCTGGGGCAGCCCCGGAAACACTCTGGCCCAGGCACTGTTAACAGCGTGCTTAATTTAGAGCTGACCTCAAACAGGAGAGTGTGATAGAAAGAATGTTGGGTTTGCAGTTGGGGGCGGGCCAACCTCTCTTGGCTTGTTTGTTCATCTGCAAAATGGGAGGGTTGGATCATATGACCTCTGCTGAGTTTTCTCTAGCCATTAATCTACGATCAAATTCACCCTCTCAATTTTAAACGAAGAAACTTTTTAAAAAAATGCCTCGTTCAGTGTCCCGCGGCCATTAGGTAGCAGAACCAGAATGTGAACTCAGGTCCCTTGACTCCAAATCTAGCTTTGAACCCACACTGGCTCTCCTCACACACAGTTCCACACGCCTCCTCTCTTCCACCAAAATTGCTGTGATAATAATGCAGCCCGTGGGAAGGGAGGGGAAGCGGAGCCCTTGGGACGTGGCTGTGTTTGCTGACTCTGTTGGACTTAAGCGACCCTCCCAGGAGGGCAGCCGAACATCATCAGGAGCCACGAGGTTTTAGGACATCTCAGCTTCAGCTCACGTTAAGCCTCCCAAAGCCTCTAATACCGCTATGGATGACTGCTTCCCTCTCCAGGGAATGTCTCTAAAAGCCATTATGGTATGGTACACCGTGCTCTGAACTCCGCATCCTTCCAAGGACGTCAACGGTGACAAAGTGATCTGTGCGCGGTGGGCAAAGAGGCTGGGGAGACCTGGTACTCGCTACCCCGTGGGCCTCAGTTTCCTCATCTGTAAATGAGGTGAGACCAGAAGAGTCCCATCCCCTCTGGGCTTGTTTCATTACCTGAATTGAGGGCGTTGGACTCAGCGCCTTGCGAGGTCCTTTCCTGCTGTAGTTATGATCTCATAAGGAACGGAAAAAGCTCTTAATAAAAACCTACTTACTATGTCAGGAAGACCTGATTTTAAATCTGGCCTCCAGACACTCACTAGCTGGGTGACCCTAGGCAAGTCACTTCACCCTGTTTGCCTCAGTTTCCTCATCTCTAAAATGAGGAAAGGAGAACGAAATGGCAAACCACTCCAGTGTCTTGGCCAAGAAAACCCCAAATGGGGTCACGAAGTCAAACACAACTGAAAACAACTCACCAACTATTACGTACCAGGGTCTGTGCTAAGCACTTTACAAATACCTCATGTGATCCTCACAACCATCCTGAGAGGTAGATGCTATTACTTTTACAGCAGAAGAAACTGAGGCAGACAAAGGTGACTTGCCCACAGTCATCGGGTCTATGGAAGGATTTGAACTCTGGTCTTCCTGATTCCAGGCCCAGTGCTCTGTCCATGACATCACCTAATTGCCTCAGCACCCCCTCCCATTTCTTCTAGTTCTGTCTGACTCTTCACGACCCCATTTGGGGTTTTCTCGGCAAAGATCCTGGAATGGTTTGCATTTCCTTCTCCAGCTCATTTTACAGATGAGGAAACTGAGGCAAATAGGATTAAGCGACTTGCCCAGGGTCACATGGCTGGTTAAGTGTCTGAGGGTGGATTTGATATTTTCTTGGCAAACATCCTGGAGTGGTTTGCCGTTTCCTTCTCCAGCTCCTTTTACAGATGAGGAAACTGAGGCAAACAGGGTAAAGTGACTTGCCTGGGGTCACAGTTATTAAGTATCTGAGGCCAGATTTGAACTCAGGTCCTGACTCCAGGCACCACCTAGCTGCTCCCTCCATAACAATTTTTTCCCCCTAAACCTTTCAAATCAAATCCAAGATTCACTGAAGTCATCTTAAGTACAAAGGAGCCCACCAATTTGTGGGTCTACACCTGTGAACCCCTCACACTCCCAAGCAGCTCTGTAACTCCTAACAGTTAGAAAATGGCCCAAGGCACCCAGGCCTCTCATGGCTTTTTAAAACCACTCAAAGTATGAGGCATATGGCACTGATTTCATCACGGTGGTGGGAGTTAGTCCCCAGTGTGGAAACCACTCTTCATGGATACACGCTGGTGACATATCCACCTCTGAGGATCAAAGATTTAAGGCTAGAAGGGTCCTTACTCCAATCCCCCACATCTTACCGCTGAGACACTGAGGCCTAGGGAGGTGACACAGTCAAGTTTCGAACCCAGGGCCTCCCAATCCAATGGTTGGCTCTCTGCACCACTCCAGACTCAGAGCTGCCGGGGCACTCAGAGGTTAAGTCCAGGGTTATGGGACATGTCAGAGGCAGAGCTGGAACCCTGGCCCTCCTGGCTACTCCCACCATGATGCTTCTCCCAGACCATTTATAATGAATTTTAAAAAACAAAACACCACCATGGGCAGACACTGGTACAGGCAGTGAGAAAATATATTGTTAGTAGCAATGGTTCATAGAAAACACAGCGTGGTCCATCCTGGTCTTCCCAGCAGTTTAGAAGCAGCTCACGTCCCCCAGTGACCCTATCCTCCCATAAAGACTTTGGTAGCTCCCATGGAATCAGGGATGCCCAGTGTGGACCATCTAGGAAAGGATGGGGTTTGAACCTGGACCCACTTCTGAATTAACAAAGAGGATTTTCATCGCCCTCGACTGCTACCAAAAATGGCGGGGAGGGTGATGGCAGAAATCAGAGTACAGAGCTAGGGGATCCCCAGGCAGCAGGAGGGAGAGAGAAAACCCAGAGAAGAAGGGACTTGGGAGGGGGGCTACCAAACCGGGACATGGAGACTTTTAATTTTGGAAGAGAATTAGACTGTCCGGGCCCGAGCAGCGCACTGTTTATTGTGGGTATTAGCACCAAGTCTTCTCTGGGGGCAGTTTGACAGGAGTTCTCCCCAATTTCACCACTTGGGCGCGGGGAGGAAGATCTCGAGTGCGTCTGGTACCCGCATCTGGAGATCCCTGATGCACGGGTCACTGGACCGGTCCCACGGATGCCTCCCCTTCTTCCTGCTCCTATCCCCCCAGGCCTCCCTCCCCCAGGCCTCTTCAGAGCTCCTCTCTCCCCACCCCCTTCTTCTGAAAGGCAGTGAGGATGTTCAGGGTCTTCTGGAGCCCCTCCTTCTTCCCCTCGCTCATTTGGTTCTTCTCGATTAGCTTGGTGAGCCTGGCCGTCTCCGTGGCCACAAAGCCCTCGCCCTGCTCCAGGATCTTCCCCATGATCTTCAGGTACTGCTCGGCCCACTTCTTCTCGGCTTCCTTGACGCCAGCCAGGCTGGCCTGGCCTTGCTTTATCATGGCCTTCCGTTCCTCTGCCCCGGCGGCATCGAGGAACTGGGCAGCCAGGGTGTCGTAGGCGAGTAGGCAGCCGGGCATGCCCAGGTAGACGCCCTGGCTCTTCAGCCAGCGCTGGATGGCGCCCACCTTCACCAGCCCCTGGTAGCGCACCGGCTTCTCAAAGTCCCCATTCTGGAAGAGGTAGAAGGCCGGGTAACTGTCTTTGCTGAGCTTATACTTCTCGCCGAGTTCCAGATTCAGCTTGTCGCCATAATCTGTGAATGGAACCAGTCATGAGGGGCACGGCCACTGCGGAAGGCAGCAGTGAGAGACCGGGTACCTGGGGTGACCACGAGATGTCCCTCCCGGCCCCCTTTCTTCCCTTGGCTGTGCCCCCAGAGAAAGGGAAGGCCACGGCTCTGGAGACCAAGGCAGTTGTGATGCAGGGAGGAGAACTGGGCCCCTGGAGCCTGGAAGGAGCTGCATCTTCATAGGAGGTGGACAGAGAGAGGGGGAGAGAGAGAAGGGAAGAGGGAGAGAGGAGGAAGGAGGAGAGAGAGGAGAGGAGAGAGGTAGAGAGAGAGAGGAGGAAGGGGGAGAGGAAGAGGGAGAGGAAGGGAGGGAGGAGAGAGAGACAGAGAGAGAGAAGGGAGGAGAGGGAGACAGACAGACACACAGACACACACTGCCGTAGGACCCAAGGAGCTGAAAAAGACCACCATCCCCACCCCCACTTTGGCCGCAGGTCACTAGAGGCCCTGGGCAGCCACCTGGGAAGCTCCGCCACCCAGCCCTGCTGCTGCTCCCTGGCCCATCCTGGGGAGAGAAGGCCGGGGGTCTCCCCAGCTCCACGGGAGGGATAGGAAGCAAAGCGGCTCCTTCAGGGTCCCACCAGCCCGGGGCGACTCCTCCTCGGCCCCTCCCGTGCGGCCCGGCCATACCTGAGATCCCCACCTCGGCAATGAGGAGGTCCTCGCTGGAGGCCGAGCTCTCGGCCAGGGTCTTGAACTCGTCCTGCTTCTCCCCATAGGGGTACTGGGTGTCGAACTTGACCAAGACATACTTGCTCTTGGGGATGACCTGAGGGAAGGGAAGATGGGGGCTGAGCTGACCGGGTGGGGGCGGCCCAGCCCTCCTGGCCCCTGAGAGAATTTCAGACCAATGGGACCGTTTGAGAGCGGGAAGGACATTGCCTCGGCCCTGGGTTCAAATCCTCCTTGACCAGCAACCTCGGCCTCAAGGTCCTTCCAGGATCAGAGCCACAAACAGGTCTTACAGAACCCTCGGGTCACAAGGAAACTGAAACCCTGGGAAAAGGAGGTGACTTATCCAAAGTCACCCAGCTAGTAAGAAGCAACAGCAGCACCTGAACCCAGGTCCCTGGGTTTAAAATCCAGGGCTCTTTCCACTTGGTTATTTCATTCTTTGTGCTTTTATCCCCCATGGCTGCACACAGTAGGTGCTCCATAAATATTTGCTGGCTGAGGTATCACACGGAAGCCTTGAACAGAGCTCCAAGCCAGGCTCAAAGGGTCCTCAGAGGCCATCTTGTCCGACCAAGGAAATGAAATGACTTTAGCTAGGTCCCACAGGTAGAAAATCATGAGGCAGAACCCGAACCCAGGGCCTCTGACTCCAGAGCTAGGCACCAGGCAGAAGGAAGGGCAGCCTGGGGGTGCTGGGGGAGATGCAGAACACTGAGGGAGGGTGAGGAGAGAGAGGACCGGAGAACAAAACCAGGAATACTGACAAGTGAGGATGGGGGAGGGGACTAGACAGGCCGGGCAGCCAGGAAATGAGGACCCCATCAGTGCCCAGCGTGAACCTTGGGGGCCCTCCATAAGCCTTAATATCCGTTGTTCTCAGGGCCCTCCCAGCCCTGCCAGCCCCCGTTCTAAGGGCCCTCCCAGCCCTGCCATCCCCTGTTCTAAGGGCCCTCCCAGCTCTGCCATCTCCTGTTCTCAGGCCCCTCCCAGCT